>NW_026057588.1:2371468-2616353 GCF_023721935.1 Panthera uncia
AACCCCTAACGGTTCAGCAGGGTTGGCGCCTCCTCTCGCACCTTCTTAGTCCCGTTATGTCACTGTGGAAGCGGAACTCCGGAACCTGTCACCAGGTGAGCTAAACTAAGAGCGCCAACATGGCCGCCCTCAGCGACAGCCGGAAGTCCCGCCCCGCCCAACGAGCTACACGGGAAGTCTCCTGTATTGAAGCTCTCATTGGAGAGCGACGCTGCCGCTTAGGCTCTGGGCTTTCTGGGTAAAGTAGTCTCCACAATTCCGAGGCCGCGGATCAAAGGGCCTCTTAGGGAAAGAGCCACCAAGGTCTCTGCTTGGAGGGGCTAAGGGAAAAGGCATATTCTGGTCGGCTTCTCTTCTCCTTTGAGAGAATGTAATCGTATATCTGCATAGGGCTCTCTGCCGCTGATCACCTAAGTGTCTGGACACAATTTTCACACCCAGGGAAGCTCAGCCTGCTCCCGGAGCCTAATACATGGTTGCTGATGTTTCGAGGGCTACAAGGAAAATAAACAAGTTGTTCCATGGAGTCTTTGAGATGAAAGATGTGTGCATGACCAGTGGAAGCTAATAAACATTATCCTATTTCAATTCACTGTCTCATAATGGTCCCACTGTTCGTTGTATTACCCCTGAACAATAGGCACGTGAGCAGACAGCCCCTAAGCTCTTGACCTGCCATGCATGGCCACAACAACCCATGACCATGAAGTTGCTCAGATCACTTTTACGAGACAGTACCATACATGGCTCAGTCTTACTCTTATGAAGGCCCTGGGGTCATGCGTTCCACACTCCCTCTCCATGTGCACATCACTCTTTTTGCCACATGTCTCACAACTGTGCTGCCACACTACAGCCCCATCCTACCCATTACCATAGTCATCTTCTTGGCCTCTCTACTTGTTACTCAGCATATGTGGCCCAGAAAATGCTTGGCAGTTTGAAAGAGGATCCCAGACTATTATGGTCCCCACTGACAGAGGCAGCCTTGAGTCCTATTATGAAGGCCTCCCTCCACGTTCCTTGCTTCAACCTTATTACCAACAGTTAAATCAGAGTTCAGATACCCGTGGCTCTCCTCCAGTTGCACTGCACTCGATGTCAGCGCAGATCCCCACAGGGGGCTCAGGGCTCAATCTCATGAACCACGAGATCATGACCAGAGCTGAAATCAAGAGTCAGAAGCCCAAGTGAGCCATCCAGGCCCCCCTCTCGTTTTTGCTGCTTCTTAATTGCCTTAGTTCAAAATAATTCCATGTTGAGTGATTTTGTGGAGTGATGGGAAGAAGACCTCTAGTTCCACTGGTGGAGTCAGAGCTCCACAAAAGAACTACATAAATGGTGAAGAGAATGTCAAAGAGCCCTAGGGACCCTGAAAACAAAAAGCAGAGGGAAGACACTAGGATTTGGGGCAACTTTAGATTGGGCAACCCAGAAAGGGCTCTAAGAGGAGGGGATAATGCAGTGAATCTGGAATAAAGTTCAGGAGGGGCCATGTGGACAACAAATGAATAACACATTCAAATCTTGACAGTGATTAGCGCCACAATGAGAGAAAACACAGGGCCTCTTGGGTATTTACATCCAAAAGGACACCTCATTTCTGCAATTATCATGGCCAAACAGTTTAATGGATGCACTTTCCAAAATTAACTAATTGCCTTAACCAGAGAAATGGATTGTCATGTACTGGTTTGGTGCAATTTCAAATCCAACTGCTTTTGACTAAGTGAAGTTGCCGCACCAGCCCTGGCTCGCCTGTGTACAAAGACCTAGTCATATTGAAATCAGGCTGTGCCTGCGCATAATTGTTACCTTAGAGTACGTGCAATGATACGTAGAGTTTTTGGAAATCCACGCATATTCCCAGAACCTCACTTGAATATTTAGTGCCCAAATTATAACCACCTTTCAGAATCAGAGCCCCATATACACCCGGCGGGACTCCGGTCCTCCTGACTGCACATGCTCTCCCTCGTCCTTGAGGTGGTACTTTTCACCTTGCAATAAAACTTTTTCTGTTGTTTACTCTGACTCACCCTTGAATTCTTTCTTGCCAGGAAGTCAAGAGCCCGGCACCAGCTGGTGCATGAGGTTTTAGGGCCCGAGAACTCTCCTAGTTTCCAATATGACACCCAGGGAGGGAGATTGCTAGCATTCCCAATAAAATAGACAGCAAGGGCAGTGAGGGGACCTGCTTCAGGTCACAGCCCTGGTGAAGGGCTCAGGTGGATTGCACACTGAGGTCTCTGATCTCTGCAGCTGTGCGCTTCTCTGCGGTTCCCTCCATGCAGATGACACAGGGACAGTGGGATTGGGAGAAACTGCACTTCATACTTCCACACTGTGTCCCATTGGACTCCTCACTGGGAACTTAGCATATGATCTCTGGCCTGGATTCAGGACTTTAGGTTGGGAGAGACCCTCCAGGGCCCTCAGACTTAACATAATGGTTAGAGGAAGATGAAGTTTCCAGGAAAAACCCTCCTCTATATTAGGACATTAAATACATGACGGTAGGGTTGGGGGTCTAGTGGAAGATGGCCCTGGAAACCCTCCACTTGCCTGCCCTGATGTATCAGTGCCACTGCAGCCACAGGAACTAGTGGTCAGAGGGGCCAACCAGAACAGGTGGCACAGCCTGAGCAGAATCCAACCCAGGTCCTACAAAAGGATAGAGACTGGTTTCTTCTTCCTCACTCTCCTTTCCAGCTCACTCTCAAAGAGCATCCTCATTGGGTCACAATACAACAGGAGATGGGATGACTCAAAAATTTTGTCCCAAGCAGCCAGAAGGATGGATTTGCTCTTGGCTGAGATGTTGAGACTGAGTATAGAGGAGGTTTGGAGGAACTATCAGAACTTTAGAAAAATATATATTCCCTTTTATATATCTATTAGACCATGGGTTAAATTTCAATACAATTAAGAAATAGAGGGGGGCATCTGGGTGGCTCAGTCGGTTAAGCATTTGGCTTCATCTCAGGTCATGATCTCATGGTTCCTGGGTTCCAGCCCTGTAACAGTCTCAGTGCTGTCAGCACAGAACCTGCTTCGGATCTTCTGTGCCCCTCCTTAGTCTCCCACTGCTCGCTCTCTCTCTCTCTCTCAACTAAATAAATAAATAAATAACTTAAAAAAAAGTTTTAAAAAGAAATGGAGGGGCACTAGGAATTGATATCAGATATCAGATATCACATCAGGAACTGATATCAGTTATTAATTAGTTGGGGAAAATTTTTTTTCATAAGAGTATGACAATATTTGGAGATCTCACTGAAAACATTAAAGGAAAATTTCAGCTCCCATCTTAGAGCTTAATATAAAGTAGAAACATTTTTAGCTCTTAGAACTAGTAAATAATGATTCAAATGTGAGGAAAAACAAATCTCCAATATAAATGTATTATAGTAGGTTTTTATAATCTTGAACTGGACAAATCATCAGTAAGTGTGAATAGGAATAGGGGCACCTGGGTGACTCAGTCAGTTAAGCTTCCAACTTTGGCTCAGGTCATGATCTCAAGGCTCATGAGTTTGGGCCTGAGTTGGGCTCTGTGCTGACAGCCCAGCCTGGAGCCTGCTTCGGATTCTGTGTCTCCCTCTCTCTCTGCCCCTCCCTGCTCATAGTCTTTCTCTCTCTCTCAAAAATAAACATTAAAATTTTTCTAAGTGTGAATAGGAAGACATAATAATAATTGGCATATTCAAATCCATAAAAGTAAAAATATGCTTAAAAGTGGAATATAACAAAACATAACAAAAACAAATTAAAAATAAAAATGTAAAAAAAATTATGTGTGAGATCACCTGGGTAGCTCAGTCATTACACATCCCACTCTTGATTTCTGCCAAGGTCATTATCTCACTGCTTGTGAGATAGAGCCATTTGTTGGGTTCCTTGCGCTGACAGTGTGGAACCTGCTTGGGATTCTCTCTCCCTCTCTCTCTGCCCCTGCCCTGCTCATGCTCTCTCTCTCTCTCTCTCTCTCTCTCTCTCTCGGTCTCTCTCTCACTCTCTGTCAAAATAAATAAATAAAATGTATGTGTGAGAGGTCATAACAGACTGTGTTATCTCAGAGCTGTAACTAATCACATTGGTAAAACACCAAATAAGACTGGCAATGTGTGTGGATGGTAAATCTTTTTTCTTTTTCTTTTTTTCTTTTTTTTTTTTTTTTTGAGAGAGAGAGAGTGAGCAAGAGTGTGAGCAGGGGAGAGGGGTAGAGGAAGAGGGAGAATCTTAAGCAGTCTCCACGCCCAGCATAGAGCCCAACTCAGGGCTGGATCCCACAATCCTAGGAATAACGAATGACCTGAGCTGAAATCAAGAGTCAGAGGCTTGGGGTGCCTGGGTGGCTCAGTCAGTTAAGTGTCTGACTCTTGATAGTAGCTCAGGTGGTGATCTTAAAGTTGTGGGATTGAGCCCAGTATCAGGCTGTGCACTGAGTGGAGCCTGATTGGGATTCTCTCTCTCTCTCTCTCTCTCTCTCTCTGTCCCTTCCCCCCCGCCCCAATAAAGAAACAAACTTAAAAAAAAAAGTCAGAGGCTCAACCTGATGGGGTTTGGGGGTGATGGTGGGGCTCAGAGCCGATGGCCAAGAAAGAATTCTTGAAAACGTCCTTGGTGCAAAAAGGTGATTTTATTAAAACACGGGGACAGGACCCGTGGGCCAGAAGAGCTGCACTGGGACTGTGCAGAGTGCTTATATACTGTGGAGTTGGGGGAGGTAAAGCCAAGAGGGAGTTTCTTAAAGGTATTTCCATATGCTAAAGAGGATTTACAGATTGGGGGAAGCCCAGCTATTGTCAAGCTAAGATTGTTTTCCCCTCTAGCAAAGCATTATCATTAAGACAGTAGGGAGTTCCTAGAGATTAGGCCATTGATGAGAGATTTGTAAACTGATGAAGACTCTATCGGTTTAAGCGTTTGTTTTGTGTTCTTTCCTTTCTTCTTGGGCAGCCAGGAGGGCCTGAGGAATGTCACACATATCCCACCTGCGAGTGGGGGTGGGGTTGTGCTAGCTTGTACTTGGCCTTCAGCTTGCCTTATGGTCCCTCATCAAACCGACCAAGCCATCCAGGTGTGCCCTGTGAATGGTAATGCTTAGAGGAAAAATAATGATAAACACATGAAAAATGTCTAAGAAATGCTAACTAGAGTTAAAATAACATTGTATGTTTTATTTTTTTTTCCTTTTTTTAAAAATTTTTTTTAACGTTTATTTATTTTTGAGACAGAGAGAGACAGAGCATGAATGGGGGAGGGTCAGAGAAAGAGGGAGACACAGAATCTGAAACAGGCTCCAGGCTCTGAGCTGTCAGCACAGAGCCTGACACGGGGTTCGAACTCACGGACCGCGAGATCATGACCTGAGCCGACATTGGACGCTCAACTGACTGAGCCACCCAGGCACCCCAGACTCGGTAACATTTTAAACATGTTTTTCCAGGATATTAAATTTAGAAATAATTGAAACAAAGCACTAGGGGTTTCTTGAACTTATATTTCAATTATTTTCAGTATATTATATGTAATAAATAACCAAAATAAAGAGACTGTGTCTTTTGATAAGTAACCATGGGAACAGAATTGTAAATATGGCAGAACATATCCCACTAGCAATGACCTTCCATATACCGTGCATATTGACTAGTAAGATTTTTAAAACAAATGGAACCAATAATCAATCCAGCAAACAGGTTAGATAAAGGCAAATCAATGGATATTTCACTGAATATTTTTTTTAAAGAGTTGATGTTTTTTAAAGTTTATTTCTTTATTTTGAGAGAAGGAGAGAGAGAGAGAGCAAGCAGGGGAGGGGCAGAGAGAGAGAGAGGGAGAGAATCTCAAGCAGGCGCTGTGCTTTCAGTGCAGAGCCCCACTCAGGGCTCCATCCTGAGAACTGTGAGATCATGACCTGAGCCGAGATCAAGAGTTGTAGTCTTAACTGACTGAGCCAGCCAGGAGCCCCAATTTTACTGAATATTTACAAATATTTATAAATTTATAACTGAGGGTGAAATGTGTCTTGTGGATCCTTACGAATTTAGAAGTGTCCATTCCCTTGGGTTGGAAGGTTGAAGGGAGGGGTGGGTGAGTATACCAGAGGGAACTGTTAAGAAAAGAGACAAGGAGCCCCAAATAGAGTCACTTGTCCTAAGCCCGTGTCATCAAACTAACACTTAATACCTAACTCAATTTTGGCTTCAACCTCTCCCAGGTGTGGAATCTTAAGATGGTCAATCTGGAATTACCTGGTCGGCACTAGTGAGGTAATCTGCCTGATAGAGCTCTACTGTCCCCCAAAGGAAGGTCACCTTGCCTGAAACAATCTACTTTTTGTTAGTAACTTCCTTGTCCTATCCCTTCTGCCTATAAAAGTCTTCCAGTTTGTACAGCTCCTTGGAGCTCCTTTCTGTTTACTGGATGGGATCCTGCCTGACTCATGAATCATTGAATAAAGCCAGTAAGATCTTTAAAACTTACTCAGTTGAATTTTGTTACGTAACAGATCAAAACCTCAAAGCTATACACGAATGAATTTGTCTAACATTTTATAAACCCACTTAAGGTTGAAATGAGACATTGAAGAAATCATGAGTGGAATGAGATATGTAATAGACTAGAAGAGTGAAGCAAAATAAAAGAAGGGGAAAGGGAAATTGGAGGACCAAGTTGGAAATGAAATCATAGAATGAATTGAAATAAAGAGAGAAATCGGCAGATGTGGTATGGAAATTATGGAAGTTCATTTGATTCCGAGAGCACATTATGATGTTGCCAGACTGGGGTCCTTGGACACAGCAATGGTAGAAACAAAGCTGGACCCACAATTAAAAGCACAGAGAGGGTTCCTGGGCAGCTCCGTCGGTTAAGCATTACACCCTTGATTTCAGCTCAGGTCGTGATGTCACGTGTTGTGAGTTCCAGCCCTGGTCAGGCCCTGTGCTGGCGGAGCAGAGCCTGCTTGAGACACTTTCCACCTGAGGCTTTCCAGGTCATCGGTGTCCCCGCGGGCCATCTTGCCCCCTCACCACCATCAGTAACGATTTCTCCCCTCGGAGGGAGAAAGCCTAAATATGGCTTCTGGGTGACACTTCCACTCTGTGCCCCCATATGAGCTGTCACCCGGTTATCATTGTCAGTATTGTGGAGGTTGTGAGGCCTTGAAGGACTGAGAGCCGCCTTCATACCTCCCTGCCCGTAGCTCTTGCTGGAGACCTTAGCCCTGATAGCTCCTCCTCACCATTGTTAGTAAATTGCAAATAGTCCAAACGATGACTGCTGACCCGCTAGAAAGTTCCCACCCCTCCTGTACAGCCCGCAACTCTCCCACCTTCCTGTCCCAGCTGGAGTGAGGCTTCTCGGCCCTGGGGGCAAGCATTTCTGTGTAAAGACTTCTAGGCCCCAGCTGGTTTCTCCCTGACCACCTGTGAGTCTTCACGCCTGTGTGGGACTCCGGGCTGCACCAAGGTGTGCACCCAACTTTCTGTTCTTCCACCAGTGCATCGTCACATCCGCAGAGATGGGATGGGTTGTTTTCTCGAAGCCAGACTCTCTTCACACCCATCCCCCTCATCACACTCGGTCCTGGGGGACCGTGCAGTCCTGTATGTTGTTTGGGCGTCCCTAGGACATGCCTGCCTCTTGAGTCTCTGTGAGTACTGGTGCATCTGTAAGCTGCCAGGCTGTGGCGAGATCTAGAAGGGTCCCCAGCACAGGAGGTCCCGTCCCCATGGACTTGGGGGTGCACCAGCTTCCTGGCACGTGGCTGTTCACCAAGTTCCCCAAACTTTGTGTGGCACGATTGATCATTAAGTCAATCTCTAGCCCCTCTCCACGTCTGGAGGATGGGGTAGAAAGTTCCAAACTTCTACACATGGCTTGGTCTTTTTGGTGACCACGCCCCATCCTGAAGCTACTCAGGAGTTGCATCACTGAAATGAAAGACACTCCTATCACCAAGGAAATTCCACAGGATTTAGGGGTTCTGTATCAGGAACCAGGGTCAAAGACCAAATATGAGAACAAAAGGTGCTTCTAGTGCTGTCATCACTTAAGAAATTACAAGGATGGGGCACCTGGGTGACTCGGTCGGTTAAGTATCCAACTTGGGCTCAGGTCACGATCTCATGGTTCATGAGTTCGAACCCCTCATTGGCCTCTCTGCTGTCAGTGTAGACCCTGCTTCAGACCCTCTGCCCCCCTCTCTCTTCCCCTCCCCCCTTCTCATGTGCACGCTCTCTCTCAAAAATAAATGGAAACATTTTAAAAATTAAAGACAAAAAATAAATAACAAGGGTTTTAGGAGCTCTGTGCCAGGAACTGGGGGGCAGAGACAAACATATATATTTTCAATATTCTTTTTTTTAAACATAGGTTCTTCTTTTTTTAATGTTTATTTATTTTGAGAGAGAGAGAGAGAGAACATGTACGCCCGAGTGGGAGAGGGGCAGAGAGGGAAGGGAAAAGAGAGAGAATCCCGAGCAGGCCCCACGCTGTCAGCACAGAACCTGACAGTGGGCTTGATTTTACAAACTGTGAGACCATGAGCTGAAATCAAGAGTTGGCCACGTAACCCAGGCACCCCCCCAGCACATACATTTTGTATTATTTCATAACCCGCCTCACAGAGGTCTTCCCGAACAAAAGCTTTCCCTTGCACCAAGAGGTATGTGCAAGAATATTGACAATAGCAAACCCATGGAGACAGCCCGGGAAAGAGGATGGGTGAATGGGGTTCCCACACAGCGGACCACTATCTGTGGCCGCGTAGCTTTCTGTGCTATAGATGCACCGAGAGAAATGTCACAGTTTACCCCACAGAGTACCCCCTTCCATGATTCAAGCCCTTTCTACATGTACCTTCTGGTTTCTCAGTGCGATGGAGCCCCAATACCTGGTCGAAACCGGCTCACGAGTGTATTCCAAATAACCAGTAAATGTGCTTTTGCCTCAGCTGTGCCCGGAATCTTTTCTTCTCCCCAAACTGCCCTTTCAAACTAGTTCCGCAAACAGACTCCCCATCCCCCCCCATACCTTCCATCTCTGGAAGAAAGGAATGCAAAGTAGTTGACTTTTTTGGTAATGATTCGTCAATAAAAGAGCATTCGGCAACTTTCCATCACCAATCATATCAGGTCAGCTTAGCTGTTAATGTTCCCAGTGAATTAAAGGAATCTATCATTTGAACATAAAGTTTCCCTTTCAAAGCTTCAGTTCGATTTCTGAGTTTCTACCTCTGCTCTCCACCTTTTTAGGTACGTGCGGCCCACTGAAGGTGAAGGGTGTGGATAGAGGACAGGGGAGCAGAAGGAAAGCCTCACATGACCTCTGGGAACTGCCATTTGTGTCATAGGCCTGGATGTTCCTGGATTTTAAGGAATAAACACCAACATTTCACCTTTATTAATTAATTCAACAGATTACTTATTGGTCATTTGAAATGTGGCAGCCATTTTTCTAGGTACCAGAAATACTTCAGTGAACAAACAAATTCCCTGACCTCCTTAAAGTTATATTTTAATGCAGTAAGACAGGAAATGGAGAATACGATCAGGAAATTAGGAATTACCTTCCAAACAGAGAAGTACGATGGAAATATACACACTTGCATATACATTTGTGTACATTACATTGGGGCTGCAGCTGAGGAAGCTTCTGGTGTGGAAGGAGCACTTTTGAAGGCCATTTTCTGGTGAGTCCTCAGGTGGCGGTGGTAGGTGGATGACTGGCGGTAGCTTCTCCGGCAAAGGGAACACGCGTAGGGCTTCTCTCCCGTGTGGATTCTCTCATGAGCCTGGAGGTTGGTTTTGTGGCTGAAGGACTTTTCACACGTGCTGCACGTGAAAGGCTTCTCTCTTGCGTGAGTCATCTGGTGCACGCGTAGGTCTGATGCTTGGAAGAAGCCTTTGTTACACTCAGCACAAATAAATGTCCTCTCATTATTGTGTCTTCTCTGATGGGCTTTTAGCTGAGAGAAATACCTAAAGATCTTGGGACACTTTTCACATCTATATGGTTTGGGGGCTTCATGGGATCTTTCTTGGAGTCCCTCACATGTGGAGATTCCCTCATTCTGGTGGGTAGGAACAGGCTCAGGGGTGACCTTGACTGGCTGAGAGAGAAACCCTGGTCCCAGTTCCATAAGGATATCTTGATAAGGGGGTCCTTTCGGGCACCCCTCCTGGGACCCGGAGATAGCTAGACCTGTTCTTCCAGAGCTGACTGGATTCTTCAAAGAAACACTGTCGTCTTCAGGCCTAGGACAGCCCTCTTCCTGGATAATGAGCAGGGAAGGGATTTCATTGCCTTGACTAGTAATACCGTCATTTACTTGGTCAATGTTGCCACCATTTTCTTTATCTTCGTCTCCTGTGAGGGCAAAAACGTGACTCAGTGAAGTTGTAGCCAGGAGGAAGTCCACATAGAACATCCCTCCGGTACCTTGGCCTGCCCCACTCACCTCGTCCCATTGCCAGGGAAGTATCCTGGGGAGTACAGGACCGTGTCCCCATGTTCTCTCCTGATGGGGTTCCTGCTGACAACTGTTTGGCGAGATGAACAATGACTTCTCTTAAGGGCATATTCTCAGAAAAGAGGGCTTCCTGTCCCTGCATGTGGACGTGGACCTATAAACAAAGCCTGATTACTGTGGGGAAATAGATCGCATGGAAGACCTGCACTCATCAAGTTTCCCAGGATCCCTCTACTGTGTGCTGCCACACCCACTGCTCTGCTCTTATCTCTGCCGGCCTTAAATTTCGTGGTAATTTCTTGCTACTGTGCCTTTCCCAATGAGACAAGCCTAATACTAAGGCTTTCTGAGGGGAGAGCAAGCTTGTGTTAAGGTACTTTTCCCCATCTTGAGGTTTCTGCTCTATCGTCAACTTGTTAGTGAGCCTTCCTACCATCTCACTGGCTCTAATCAATTTAGATAGTGGCTCTTATATGTCCTCCTGACTAGATGCCTATAAAACATCTGCTTTCACTTTTGCTTTCTTAGCAATGGTAAAGCGTCTCTTTGGTGAGAACTAGTAAGTGGGTCTACAATGACTCTCCTGCCTCTACTTCCAGGCAACTCCAACAGGTTGTACTTAATCCTTACACACCTCTGCCCCTCACCCCAGGAGTCAAAACCCTTTACTCACTAATCCAGGTGGTTTCATGCCATCGTCAGTTAGATTTTCCATGAATTTGTCCATGTTTCTGCCACTTGTATTCCATTTCTCTTTCAACACGGACCTGTCACTGCAGTGGCCATTGATCATAAACTGTTCCAGGACCAAACGAGAAATAATTTCATCCTTGCTGTGTTTTTCTGGCTGCAGCCATGAGTGAAATAAGTTGTAGAGATTTTGCAGCTCCTCCCTTGCGCATGAGTTATTACTGTTTTGAAATAAACTGAGCTGAGTGCTGGGGAACTCATAGATCTCTTCCCCCTGAATGGCTGGTCCTTGGCTGGGCTTATGCTCTAGGTTTTCTGACCCAGGGACATTCCTAGATGGTTCTCCCTGACATGAAATTCTGAGATCTAAAGCCATTCTTAACAAGAATTCTCAGAGAGATTCAACTTTGGATATTCAATTCGTACTGACTTGTTTATCTGAAGATCTGTTTCACCAACTGGTAGATACTCGAAGAGTGCCAGCTAGAAATAGAAGAGGTATATAATTAATTTCAGCACCGCCATAATTAAAAAAAATTCAGTTTCAGAGGAGTTTATGGATGAATTTTACTAGACATTTAAGAGAGAAAGAAGTCTAATCCTACACAGACTCTCCCAGAGCATAAAAAAGTGAGAACACTCCCCTTTTAGTTAATAAGTTCAGCAGCTCCCTGATAACAAAATTTTACAAGTGCATTAAAGAAAACTACACTACAGATCAGGATATCTCACAGAAAACAAAGTTTGTAAATCAAATTCAGTGACATATAAAGAGAATAATAGATCACAAAACAAGTGGGGTTAACTTTCTAAACGAAAAGTTGGGTTAAACTAAAAAAATATTGATGTAACTTACCACATGAAGAGAATTTAGGAAAATACAATATAATCATCTTCTTGGGTACATTAAAAGTGCCTCATAAAAGTCAGTGCTCATTACCAAAAAAGACATTTAGTAAGCTAGGAAGGAAGAGAACATCCCTGATATCATAAAGTTCTACAAAACACAGCAAAAATTATCCTTAAAAGTTTTTTCCTTGAAATTGAGAGGTGGAGGGCCACTTTCAACTCTATGCAACATTGGAATACTCTTTTACCGGTAAAAAAGGCAAGAAAATGTATCAAATATCATTATTTATACATTTCCTGATTTTGTTTCCAACAAAGGATCAAATATTCTACAAATCTTAGACAATTTTTGCAAAACGAATTTTTGCAAAATGTCTGATACAAGACCAATTTACCAAAATCGATTGGATTGTATAATAACACAAGCAGCTTAAAACAAAAAAAAACCTCAATGATATATATTACCATTAAACATGAAATATCTAAGAAAAACTCCAGTGAAAATGTACAAGTCCTCTACAGAAATACACAATATCAATAAATATCATAGGCATAAAGGACAACTATGTTCACGGATGGCAAGACCCAATTCCAATTGGGAAACATCAATGATCCCCAAGTTTCTCTGTGAACTCAATGCTATACCATTGGAAATCCAGCAAGTGGCTTGTGTTTGTGTGTATGTGTGAGAAAATTGACAGCTGATTCTAAAATTAGACATAAACAGGCTAAAAATAGCCCAGACAATTCTGAAGAAGAATAATATTTCAGGATCTACATAACCACAAAACAAAACTGATTATGAGATTATATTCATTAAGACCATGATCATGGCACAAAGATAGATAAGGAAACAGAACAGCATGTTATCCTGATATGATCGACATCTATACTGTCACTTGCTTTCTATACAACACGACACTGAAATGCATGTGCAGAGAGGAAAGCCTTTTTTTTCTTCAATAAACGGTGTTAGGTCAACTGAATATTCAGAAAGGGGAAAATTAATCCTGACCCCCGTCCTACCCCATTTACAAAAATTAGTTCTAGATGAGTTTTTTAAATCTCTGAAATGTAAAATAAAGCTTCTAGAAGACCACCTGGAAGAATATATTTAAGAACCTGTAGTAAAAAAATATTTTTAATACAATACAGTAAGAACTCAGCAGGAAAGCTTGGGATTCTCTCTCTTCCTCTCCCTCTGCCCCTCCCACCTCACACACATGCTCTCTCTCAAAAACAAATAAACTTAAAAAAAAAAAAACTACAATAACACTCTAAGAAATATCTGCCAGAATGAGAAAAATCATTCTGTCAGCATGGACAGGAATGCCTAGAAGTCTCAGTCTCTACTGGTGAGTACTCACTGTGGACATGTTTTGACTGGTATCTACAAAATGTGCATTTATGTATTCTCCATGATATAGCTCACCAGTATTACTCCAGGGCATATATTCAACAGCAAAATCTACTCGTGTGCATCAAAGACATAAATGAGAGTGTTTATGTCATCATAATTCACAATATTCCCATGTTGTAAACAATCTAAGTGTCCAACATTAAAGAGGATAGATTATCATTAAATCACAGAGTTATATTTGATAGCGATGTAAATGAATACAACAGAATAACCACAACCATAATGTTGAATGAAATAATGCAGAAACGAAAAAATTCATTTTGTTTATTCCCATTTATGTTATTTCAAAAGCATACAAGGGGTGCCTAGCTGGTTCAGTCAGTAGAGTATGAAGCCCTTGATCTCAGGGTCATGAGTTCAAGCCCCACATTGAGTGTAGAGTTTACTTTAAAAAACAAAACAAAACAAAACAAAACAATTGGTGCCCTGGGTGGCTCAGTGGGTTAAGCTGCCAATTTCGGCTCAGGTCACGATCTCACAGTTTGTGGGTTCAAGCACCGCATCAGGCTGTGTGCCGACAGCTCAGAGCCTGGAGCCTGCTTTGGATTCTGTGTCTCCCTCTCTCACTGCTCCTCTCCTGGTTGCACTCTGCCTCTCTCTCACTCTCTCAAAAATAAATAAACATTAAAAAAAAAAAAAAAGCCCACAAAGGGCGCCTGGTTGGCTCAGTAGGTTTAAGCATCCAGCTTGGGCTCAGGTCATGATCTCACGGTTTGTGAGTTCAAACCCGGTGTCTGGCTCTGCACTTGGAGTCCGGACCCTGCTTGGGATTCTTTCTCTTTCTCCTTCTTTGTCTGCATCTTCCCTGCTCACTCACTCTCTCTCTCTCTCTCTCTAAAATAAATAAATAAACTAAAAACAACAACAAAAAAAGCATAATACTATCAATATTATTTAAGATGTCGGTTACTTTGGGGAACCACAGTAGCTACTGGGATAGGTACACACATGGAGGGCTGCATAGGAGGACCCCACCCCAGAACTAAACAGAATTGTGAGATGTTCTACTCGCAGTTTCAGCTGGCAGTATTCCACCTCTTGGTCTGTTTTTGTTTTTGTTTTTTTTTAAGTAGGCTCCAAACCCTACTTGGGGCTTGAACTCATGACCCTGAAATTAGGGTCACACATTCTACCGACTGAACCAGGCAGGCGCCCCTCCACCTCTTGATCTTGGAGGTCGTTTATGCAGGAGAGTTTCTCTGTAAAAATCCCCCAAGCTATCTACTTCCACTTTTTCATTTTTCTGTATATGCATTACACTTCAATAAAAATGTTCAATTTTAGGGGCACCTGGACGGCTCAGTCAGTTAAGCATCCGACCTGATTTCAGCTCAGGTCATGATCTCACGGTTTGTGGGATCGATCCCTCCTCGGGCTCTACACTGACAGCACAGAGCCTGCTTGGGATTCTCCCTCTCCCTCTCTCTCTGCTCCTCCTCTGCCTGTTCTCTGTCTCTCTCAGAATAAATAACAAAATATTAGAAAAAGTTGAGAATAAAGCGAATGAAATAGAAGAGATAGGAATCCATACAAATGGTCTCATCCTGTGTTGGAAACTCCTCTTACATCAGACACAGACATTTGCACAACCCACTCACCCACCCTCTCCACCTCCTTCCCTCCAGGTATCCCCTCTGTGTCAGTCCAAAGATACATTCCTTAGGAAACTTTCTCTTACTGGTTTTTTTCCCTATCAATGATTCCCCTTCCTTATGAAAAACATTCCTTCCTTCGCTGCTTTTCTCAGAGCTACAATTTTATGTTGATCTATTTCTGATTCCTGTTCTCTTCCACCCAAGGGTAGGATCCAGCAGAGATGAAATTGAGTTTGCATTTCTCCATATGGATTTCTGGCTACAAATCACATTATCTGGGTAACTGTAGCCACACCATTGGGATGCTGAATGAATGAAAGATTTAATTCTACGTCCATGTTGTTGCTCTATTTTTGTGTCCTCCCATTTTATGGATGGTTAAAATTTCAAAGACTTGTATTTTTATAGTTTTTAAAAAGTTTACTTATTTATTTTGAGAGAGGCAGAGACAGTGCAGGTGAGGGAGGGGCAGAGAGAGGGGCAGGGAGAGAGAATCCCAAGCAGGCTCTGTGCTGCCAGCTCAGAGCTCAATCTCACAAAACCTTGAGATCATCACCGGAAAGGAAGTCGGACGCTTAACCGACCAGGCAACCAGTCCGACCAGTCGGACGCTTAGCCACCAGGCGACCCCCCCGCCCCCACCAAATTTGTATTTTTTTAAAACAGCAAATTTCACACCACAAATTCAGAAAATGAGTGGTAGGGTTGGTATGTGGGCACACAAAGACCTGATTAATTTCTGTTCGTTGATGCCATTTTGTGCTTTTGTGTCAAGCTCTAATCAGACTAGCCACCCTGATCCTGTCAGTTAATGAGGCCAGGAGGATTCTGGGGAAAACCCCATAGAACGGTGAATACATTCTTGTCTTTTCTTAATCCGTTTATCACAAAGCTTCTAGTCAACTTTTATTAAATGCCCATATGCTCAAGTCACACTCCACCTGACTCCTTCTATGCCTACCTGTTGCATTCAAGAAAAGTACCAAGTCCTTCCTGGTCTCAGGAGGCCTTGCCTGGGCCATCTCACCCTCCGGCCCCACCTTAGGTGTGGTGGCTGGTTCTCTGTACCCAGGTACACTGGCCTCCCTCCCTCTTTTTTTTGCCTGTAGAATCCATGCCCCCTTCTTCTTCTGGGCCTCCCCACAAGTTTCATTTCCGGATTATCCCAGGAGCACACGGACCACACGCTCACACTTGTAGACATGCACTCAATCCTGCACAGACACAGCTGTGGAACACTACTATGGCTAAGACTTTGGAGTTAAAACCCCGACTGCCATGTTAAAAGTTCTCATCATAAGAGAAAAAAAATGACACTATGGAAGGGGATGGATGTTAACAAGACTTATTGTGGTGATCATTTTGCAGTGTATGCAAATATCGAATCATATGTTGTACACCTGAAACTAACATAATGTTATACATCAATTATATCTCAAAACAAAACAAACTCCAGCCTTCCAGGGGTCTTTTTTTTTTTTTCTTAATGTTTTCTTTGTTTTTGAGAGAGAGAGAGAGAGAGACAGAGCATGAGCAGTGGGGAGGGGCAGACAGAGAGGGAAACACAGAATCTGGAGCAGGCTCCAGGCTCTGAGCTGTCAGCACAGAGGGGCTTCAATTCACAAACCAGGAGATCATGACCTGAGCTGAAGTCAGATGCTTAACTGACTGAGCCACCCAGGTGCTTATCCTGCCAGGGTTCTTAATCTGGAATCGGGCATTTACAAGCTGTGTGACCCCAGACATATTAGCCATCAGGTTCTTGTCTGTGTCATGAGGACTCTGATCTCTGATAATACCCAGCACCCAGACTTGCCATGGGAGCTAAAAGAGTTAATACATAATAGAGCATTTGCTGGCATATGATAAGCACTCAGTAAAAGTCTGCTAAATACCTAGTGCCCACCCTTTACTTTTTTTTTAAGTAGGTGCCACGCCCAGTGCGGAGCCCAACTCAGGGCTCAGACTCGTGACCCTGAGATCAAGACCTGAGCGGAGATCAAGAGGTGGCCACTTAACTGACTGAGCCACCCAGGCACCCTATGACACCCATCCTTTAAATTTCAGCTCCAACCTATTCATCCCAATCTGCCATGAGCCAACACGTTCACAAGACGTAATAAAAGTAAATTACCAAGAAACATAAAATTAACAAGATAACAGAGCCACACAAAAAGACTTTCCCACGAGGGGCACCTGGGTGGCTCCCCATCAGTTAAGCATCCAACTCTCGATTTTGGTGCAGGTCATGATCTCAAGATTTGTGGGTTCGAGCCCCTCAGCAGGCTCTGCACTGACAGCATGGAGCCTACTTGGGATTCTCTCTCTCCCAGTCTCTCTCTCTCTCTCTCTCTCTCTCTCTCTCTCTCTGCCCTTCCCCCCCTCATGCTTGAGCTTTTCCTCTCTCTCTCTCAAAAATAAATAAACTTAGGGGCGCCTGGGTGGCGCAGTCGGTTAAGCGTCCGACTTCAGCCAGGTCACGATCTCGCGGTCCGTGAGTTCGAGCCCCGCGTCAGGCTCTGGGCTGATGGCTCGGAGCCTGGAGCCTGTTTCCGATTCTGTGTCTCCCTCTCTCTCTGCCCCTCCCCCGTTCATGCTCTGTCTCTCTCTGTCCCAAAAATAAATAAAAAAGGTTGAAAAAAAAAATTGAAAAAAAAAAATAAATAAACTTAAAAAAAAAAAAAAAGACTTTCCCAGGAGAAGTCTCCTGCAATCCACCCAGGTTTTTTTTTTTATTGTTTATTTTTGAGAGCGAGAGAGACAGAGCACGAGTGGGGGAGGGGCAGAGAGAGAGATACAGACAGACAGACAGACAGACAGAATCCGAAGCAGCTCCAGACTCTGAGCTGTCAGCACAGAGCCGGACAAGGGGCTCGAACTCAGTCAACCACAAGATCATGACCTGAGCCGAAGTCACATGCCCAACCGACTGAGCCACCCAGGCGCCCCAATCCACCCAGGTTTTTACACAGAACTGTTGAAACAATAGACCATCCCTCACACTTGAGGGACCCCCATAACTTTGCACCTAGGAATGTTCCCCCCACCCCCTGAGCTATGCCTACGTACACATACGTGCACACACACACAAAATCAGAAAATTTCCTTCTGTTCTGAAAACTCACCTCAGGAAGACTGAACTTCAAACCGGGCGAGCCTGGGCTAAACACCAAGCTGCGGTGTGACTCACACTCTGCACAGGGCTCATCTGACGGGCCTTCCGGAGGCTCCTCCCTCTTATAGGGTCTGGGGTCAGGGATGCATTTACAGATGTGATTGGATAAAATCTGCCTGCCGATGGAATCCCGCCCCAGCTCCAGCTCTCTGATACGTTATTAGGTTACGCCCCTGGGGCTGGGACAACCAGCCACAATCAAATCCTAGTATTTCTGCAGTGAAATGTAACAACACACACTGAGTGGGGGATGCAAAGATTAACGTTAGTCTCACATGAATTCCCGCCAAGTTTTGTCTTAAGCGAGTCTCACACAAAGTTGCTGATGCTAATTGTCTAGATTTGTGGATTGCAAGTGTGGCAGAGAACAAGGTTAATGTTCTCTCTTCCTGTGTCAATCCCAGGCAGTGAGTTGGAGGGTGCCCCAGGACCCCAGAGGAGAGGTTCCTAGTTCAGCAAAAAGACCTCAGGGACTGAAACAAACATTATTTTAGCGGGAAGGGAGCTGGGTTCTTATTTTATGTTGAGAAAGCACAGCATGGCTGAGACTCACCGTCAGGGAGGGCGGAGTTAACAATAGTGACAGGCCCCTGGTTTGAAATGTGGCTGGGAAGGCCACCGTGTACCCACTGGGGGGCAGGGGGAGGGGAGAGTGGCAGCAATAGATTTTGGGAAACTGGGCTCTTCTGTGTCCCAACTCTTTGTAGAGGAAGCGACCACCCCGTACAAGATGAGAGAGACTCGGGGAAGCAGATGGAATGGATTTTTGACGGAAGGTACCTGTCAGGCAGTCCAAACATCGTCCGTCTGTCCTCCACTTTCAAGTCATTTCCGGAGTCAAACCACTTCGACTGCTGCACATCCCCCATCACACCTCACTGGTGGGGATTGGCTCCTGTCTGGCTTCCTCTCCACCTGCCAGTTTTCTCTCCTCAAAGCAGCCGTTCCGGGGACCCTCTATAACCACCTGACCACGTCCCCCCTCTGCTGAAGCTCCTCGATGGCTTCCAGAATCAATCTGCCAGGGTGCAGACCGCCCTTGGTGAAGGTAAAAGACCTCCCTACGCCCCAACATGTCACAGACCCACCGTTTCACAAAATGCAAGAAAAATGAATTAACAGAGATGCGAAACCAACACGAAAACAAAGGCACACGAAATACAGGGGCTTTTACGTCATCAGATTCAACAGACAGAAAACGTGTGTCACCTCGCCCTGAGTTTATACACTTACTCTCTGCGTAGACAGGAGCCCAAGACAGGAGCCAGTGTGGAGGACGGCGGCACCCTCAGACCGCATTCTGAGGGTCACGGACACAGTGTGACTGGCGTCCTGACAGTGGCCTGGAGACCCTGTCGCTCTGGCTCCAGTGGCCTGTCTGCCCCTTTGCTTGCTCTGCCGAAGCCTCACAGGCCCCCACAGTTCCAGGACCTGGTGGCCTCACTCCCACGGTGGGTCTTTCATTGTCCCCTCCCTCTGCCCCTTGGGGGAGGGACCCACAGCTCTCTGCTCTTCTCTCCTAGGCTGCGCTGGACACGTTTCCTCGCGTCTCGGGACCCCTCCCACCAGGAGGTCTTTGGTCACCCTCTGCTTCAGTTTTCTCCATAGCAACGATCTCCAGCAGACAAACTATACTCTTCCCACTTGTCTTCTTATCTGTCACTCTGGAATTGAACCAACTCACAGACAGAATTTTTTTTTTTTCCTGCACTGCATCCTGAGTGGTTTATGTACAGCTGGACACTTGTAAGTTCTCATTAATTATGCATCTGTTTGAAATGAATATTCCAGGTGAGAGAGGGTGTGAGCTAAACTGACCCGGCAGCCACAGGGAGGACAGAGTCAAATGAACCACAGAAGGGTTTATAGAGCAGAAACGTCAAGACAGCCTCAGGGGCCAGGAGAGGTAGGGACCTTGCAAGGGCTGCTGCCTTCCCCCCAAATTGAGGTAGAGAAATGAGAAGTTAGGGGCGCCTGGGTGGCGCAGTCGGTTAAGCATCCGACTTCAGCCAGGTCACGATCTCGCGGTCCGTGAGTTCGAGCCCCGCGTCAGGCTCTGGGCTGACGGCTCGGAGCCTGGAGCCTGTTTCCGATTCTGTGTCTCCCTCTCTCTCTGCCCCTCCCCCGTTCATGCTCTGTCTCTCTCTGTCTCAAAAATAAATAAAAAAACGTTGAAAAAAAAATAAAAAAAAAAAAAGAGAAATGAGAAGTTAGAGGGAAGCACAGAGAACAGCAACTTTCAGAGTTCTGTTCCACAACATGGGGAGATCAAGCACAGAGATGCAGGAATGACGAGTTAAAGAAAAGTGTTTTTGGGGTGCCTGGGTTAATGAAATCAACAATATATATGAAATAAAGTGTCTTTAGGGGCGCCTGGGGGGCTCAGTCAGTTAAGCATCTGACTTCAGCTCAGATCATGATCTCACGGTTCATGGGTTCAAGCCCCACATTGGGCTCTGCGCTGACAGCATGGAGCCTGCTTGGGATTCTCTCTCTCCCTCTCTCTCTCTGCCCCTCCCCTGCTCTCTCTCTCTCAAAAATAAACATTAAAAAAAAAAAGAAACAAAAGTGGTTTCCTTTCCCACCTTCATGGCCTCGGGATAGCCATTACCTTCCTTCCTGTACCAGCTTCCCTCTGTGGTGTTGGAATAGGCACTGATACCAGGCAAGAGGATGTAAGGAGCCGTCAGTCAGGCTGGCCAGCTGTCCCTGCACTGTTGTCCATCCTCTCTCATTCCCCTAACCTTTGGGATGACAGTTTGGATGACGCCTCCACCCTGGCCGGGTTGAGATGCAAACTCCTGGTTGCCTAGTGTAGCGGGAGCTGGGCTCCCTTCCCTGCCCCCCTCCCCTTGTTTCGTACTCCCTGCATCAGCACACGGACCTTGGCCTTTCCTCCAGACACACGTGAGACAGGGCAATGCACACATCCTGGGAAAAGTAATTAGATATGGAAAAATCACAAAAATCACAAAGATCGTAGTCAATGACATATGACATCTAGAAAACAGTGATGGAAGAGAAGTACAAAGAAATTCAAATAAGAAGGTAAAATAATCAAGGAGATGAGGAAAGACAAAGGCCACAGGAAGAAGATATGCTAACAAAAATTGGGAAAATATCAGTCATGGAAAATGTTTATAAAGATAGGAGTGGGTAGAATAAATAGGAGAATGAGATATTGAAAGAATTAGTGAGTCAGATGACAGACTGAAGATGACATCTGAAAGACAAAAGATCCAAGAATGCAGTAGGAAGCATAAAAGAGCTGAGGTCGTGACCCGCCTGTAGGCAAGGATATTCTTCTGCTTCATGTTTCTGAAACTGTGACTAACACATAATGCCACTAAACATCATTATCGAATACATAAAGAAAATGAACGTAGAGTATCAAGATCTAGATACAAGTACAGTATGCTTGGTTTCCGAGCATAATTCGTTCTGGAAACACGCTTGTAATCCAAAGCACCCAAATGTCAAAGCGAATTTCAAGAACCATCAGTGCAGTTGTGATCATGTAATGTTCAGTGTCATGGACTACTCGTATTGCAAGACATCACTTGTTTATCAAGTTAGAATTTCTTAGACGTGTTGGCTCATCTTGTGGAACATTTGCAGGACAAGTTACTTGCAATCCAAGGTTTTCCTGTAGTCCCCAAAGAGGGGAAATCTATGTGATGACCCAGCAGGAGATGCATGGGTGGCAGCTTCAGCGGCCTCAGTCAGGCATGGACATGAGATCCTGAAATTACTGGACTCTAAGGCATGTGACAGGAGGTGGCAGGTAAAGTTCAGGGATGAGGCAGGAAGATACACACAGGGGTAAGTCAAGGGACAAGAAGAAGGATGCACAGGTGACCATTGTTGGGGGAACCAACAATGTGACCGAAGGGCAGATGTATGGAGGCTGGTAGGAACTTCAAAGAAAGGCCAGAATTTCCTTACCAGGAAATGGTGAAGCTCATTTAAAGTGAAGCAGACGGGGCAGGGTCTGGGACAGGACAGGTGGGAGAAGGAGATTGATTCTTCAGTCAATTTGGCTCTTTATCCTCTTATCTCCTTCCAGTTCACATGTGAAGAGGGGTAAGGTGGGCAAGTAGCTAAGTGCTTGACTCGGGACAGACCAAGACTCTAAATCATCTAAGCTGTGCCCATTACCAACCGGCTGACCTTGGTCATGTCCACTGTCCCCAGGCTTCAGGATTCATGTCTGTAAAAGTGGAAAAATGGGCACTAAACTGTACAGGACAGAAAGGGAAGCAGACACTAAATAACAGATGATATTATGGAGCCCAGTAAAGATCCCATCCAGGTGCAAAGATGAGGAAAAATTCTTGGCAAAGAGAAAAGCATGTACATGACCCTGAGGCTAGTGAGAGCTTGGCTTGGTGGTGGAATCAGGGGAAGGCCAGTAGGGCCAGTAAAGGAAGAGAGTGATGGATGGAGGGATGAGGGGAAAGGGGCAGATAAACATGGTTTTGTAGGCTATGACTAGAAATTTGGATTTTATTCTGACTATTCTGGGAAGTTGTGGGAGGGATTCAGCAAGACAAACACATGATTTTTTTAAATGTTTTATTTTGAAATAATTATAGATTCATGAGAAGTTGCAAATACAGTGCAGACTACCTTTTGCTTAGTTTCCCCCTGGTAACATCTGACATGATCTTTATGTCAAACCCAGGAACTGGACATTGGTTCAATCTTCAGACCTTTTTCAGAGTTATCATTTTACATGTATGTGTGTGTGTGTGTGTGTGTGTGTGTGTGTGTGTGTGTGTTTCTGTGTGATTTTATCACATGGGTAGATTCGTGTAACTACAACCACAATCAAGACCCAGAACATTTTTTTTTTGGAAGAAGGTCAAAAGGTGATGTTTAGCCCCCAAATGGTGATGGGGCAGGTCAAATTAAGAGAAGTCTGAGGTGGAGCAAATATGCCTACAGAAGTGAGGCATATTTGGAAAAATGGTCCTTGGGGCTACAATCTTGGTCTTAGCATTTGACCTGAGAACCAAGAATTTCTATGCTGTCAGGAAGCATTTTGGTCGGGACATTATAGTGATCATCCTGACTAGTTGGGAGTTGTTTCTTTTCTTTTCTTTCTTTTTTTTTTACATTTATTTATTTATTTATTTTTGAGAGAGAGGGAGAGAGCAAGCAAGCACAAGTGGGAGGGAGGGAGGCAGGGAGGGAGGGAGAGAGAGAGAGAGAGAGAGAGAGAGAGAGAGAGAGAGAGAGAATCCCAAGCAGGATCCATGCTGTCAGTGTAGAGCCTGACACAGAGCATGACTTGAGCCAAAGATCAAGTTGGACATTTAACCAACTGAGCCACCCAGGCGTCCTTGGAGTTAGTTTTTAAAGGGAAGGCCAGAACAATCGAGGTTTAGATTTGGAAATGTGTCCAGCCAAATAGGTCAATAGGTTGTGGATAGTGCTATGGCCAAAGTTTCTTTAAGATCATCTGAATAGGCTTCAACATGGCCAGGCAGTTGAGAGGGAAACTTATGACATGTCCTGCTATACAGAATTTTGCCAGTGTGATGGGAACAAAATTAGGGTGCTAACTAGTGGTTGGCTATGGCAGTGGTGTTTAAAAGGCCATTTAACTATGGGTGTCAGTGTGCCAAAATATAGCTAGATGGCTGTTGCATTGCCAGATGGAGTCTGCTCATGGCCTGCAGTGTTCCAGGGACATGCTATTATGTATCCCAAGTAGGTATAGCCAAACTATGAGAAGCCAGAAGGCCGGGCAATAGCATTTGTTCTGTGCGAGCGCTATAACTAAAGGCATTGAGAGCAGCACACGGACCACGTTGGCTTAGTGTGGACTGGGTGACTGTGTGGTTGGAGGGAACCTGCATTCCTTAGTGGGATTTCTTGTCAGGTAAGTCCAGTTTTAGTCTTTCTCGGCCACTCTGCTATTCACACTGTTGTGGGTGTAAGTCCTGGAGCCACGATCTCTCTACTTTGAGTGAGATTATCACAGGCATTAGAAATTAAGTATCCTTTATAGCCAGGAATATTTGGCAAAGCTTGTGGCGTAGGCTAAGCAAATCAACATTTATCAAGGTACCAAATAACTCTGACAGATAGCCAGAGGGGCATTTGATGGTGAGATGATCATTTGTCACAATAAAAACTTGAGCCTTGACCTGGCCTCCATCCCAATCAGGGCTGGGGCAAGACCGACAAGGACGGATGAAAGAAGAGGAACAAGGAATGCCCAAAGGCATTCCTAGGTTTCACTAGGTTTGGCTTGAGACTGATCCAAACTGACAAAATTGGGAGTTGCCTTGTAACTATGTCAGGAAGAGAGTGGCTCTTAGGCACACTAGATGAATCCAGGACTTCCACTGAGGTGGCATGACCCTGAACTTTATGGGGGAGGGCAACAGTCCATCTACTTCTGTAAGTGCAACAATGATTATTTGCATGTCCTGTGTGTCTAGTATGCTCCCTCACAGGAGCAGGTCCTCAGTGTAGTGCTATAAATGGGTGCCTGGGGACAGCCGAGTCCAACTAGAGTTCTGCCAGTATTGGTGATGTGTGATGGTTGAACTTCTAAGATATCCCATGGGCAACTGAGTAAAGGTGTATTGTGCTCCTTTGAAAGTGATTAACTGTTGAATTCACCTTTCTGGGTGGATGTGATTGAAAGGTTGTTGAAATAGACACTGAATAGGATATATAGAACGGCAAAACATTTGCCAGTGGACAACTGAATGGCTTCATTCATTTCAATTACATGAGTATAGGGGCTTTAATGGATGGGACCAAGGTAGCAGTAACCTACCATGAGCTGCCATTCCTCTGATCATTCTTTTTTTTTTTTACAGTAGGCTTCATGCCCAATGCTGAGTCCGACGCAGGGCTTGAACTCATGACACTGAGATCAAGACCTGAGTGGAGATCAAATCAGATGTTTAACTGACTAAGCCACCCAGATGCCCTACCTTTGAGGATTCTTTTATAATTTATAATTTATTACTTTTTAACATTTATTCATTTTTGAGAGACAGAGAGAGACAGAGTGTGAGTGGGGGAGGGTCAGAGAGAGAGGGAGACACAGAATCTGAAACAGGCTCCAGGCTCTGAGCTGTCAGCACAGAGCCTGACATGGGGCTCGAAGCCACGAACTGTGAGATCATGACCTCAGCCGAAGTCAGACATTTAACCAACTGAGCCACCCAGGCACCCCTGAACTACATTTAATTTGGTTTTTTTTTTTTTTTTTTGGTGTGAATTATATCTGAATTTATTTTTATTAATTAAAACAAAGTTAATGTTTAGTTTGAGAGAGAGAGCAGGAGAGGGGCAGAGAGAGAGAGACAGAGAGAGAATCTGAAGCAGGCTCCAGGCTGTCAGCACAGAGCCTGATGCGGGGCCCAAACCCACATACTGCCAGATCATGACCAACCTGAAGTTAGACGCCTAACTGACTGAGCCACCCAGGAGCCCCTTTTTAACGTTTATTTTTGAAGAGAGAGAGAGAGGACGAACTAGTGAGCATGAGCGGGGAAGGGACAGACAGCGAGGGAGACCGAGGATTTAAAGCAGGTTCTGCGCTGACAGCACAGAGCCCAATGTGAGTGTCAAACTCACAAACCCTGAGATCATGACCTGAGCCAAAGTCAGACCCTCCGCCGACTGAGCTACCCTGCCCCCCCACCCCTGAGGACTCTTAAGTATCTACTGTGCTTTCTCAGATGTAAACAAAATTGCTTACTTCCTACTCCAAGTCAATGAACCGTATCTAATTTGTATATTAAATATATTTTTTGATAGATCTTCAAAATGATTTCTGGCCCCTTACCAGTTTATTTTCTCTTATTTAGTTGATTCAATTGTTGTTTTGCCTATTGACTCTTGTCTACCCCCTTCCTTTCGTTCTTATTTCATCTTTGAACTTACTTTAAAATTTTCATTCAAATACATGAGGATCATCACACAAATACATTTCACCCCTGCCAGATGCCTGCAGAGAGCCGCGATTATAGCTAGAAAGATCTGTTCCCTGAGCTCCACCCCTGTGCCGGAGATTAAGGGGACAACAGACTATTATCTTCTCCAAACATCAGTGCTACTTGTACTTCTTCTTGTTACAAAACATACCAAATATAGACAACTGAAACGTGAGAGACTGCAATAAACCTTAAGTTTATATGCACTGTAAAACTTTAGAAATTAGGGGCTAAGGTCTGCTCCTCAGTTAAATATGGGTGATAAAATCGAGAATGTGGGGAGCATAGTAACACTTTAAACTATAAACATTTCCTCTGAATGTTTTTAAATTTGTTGAAATTCTCCAATAATTTTATAGAACCCGAAGCTGAGAATTACATTGGATTACTTACAGTTTTTCTGTCAACAAGAACATACAAACTTCCAGAGGGTTTAGAATAAAAACAGGCTTTGACCCTGAAATAAACTGTTGGCAAATTGCATCTCAACTGTTAATTTGCATTCTTTCTGATCCTTTGTGAGAAAACATTTTCAAAGTTTGACTTTTTTCCAAGAATTTCCTGTACTTCAAATATCTTTCCTGCTTTGTTTTGTTTCTTGAACTGAAGTATCTAACTGCACTATTGTCAATATGATACATCTTCCGTTATGTTTCCAATGAAATGTTTGGTTTTAGGGATGTTAAAAGCATGTATCAAAACATTAAAGTATACTCTGAACTATGTGCGGTTTATGTGTTGCCAACGACACCTCTATTAAACAAGTCTTCCAGGGGCGCCTGGGTGGCGCAGTCGGTTAAGCGTCCGACTTCAGCCAGGTCACGATCTCGCGGTCCGTGAGTTCGAGCCCCGAGTCAGGCTCTGGGCTGATGGCTCGGAGCCTGGAGCCTGTTTCCGATTCTGTGTCTCCCTCTCTCTCCGCCCCTCCCCCGTTCATGCTATGTCTCTCTCTGTCCCAAAAATAAATAAAAAACGTTGAAAAAAAATTAAAAAAAAAAAACAAAACCAAGTCTTCCAGACTTGTCGATTCCTAAATCGTTTTACTGTGTTTTATTATCATCAGTGCTCTACAGGTTACATGCGGCCGCTGGCTCAGGATGGCGGAAACAATGCTGCACCTCTAGCAACTCTCCCCGACTGTGCTCGGTGACATCACACTGGCGGTCTGAAATCAGCCACAGTGGGAGTACTCACCCCAGAGAACTTGAAAGACACTGCGAACCAGGACTACGCTGTATTATTGAAAGCCCAGATTGAAGAATATGTTGGAGAATATGTAAATAGTGCAGATTAAACTTAAAAAGTGTGTGTGTGTGTGTGTGTGGGGAGGTGGTGGCCATTACATTGTATACAGCAGGAAAGCACCCAAGGAACAAAAACAAGCAAAAGATACAAACAGACATTTTATCAAGAAGATCTACAGATTGCAAATAAATACAAGAGAAAAATGTTCAACATCATAAATCCTTAAGGAAATGCAATTAAAATTACTGCTTGCTTATTAAATGGGTAAATTCCAAAGACTGAACGAAAAGACTGATACCACGTACTGGCAAGGATGTGAAAGAACTGGGACTCTCATGCACTCCTGGTAGGTATGCAAAAGCAAACGATCATTTTAGATCAGTCTGGCGGTTTCTTTATAAGTTAAACATTCACTTACCCTTTGACTCAGGCATTTTACTTTGAGTGACTAACACAAGAGAAGTGAAAAATACATACATACATACAAATGTTCCAGCAGTTTTATTTTCAATAGCTAAAACGAGGTACCTAAAAGACTCCTGAAAGATGAATGGATAAACAAATGGTATATCCATAGAAAAGATGTTACACAGCAATAAAAAGAGTGAAATACTTATATAAGCATCACTGAAGAATCTCAAAATAATTACAAATCATAAATCAAACAAGAAAAAAAAACATTTTATGACTCAGATAATAGAAAATCCTAGAAAATATAAACTAATTTATTATAAATGAAGGGAAGTCAGTGGTTGCCTGAACAGGGGAAAGACAGATCAGAAACATGAGGTACATTAGGGGTGATGGACATGTTCATTATGATTATGATGAGGTTCTGTGGGTTTATGCGTATGTCAAAACTTAACTGTACACCTCAAATAGGTGCAATATATTGCATGTCAACTATACCTGAATAAAGTTCTACAAAAGAGTTTAAAAAAAACCACCCTTAGATCTTCCACTTTTTCATAAAATTAGGTTTGGCAGCCCTATGTTGACTCTATCTCTTGCCTGATGACCTTGGAAAAGCAGATTTGCCTTCAGTGGTAGCAAATATTTATGAGCAGTTAAATCTATTCCACCTGAGTCAACAAGAATGCTGGCTCAGTCACAGAGTCACATCAACAGATTAAGGGATCTCCTTTCTCTGTATGCCTATTTTCCTATCTGCGTAGAAATGGCCTTTAGGTGAACGTACCAGAACGCCTATGGGAATCCACAAAACCAAGATTTTCTTTGACAAAGACCTCAGCTGCAAAGATGCATGTACCTGGAGGTCCTGAGGATTTGTGCACACTAACACTGCAGATTCACAGTCATCGGAGCATTCTGATACAGTTTGAGAAGGGGCATGTCCTGTCTACCTAGCTGCAGTCCCCTCCACTGCAGTGTTTCTATACCAATTACAGTTGCCCCAGGGCCCTGTATTCTTACCATGACACTAGCCTAGTGAATTCTGGGTATCAGGGCACATGGCTCCTTTGTAGGACTGGGGCAGAGAATTCCATCAACACTGAGCATTATGGGACATCCACCGTGAAAAAGAAAAACAATTCATGTTGTTCTCAGAAGCACTGGATGCTGTGAACTTCCTGACTCTTCAGTGTTCTGAGCCCACCAAAAAATCTCGATACCCAGTCCCCAAATTAAGACAAGGCCCTGCAGTCTTTCCTAGGAGACCTTGGGCAACAGCATAAATTAGGCCAAAGCTGGAAAGAGAGCTATATTCTTTCATCAAACTGTCATCTCTGAGGCACACAAAGTACTGGGAACCCCATGAAAGCGGTTCACTCCTTAATGCTGGCAGAGCCCAGGTGTTTTCAAATCACCTCACGCAGTGCATAGAACCCCAAGATCAAAGGTGGCTTAAGCAATAGTGTCTTTTTTTTTTTTTTAATGTTTTATTTAGTTTTGAGACATAAGAGAGACAGAGCATGAGCAGGGGAGGGGCAGAGAGAGAGGGAGACACAGAATCCGAAGCAGGCTCCAGGCTCTGAACTGTCAGCACAGAGCCTGATGTGGGGCTCAAACTCACAAACCGCGAGATCATGACCTGAGTCGAAGTCGGACGCTTAACCAACTGAGCCACCCAGGCGCCCCAGCAATAATGTCTTCATTATTGCAAAATCCAAAGCAGTATGAGGCAGGGAATTCCCAGGTTGGTGACTTGGAAGATAGGAAAATCCAAGGTGAGTGTCACACAAAACTAACACATTGAAAATGCAGTCCTTCTCGGCAAGTTACTGGCAGAACTCAGATTGGGTCCACTGGGCCCAAACTGGGTCAGGGCCGTGCCCTAACTTCTACAAGAGAAGAGAATGAAGACCCTATAAGGGCTAAGACTAATCATGATTTCCTCCAGCAAAGGGGGGAGCTTCCCTGAGCACACTGTGGTGGTAACTGACGCACAGTGTGTGAACCTGCTGAGTGGTAGAGAGGACAAAACTCTGCCACAGAAACCGGCAGTGACATAAATCTGGCAAAAGCCCTGGACAGGTTAGAAAGTGTAACACAGCTCCTTATAGATTCTCACATACTTGGATCTCCCCACTATGAATTTTCAGACATATAGGCTTAAATTTGCCAGATGGCTTCTTCACAACTTCCCTCCTCCAGTGTAATTATCTAAAAGGAAACCACATGTCTCTGTACACCTAAGGCCTTTCTCTAGTATGGAATCTCTGGTGTTGAATGAAGTCAGATTTGGAGCTAAAGGATTTCCCACATTCTCTGCACTCAGTAGGCCTCTTGCCAGTGTGAACTCTCCGGTGTTGAATGAGGCTGGAGCTTTGGCTAAAGGATTTTCCGCATTCCCCACACTCGTAAGGCCTTTCTCCAGTGTGGACTCTCAGGTGTTTGACAAGGTTAGATTTACAGCTAAAGGACTTTCCACATTCACTGCACTCAATAGGCCTTTCTCCAGTGTGAACTCTCCAGTGGTTCTTGAGGTTGGAGCTATGGCTAAAAGATTTTCCACATTCCCCACACTCATAAGGCCTTTCTCCTGTGTGGACTTTCCGATGTGAACTGAAGCTGGAACTTTGCTTAAAGGATTTCCCACATTTAGCGCACTCATAAGGCCTTTCTCCAGTGTGAAGTCTTCTGTGGTGAATGAGGCTGGAGCTTCGGCTAAAGGATTTCCCACATTCGCCGCACTGATGAGGCCTTTCTCCAGTGTGAACTCTCCTGTGGTAAATGAGACTGAAGTTTTGGCTAAAGGACTTCCCACATTCACTGCACTCATAAGGCCTTTCTCCAGTGTGAACTCTCTGATGTTGAATGAGGTTGGACCTTTGACTGAAGGACTTTCCACATTCCCTGCACTCATAAGGTTTCTCTCCAGTGTGAACTTTCCTATGGCTATTGAGGCTGTAGCTTTGGCTAAAGGATTTCCCACATTCACTGCACTCATAGGGCCTTTCTCCGGTGTGAACCCTCCGATGTATAATGAAACTGGAGTAGTAGGTAAAGAATTTCCCACATTCACTGCATTCATAAGGTCTTTCTCCAGTGTGGACTTTCTGGTGCTGGATGAGGTTACATCTTCGGGTACAGGCTTTTCCACATTTGCCACATTCATAAAGCCCTTCTCTAGTGAGGACTCTCTGATCCTGAGCAAGTGTGTCTGTGCAGCTGAAGGCTTTCTTGCATTCTCCACAGTGGTGACGACTTTTTCCATTGTGAAAGATAGCCTCGCACTCGTTGTTCAGCTTCTCCCCAGTGTGAGTGACCTGTTGTTGGAGAAATCCCATGCTGGTTAAGAAGTCCTTCCCTGTCTCCTCACAGGTAAGGGGCTTCTCTGACACATGGACTGTACAGCTCTTTATAAACGAGGCTCTGTCCACATAACTTCTGAAGGGAACCTCTCTAGTGTGCTGCCCCTCGTACTGTTGAAGGTTGGCAGCTAAACAGAATTGTTTCCCACATGTATATGGTTTTTCCCCAGGATAAGTTTCCTGGTGCTCAGCCAAGCGCAGAATGTTTCTCAAGATCGGGCCGTGCATCTCAAAGGGCTGGGCCTCCTGGGGAGATGAATCTGCCTCAAGAGTCCTGATCTGTGACACTCCTACAGAAATGCTCTCTTCCAAAGGTACATCCTCATCGTCCACTCCGTGCCCACAACCTGAAAGCACAGAAGTGTTCTGATGAAGTACAAGTTGACATTACTGGGAAGGAGGAAGACCCATCACAAAGGTACATCTGACACACTAAAGAACCAGAATATAGAACTCTTTTCAGGCAAAGGAAGTTGGGATTAGGTTTTGGACACAGCTGCTTTGCACTACTGGAATGCCAAGGTCGCAGAATTGGGAGGGCCTCACTAGGCACAGCATATAAGGAAAGGGTTGGGCCAGGGGTGAAACACGTTCTACAACTTGTTCTACTGTCAATGTTTTAGCTGGATTACATCTACTGGGGACACGTGATGCTGTGCAGAGGTCTATGTCCATATGTAGGAAAATATGACTGTAAGAAAGTAACTGGTTTTCAAGAATTATTAAAAGATATATGCATACTGTAGAATACGACAATGCTGGAAAGCACTGTGGAGAGACGAGTGTGAAGAATAAGTGAGAAAAAAGGTCCAGAGAAGTGGGCATTAGCCCAGGACTGAAGAAAGAATAAAAATGACATCAGCAGGGGCGCCTGGGTGGCTCAGTCAGTCTGACTTCAGTTCAGGTCATGATCTCACAGCTCGTGAGTTCGAGCCCCACGTCGGGCTCTGTGTTGACAGCTGGGACCCTGGAGCCTGCTTCGGATTCTGTGTCTCCCTCTCTCTCTGCCCCTCCCCCACTCGCACTCTGTCTCTCTCAAAAATAAATAAAACATTTTTAAAACTGACATCAGCGAAGGTCAAGAATGGAGATGGTGAGATGGAAGTGAGTTGTGGCCCCAAAACACAAGTCACATACGATAGGTTCCTGGTGTCATCTGAACACAGCTCTGATATCACACTCTCCCCCAGCTGTCATTCAACTGAGTCAGGCCCTCTCTGGGCCCATCTCATGGAGACTGGAGCTATGTCCATCCTGGGAAGCACAGAGGACTCCTCCCCTAGCCCCAGCTGAGTAAGAGACCTGGACGAGCCCAGCAAGAGACCTGGAGGATCCAAATCCTAAGGGAAAGACAGGACGGGTCAGTGGCCAATACTGGCCTGGAACAACTCGGCACACAGCCGGTCACAGGAAAGATACTACAAACAGTACCTGCAGGCCCAGCTAGAGGGAAGATGGTGGGACAACAAGCACCAGGAACCTGTCTCTTCACTGGACCACAAAGGCACTGACAGAATCAATCTGATATAACTATATTGCAACTCTAGAGTCTACTGAAGGCTTACAATACGCTAAGTTGCTTTAATTGCTCAATCTCAGCTCTGAGCATTGTATAGGTTATCCACCTCCCAACTCCTCCAGCTCTGAGCCCAAGAGCAGGCAGCCATACACATATTCTGCAACAGCTTACTAGAGCCAGGGTGGGCAACAGGGACCCCTTCCTCCAGGCACCACAGATCTGTGCCCAAACTGCTTCTAATGACTGGAGGTGCGACGACAGATGGGCAGCCATTGTTGCAAAGCCTCTCCCTCACTGGCTAAAATGATTTTACAGGGGATTTAAAGGACAGACATCTATCCCCTCTACTCCCCTCCCTTCATCATGTTGCTCTCATTCCCCTTTTGGGAAGCAAAAATTCATGGACTAGGATGTTCAAAATCAATCACATATATGGGGGAATACAGAAAATCATCAGACATGCCCAGGGAAAGGCACAGTCTCAGAAAAAAACAGAGAAGACCTTAAGTTTATACCTCAGACTGATCTCCAGCACAGACACCCCACAACCATTAAACAAACAAAAAGCAACCTCCAAATGTCCAGTTTTTAACAATAACAAATCACATGACATACAAAGCAACAGGAAAGTTTAGCACATTCTAAGGGAAAAAAAATTCAAGAGAAATTGTCCTTGAGAAAGACCACATTGTGTACTTATTAGACAAAGACTTTAATTTTTTTTGATGTTTTTATTATTTACTTTTGACAGAGAGAGAGAGAGAGAGAGAGAGAGAGAGCGAGCGCGCAAGCACACACAAGCAGGGGAAAGGCAGAGAAAGATGGAGACACAGAATCCAAAGCAGGCTCCAGGCTCTGAACTGTCAGCACAGCGCCTGACACAGAGCTTGAGCCCACGAACCACAAGATCATGACCTGAGGCAAAGTCGGATGCTTAACCGACTGAGCCACCCAGGTGCCGCAATTAGACAAAGACTTCAAAACAACTGTTTAAAAGATGCTCAAAGAGCTAAAAAAAAAAAAAAAAAAAAAATGTGGACAAAGTCAAGAAAATGTTGCATGACCAAAACAGAAATATTAATAGAGATAGGGAACATAAAAAACAATCAAAAAGATATTCTGGGACTTAAAAGTAGAATAACTGAATGAAAGAAGTCACTAGAGGGATACAAAAGCAGCTCTGAGTAGGCAGAAGAAACAATCAGTGAACCTGAAGATAGTGAATCTGAGGAAAAGAAAGAAAAAGCATCGACCAGGAGTGAACAGAACAAAAGAACCTGTGGGATGCCATCACTAGACCAATATATGCAATGCATTAGTCTAGAAGAAAAAGAGAGAAACGAAAGGACACAGAGCTTATTTGAAGAAATAATCCCTGAAAACTTCCCAAATCTGACGGAAGAGACAAATATTAACATCTGAGAGGCTCAGTGAACTCCGACCAGGATAAACTCTAAGGCTCACACTTGGCTCATTATAAACAAAGTATCAAAAGCCAAAGGCAAAGAGAGAATCTTAAAAGCAGCAATACAGAAGTGATTATCACATACAAGGGATCGCCAACAAGATGATCAAATTTCTAATCAGAATCCACTGAGGCCAGAGGCAGTGGGTTGCTATATTCAAGTGTTGAAATAAAAAAATGGTCAACCAGAATTCTATAACCAGCAAAACATCCTCCAAAAATGACACAGTAATTGAGACCTTGCAGATACATAAAAGCCAAGGGAGTTCTTTACTACTAGATGTGTCCTGCAAGAAATGCTAGAGGTGGTCCTTCAGGTTGAAATGAAAGGACACTAGATGGTAACTCAAAGCCATCTGACCAAATCAAGATCTCTGTTAAATTAAATACAGACAATTACAAAAGCTAATTGTGTTGTAACTTGACATTTAAGAGATTAATCCATACATAATAATTACTGCTCTAAATTTTTGGACATACAACATATGAAGATGTAATTCTGTGACATCAACAACTACCAGGGACAAATCTGTATAGAAGAAGAATTTTAAAAAATATGATTGAAGCTAAGCTGACATAAATTCATACTCTGTGTTATAATTTTAGCACATTAGATATAATCCCATGGTTAACTAAAAGAGAGAGAGAGAGAGAGAGAGATCCAGAAAGTACACACACACACACACACACACACACACACACACACACACAAAACACCCAACTTAAAATATTTCACTACAAAAAAATCATCTGAACAGAAAAGAGAGTAATGCAGGAAATGAGGGACAAAAAAGCTATAAGGCATACAGAAAACAAACAGCAGAATGACAGAGGTCCCTCCTCATCAGTAATTACTATAAATCTAAATAGATTACACTCTGCAAACAAAAGACAAAATTGGTAGAATGGATAAGAACACGATCCAACTATATGCTGCTCGTAAGACACCCACTTTATACCCAAAGACATGAATAAAAGTTGAAAGTGAAACCTTGGAAAAACATATTCCATGTGAACAGTAATCCAAAGACAGTAGGGGTGGCTATACCAATACCAGAAATAGAGACTTTACATCGAAAATGGTTATAAGACAAAGAAAGACACTGTATTAATTAAAGATTCAATACGTAAGAAAATATAATAGGGGCTCCTGGGTGGTTCAGTTGGTTAAGCGTCTGACTTCGGCTCAGGTCATGATCTCACGGTCTGTGAGTTCGAGCCACGTGTCAGCACAGAGCGCTGCCTGCTGAGATGCAGCACAGAGCACGAAGCCTGCTCCGGATTCTGTCTCCCTCTCTCTGCCCCTCCCCCGCTCACACCTCTGTCTCTTTCTCGCTCTCTCTCAAAAGTAAGTGAACATTAAAAAACATTTTTTAAAGAAAATAAAACACAAATATGTAACAATTATAAACATTTATGTACCTATGACCAAATAAAGATCTCTTTTAAATTACAGACCATCAAAACCTATGAAGCAAAAACTGACACTTGACAAGAGAAATAGACAGTTCTAAAATAATAGTTGGAGACATTAATGCCCACTCTCGATAATATAGAATAAACACACAGAAGTAAGGAGATAGAGGACGTGAACAACACCATAAACCAACCAGATCTAGCAGAATATACAGAATGCACTACCCAAGAGCGATAGAATATACATTCTTCTCAACTGCACAGGGGGCATTTTGCAGGATAAACCATATGCTCAGCTGCAAATTAAGTGTCATTGGATTTAAAAAGACAGAAATCACACAAAGCATCTTTTCAACCACAATGGGATAAAGTTAGAAATCAAAAACTGAAGTAAAACTGGAAAATTCACTAAGCTATGGAAATTAAATCATTTTTAAACAACCAATGGGTCAAAGAAGAATCACAAGGGAAATCAGAAAATATGCAGAGACAAATGAAAATGGAAACACAGTATTAGCAAAAATTATGTGAAGCAGCAAAAGCAGCACTAAGAGGGAAATTTATAGCTACAAACACTTATATTAAAAAAGCAGAAAGGGGCACCTGGGTGGCTCAGTTGGTTAAGCATCCCACTTTGGCTCAGGTCGTGATCTCACAGCTTGTGGGTTCAAGCCCTGTGTCAGGTTCTGGGCTGACAACTCGGAGCCTGGAGCCTGCTTCTGACTCTGTCTCTCTCGCTCCATCTCTCTCTGCCCCTCCCCCACTAGCTCACATGCTCTCTCTCTCAAAAAAATACACTTAAAAAAAAAAAAGATCTCAAATCAACAGCCTAACTTTACAACTTAAAGATCTACAAAAAGAGCAAAGAAACCCAATGCTAGCAGAAAAAAAAAGAAATAATAAAGATTAGAGCTGAGATAAATAGAGATAAGAAACACACGAAAGAAAAAAAAATTGACAAAACTGAAAGCTGGTTCTTTCAAAGCTATCAAAATTGACAAATGGGGCACGTGGCTGGCTCAGGTGGAGCAAGTGACTCCTGACCTCAGGGTTGTGAGTTTGAGCTCCATGCTGGGTTTAGAGATTACTTAAAAATAAAATCTAAGGGGCGCCTGGGTGGGTCAGTTGGTCAAGCATCTGACTCTTGATTTTGGCTCAGGTCCTGATCTCATAGTTCATGAGATCAAGCCCCGAATTGGGCTCTGTACTGACAACAAGAAACCTGCTTGGGACCTTTTCTCTCCCTCGCTCTCCACCCCTCCCCCACTCTCTCTCTCAAAATAAATAAAATGAACTTAAAAAAAATAACTAACTAAATAAATAAAATCTTTAAAAGTTGACAAACTTTACCCTAGAATGGCAAAAAAGAAAGAAAAAAAAGGAAGACTGAAAACAGTAAAATAAAAAATTATCAAGGGGATATTATTACCAGTTCAACAGGGATAAAATAGATTATAAAAGAGTACTAGTAAGGAGACTGAATCACTAAGCAAAAACCTCCTGACAAAGAAAAGTCCTGGACTTGATGGCTTCACTGGTGAGTTCTACCAACCACTTAATGAAGAAATAACACCTATCTTTATCAAAAACAGACAAAGTCACTACAAGGAAACTACAGACCAATATAATTGATTCATCAATGCAAAAAAAATCATTAACAAAATACTAGCAAACTGAATTCAGCAGCCACAGTAAAGGATTATACACCACAACCTACTGGGACTTATTTCTAGAATGCAAGGATGGTTCAACATACGAAAATTAATCATTAAAATACATCCTATTACAGAATGAGGAAATTATATGATCATCTCAACTGATGCACAAAAAGCATCTATCAAAATTTGAACACCCTTTGACGATGCAAACAGTCAGCAAACTAAGAACAGAAGAAAACTACCTTACCATAATAAAAGCAAAAGATTAAAACCCATGGCTAATATGGTGAACGCTTTTCCTCCAAGATCAGGAAGAAGAAAATTATACAAAATGGTACTGGAAGTTCTAGACAGAAGGGGAAAAAAAAGAGGAAAGTCATCCAAAAGGAAAGGAAGAAGTAAAATTATCTTTGCTTATGAATACATTATACACAGAAAACTAGGCCTAAAGGTTTAAAAAATGTTCAGAATAAATGAATTCAACAAAACAACAGGACACAAATAGAACATAAAAAAATCCAGCTGTATTTCTATACACTAACAATAAACAATCTAAAAAGGATACTAAGAAAACAATTCCACTTATAATAGTATCAAAAGAATAACATACTTAGAAATTAAACCAAGGAAGTAAAAAATTTGAACACAATAAAGTACAAAACACTGGTAAAAGAAATTAAAGAAAATATTAACAAATGGGAATACATCCATATTTATGGATTAAAGATTTATTACTGTTAAGATGTCAAATACTACTCAGAACCATCTACAGAGTCAATGCAATCCCTATCAAAATTCCAATTTTTTTTGGAGTAATGGAAAAATTCACATGGAGCGATGCCTGGGTGGCTCAGTTAAGTTTCTGACTCTTGATTTCAGCTCAGGTCATGATCTCACGGTTTGTGACTTTGAGCCCGGCACGGGACTCTGTGCTGACAGCACGGAGCTTACTTGGGATTCTCTCTCCCCCTCTCTCTGCCCCTCCCCCATTCACACCCTAACTCTCTCTCTCTCAAATAAATAAATAAAAACTTTTCAAAATAAACAAAAAAGAAAAAAAAATCTCAAGGACACCAAACATCCAAAACAATCTTAAAAAAGACTAAAGCTGACAGAGTCATACTTCTTAATTAAAATTTTACTGCAAAGCTACAGTAGTCAAAACAGTGTGATACTGGCATAGAGACAAATAGAGTCCAATGGAATAAACACTCCAGAAATAAACTCTTGCACATATGGTCAACCGATTTTCCACAAGGAGGCCAAGACCATTCTAGACCATTCAGTGGGGAAGATCCATGAGGCTACCGTCAAAACTACTGATCCCAGGGGCGCCTGGGTGGCTCAGTCGGTTAAGCGTCCGACTTCAGCTCAGGTCACGATCTCACGGTCCGTGAGTTCGAGCCCCGCGTCAGGCTCTGGGCTGATGGCTCAGAGCCTGGAGCCAGCTTCCGATTCTGTGTCTCCCTCTCTCTCTGCCCCTCCCCCGTTCATGCTCTGTCTCTCTCTGTCTCAAAAATAAATAAACGTTAAAAAAATAAAAAAAAACAAAAAAAAAAAACTACTGATCCTGAATCCTTCCCTGTGAGGGTTTAAAGCAGCAGGTATTGGGGCAATAAAGGAAGAGAAATGGGTATGCACTCAGTCCAGCTCTAGTAACCACAGCACCCAGCCAGGGAATCGGGAAGGCCCAGTACCCATCGTTCAGATGCGAGACCAAGCTGCGCTTGGAAGGGAGAAAGGCAGGGCCCCGCCTACGGCACAGGGGTGGGCGTGAGGACCTTACCTAGTGAGGATGTGAGCGCAAAGTTCTCCAGCATCACATCGTGGTACAGGCATCTCTGATCCTCATCCAGGAGATCCCACTCCTCCCAGGAGAAATATAGGGCCACGTCCTCAAAAGTAACACTTCCCTGCCAAGATAGAGACAGATGAACCACAAACGGCCTCACTCCTGAAGACCCGTAATCCCCATCCCCACACATTTATCCCATGTTCACCCTCCTCCCAAGATCCACAATGAGACGAGATACCAGACTCTGGGATCACTGCTGTCTGCTTCTTCCTTATACTCCCACTAATCGCTGTGTTCACTCTGCGCCCCACTCTGTAACCAGCTGGAGTTTTTGTTTTTAATTTTTTTTTAACGTTTATTTTTGAGACAGAGAGAGACAGAGTATGAACGGGGGAGGGGCAGAGAGAGAGGGAGACACAGAATCTGAAACAGGCTCCAGGCTCTGAGCCATCAGCACAGAGCCCGACGCGGGGCTCGAACTCACGGACCGCGAGATCGTGACCTGAGCGGAAGTCGGACGCTCAACCGACCGAGCCACCCAGGCGCCCCTGGAGTGTGTTAAGACCTAGATTGGATGCCAGACCTTCCATCTCCTCCAGATAGATGTCTAACTTCGCAGGCAGTCATTCCAAGCTCGACTGGCGGCCTGCCACGCTTGGCTCTCACCAGAAAGAAAGGAGGAGCCTAATTCCCGGAGCCTCACCTCCAAGCAGTTCCACATCCTGACACCTGTTTCGTAATGAGCTTCCGCATCTCTTTCCTTGGATGGCCCCGTGTGGGAATCCCACCATATAAACCCCGGCCTAGGCGCCACCCTGAGCTAGAATTCTTCAGGGTCCCCAACCCAAGGGCTGGGGGAACGGCAGGTGAAGAGTCACAGGACGCCACAGATCTGGACCAAATGTGCGGCAGGGCCAGTGAGGGACTGATACACCTGCACTTACCTGTGGAGGCTCCCAAAGCACTTCTGCAACCACGGAAACCTGTGGGAAGAGGCGAGTCTTTGAGGGACGGAACCCTGGCGATTTTCCGGGGGGGGCTTTCTATCCCGGGCTGACTGGTCGGCTTCTGGGCTGCCTCTCGCCGGCTGTGTGTCCTCGGAAAAAGACCTCCCTCTGCCTCAGTGCCCTCCTCGCCCCCTACAACCCGTTCTACCGAGCAGACGTTGGAGAACATCTCGAACCCACGTCTCTCTTTTCCTCGCGATTCTCCATTGCTCTCGGGGCTCTAGGAAAGGAGCTTCAACCCCACAGCCCGCCACTGCAGGTGCGGCTCAACCCGAACCGTCTCCTGCGGCAGCAGGATGGACCCCAGGTTTCCGGGTGTTTCCGTTCAAACCCCCTGCAGCCCTTCCCCGGCAGCCCGCTCCCGCACCCCGTCACGCCGGCGCTCAGACACGGGGCCCCCGCCCGCGAGCGCCTCCCCCGCCCGGACACGGGGACCCGGGCCGCAGGGACGCGAGCAGGAGCCCCGCGCTCGGGCCTGGAGGGTCTGGGTTGGGGGGGGGGGCGGGGAGGGTCCGGGGGCCGCGCGTTTACCTCAGCCGGGTCCCTGCGCGCGGCCGCCGCCATCGGACTCTGTGGGCGAAGTGAAGAGATGACAGCTGAGCGACCCGGACGGTCGCGGGCTCCGCAGTGTCCAGGCCGGGCTCGCGGGCAGCGAAGTCCCCGACCCCAGACCAGCCTCCGTACAGCGGGGACGAAGCCTCCTCTCGTGCCTCCTGTGTCGGTCGCCTGGGTCCCAAGCCGGTGTTCTGCACCTTCCGACCGAGCCCGGAGACCCCAGAACCGCTAAAACGACCGCCACGGAAAAGGCGGAAGCCCCGCCTCAAGGCGCTACGCCCTGCCGGAAGTGTCCCTTTTCTGCACTTTCATTGGGTTATTGCCCCTGCCGTTCAAAGCAGAGTTTTCAGGGTTATGTAGTCCCAACGGCAGGGGTTGCCGAGCCCCAGAAAGTCTCGGAGAAGGGGTCCAGCGGCGTCGCGAGGCCTCTGGGAAGTGACACCCCCCCTATACTTCTAAGGTCGAGGAGCGACTTCATTTCTTCTTAACAGTGGCAGGCCAATTCCTGGGAGTGTTAACTGCACTTTAAGGTCAGGGCTACCGATCCCTGAAGTGTTTCCACGTTATTTCAGACTCTATGAAGGCAACTCTAGTGATCATCGCTGGTAGCTGGAAGCGAGTAAACATTATCTTACTGCTCTTTACATGCCTGCAGCCTGAGGTGGGAAGGTCATTTTTGTGAGCTTCACTGGCTTGGGTCAGGGACAAAAACCAAAAGGACACACAGGACCAGGACAGAGAAAAAAAGAGGAAGGGTACTGGGCAGCTCTGAAGCCGGTTATCCTAGTGGGCTCTGGGCCTCTGGTCCTTGGTCCCTTCTTCCTGTTAGTCAGTGCTTGTGCCCAACTCAATGAGAAACACTTTTATCTACAAAACATAAAACTTTCATACATGCACATTTCCCCCAATACACATTTACATTATTAATGCATAAAATAAAAAATTAACTATTGTTTATTAAGGAGCACTACTGTATGTACATTTATAAAATAAAAGTGGAAAGTCTATGATAATTCTACCTCCTGGAGAAACGCAATGTTTGCAGGATGGTATCCTTTTAGAATTCCGTTTGCACGTGGATACACCCCCTCTGTGTGCCTATGCATTCCTATGTATTCCTACAAGTTGTCATACTTTGTGCATAAACCTGAGGCTTGCTTTGCTTAGTTAACAAGTTGTTCTTGTTTACCATTATATCATTGATTCTAGAAGAATACTTTGTACCTGATAATCACCTAATTATATAGATAGATATAGATATAGATATAGATATAGATATAGATATAGATATAGATATAATGGATCCACTTGCAGAAGTCAGAAGAGTTTAACTGGATTAGGAAAAAAATTTCTGGTGCAGAAGTCAAAGAAGAACACAGAGACATGGGTGTCACTGCTAATGAGCACAAAGGGGCTGAATGATGGGAAACATAAAGCTGTCGGCACAGAGGTGTCCACCAGCCACTGCTTTGGATTCACAATTAAAGTCAAAATGGAAGAAAGACAATAAAAGCCACTCAGAAGGCGGGTCATTCTGAGAGAAACCCCTCTGGACACTCTGTAAATAAAACACAGGTTTACATCCAGCATCATCCAGGAAATATTTCAATCCAAAAGCTGCCGTTGTCTGTGAGATCCTTCTGGAGAAAAGAGTCAGTCTTTGGCTCTTAGTCTTGTTGGCTAAGACTAGTTGGTTGACAATCTGAGCTGTGGTCTCAACTTGTATCCAGTGAGCAAAGTGAAGTTATAAAGGCAAAGGAGGGCAGAACTTCCCAGCATCCCAGCTCCAGTCTGAGGAAGATAATTCCCATCTCCAAGTTGGCATGTCCAGCACCTTCATATCCAGAAGATACTGATTTTAATTTGAGACAGAAATGAATGGATAAAGATAAAACAATAACAACAACAACAAACATGTTTCTGCTCAGCTATATCTACTGTTTTACTATGTAACACACATATTTCCCCTCTTTCAGTAATACATTTTCTTACTTTAAATGGATTTTAAGAATATGTGCTTATGGGTATGGTGGTTAAGGTTTATAGTAGAATCAATTTAAGTGTCCCTATAAAGGAGGCTGTTTGAATAAATGAACCATTCATACAATATATTTCCTTAGAGCCGTAAATCAAATGAAGATTATTTCCACCATGTCTGAAGTTACCTGCAGGACATATTTGTAAGGGAAAAAGGGCAGGTGGGTTAGAGGGTTTTTAGTATTCTACAATTATTTTGATGACTGTGAAGGAATAAGAATATAAATAAGTATATACACATTATTTATACAACTGCATTAAAACTTAAAGAATGAATTAGAAACATAAGAATGATGATATAGAGGGGCAGAGATGAAATAGTATGAAGGGACATAAATCAAAACTAGACATAACTGAATTTAGTTATAGGTTTGACTTTTGGACGAATACAAATACTTTTACATATTATATCAAAATGAAATTGAAACAATCAAATTCAATGACAAATGTGAGACAAGATACATAAAGCAGATCGTGTAATAAATTTATAATCCATCTGAACAAAATATTAATACTTCAAGTACATTAAAAAGTACACTTTAAAAAAAGTTTATTGGGGCGCCTGGGTGGCTCAGTCCATTAAGCGACCAGCTTTGGCTCAGGTCATGATCTCACAGTTGGTGAGTTCAAGCCCCGCCTCGGGCTCTGTGCTGACAGCTCAGAGCCTGGAGCTGCTTCAGATTCTGTGTCTCCCTTCTCTCTGCCCCTCCCCCGCTCATGCTCTGTCTTTCTCTCTCAAAAATAAATAAACATTGGGGCGCCTGGGTGGCACAGTCGGTTAAGCGTCCGACTTCAGCCACGTCACGATCTCGCGGTCCGTGAGTTCGAGCCCCGCGTCAGGCTCTGGGCTGATGGCTCGGAGCCTGGAGCCTGTTTCCGATTCTGTGTCTCCCTCTCTCTCTGCCCCTCCCCCGTTCATGCTCTGTCTCTCTCTGTCCCAAAAATAAATAAAAAATGTTGAAAAAATAAAAAAATAAAAAAAAATAAATAAACATTAAAAACATTTTTTTAAATTTATTTATTTACTTTGGTGGGGGGGGGGTGCAGAGAGAGCGGGGGACAAAGGATCCAAAGCAGGCTCTGAGCTGACAACAGCATGCCCTATGTGGGGCTTGAACTCATGAACGATGAGATCATGACCTGAGCCGAAGTCAGACACTCAACTGATTGAGCCATCCAGGTGCCCCTCATAATCATATTTTAATAAAATATTGATATTCATATTTATATTAATAAGTAAGCATATTATTTAAGAAAGAACTGATGCTTTGATCAAAGAGGGAAAGTAAATTAAAAGGAAAGTAATTTAGGTAAAAATTATGTAATTTTAAATTTGTTTGGAAGAGTAAACATTAAGTGGCCCGATATTGGATTCAAACCATGTTTGTATATTCTATCTCTTTTCATTAAACAGATCTACAGATGAGTAATCTTTCCTGAGTAGTTAGCATCCCAGTTACTTAAGCTATGTTCTCCAAATGCAGTTCCTCACTAAAAGATTAGTGTCTATTTAAAAATTGCCAATTCCAGATTTAGGGCAGGAACTGTTTGAGATGGAACATCTGTTCAAACCAGGACATAAGGAAAGTCTCTCGTATGACCAGAGTCACGTTAAGGTGAGGATGACACAGGATTCAACTTGAAAAGAATCCCACTCCACACAAATTAAGCAAATCCCACCCATTGAGCGTTGAAGAAAAGTACCTGGACAAGATTTAAACACAGCAAGTATTTTAAATATCCACCTACTGGGGCGCCTGGGTGGCGCAGTCGGTTAAGCGTCCGACTTCAGCCAGGTCACGATCTCGCGGTCCGTGAGTTCGAGCCCCGCGTCAGGCTCTGGGCTGATGGCTCGGAGCCTGGAGCCTGTTTCCGATTCTGTGTCTCCCTCTCTCTCTGCCCCTCCCCCGTTCATGCTCTGTCTCTCTCTCTGTCCCAAAAATAAATAAAAAACGTTGAAAACAAAAATTAAAAAAGAAAAAATCCACCTACTTCTAATGATAGAAAGCCACAGTGGTTAAGCTTTGAGAAAGTTAAGGAACTGACTAGTTATTCGGTGAGCCGGAAAAAAAGGGAGGGGAAATACGAATCATTTCTCCTATCCTTTCAGTACGAATTGTCCCAGGGTAATCAAAGAGAGGATGAGGAAAAATTCTCTGTGGAGAATTCTAAATGAAAATGATTAAGGAGTGCACTTACTGTGATGAGCACCGGGTGTTATAGGAAGGGTTGAATCACTGTATCGTACACCTGAAACTAATATTCCATTGTATAATAACTGACTGGAGTTTGAATAGAAACTTTAAAAAAATAAATGAAAATGCAGAAGTAGTAATAGGATATTAACATTTTCCTTCTTCTAATATGGTAATAGATCTGCGGAATGATCACCAGATAGCAGCCGAAGCCAATGGATGCCAGGCTGGTGGGAAATTGATATTGACAGTTGCTTATACACATGGACATGTTCATCAATCCTTACGTCACAGAAGGGGTTACAGCTTGTCATAATGGCACCCAGTTGTGGACAATGAGGACACTGCACCGCCCTGCAAGTATCCTTGAGGAAAAGCTGAACCTGAATTTGATTATCCTCTAGAGCTAATTATGCATTTATTGGCAATTTAAGAAAATATGTGAGACAAAATCAAATTGGCACAATTAGCTAGAATGATGCAAATGATTCTAAACAGATGATCCATATTCTTCATAAAAATGAAAAAGTAAGGAAAATAAAAGAGGGAGAGATATTAATTAAGAGAGGCCTAAAAGACAAAACAGGTAAATGCCATTCAGGGACAAAGTTGAAATCCTGATTCGAATGGTCTAAATCTTTAAAACATATTTCTTTTGACAAAATTGGGAAAGTGTGAAATGTGACTGTGTATTTGATGTTATTGTTATTTTTGCAGGTGTTAAAATCATATACATATTCTGCTCAGGAATGAATTCCATGTTTTAAAGATATATTAATAATTATTTATTATTGTGTATAATGACATGCCTCGGATTTTCCATAATCCATCAGAGGAACATGGGTGAGATAGAGATTAAATGGGAAGGCTATGAGTCAATATTTCATTTTTGAGCCTCATAATTCTTTTATGGGGTTTATTACGCTCTTCTCTTCTGAGTATAAAAGACATTTTGCACCATAAAACAGCTATATAAAGCAGCTTTCATAAATTTTTCCTGCCAACAATAATTTCATGAATTTTTCCCACTCATGTTTCATTCTAAGACAGTACATTTTAATTCATTGTTTTTCTTGTTCCAGTATTTTATTCTTAAAATATTTGTAAGTGTTTTATTAAATTTTGGAGTCACAGATTCAAGTGAGTTCCATATTCAGAAATACAGAGACATGGGCACTGTGCCATCTGGAGACAGTAACTCCCACCTAATCTACAGGCCCTTCTAAGCTCAGCCAGTTATTCAGATATGTTTTTTAGATAACCACATCTTCCAAAATAAGAGAAGAATCTATCTTGTTACAAAAAACGTCCCAATATTGAAATGTGGAAAGTCTACCTTAATGAAACTCTGGGGGCGCCTGGGTGTTTCAGTCAGTTAAGCACCGACTCTTGATTTTGGCTCAAGTCATGACCTCACGGTTTGGGAGATCGAGCCCTGCGTCAGGCTTTGCGCTCAGAGCACAGAACCTGCTTGGGATTCTCTCTCTCTCCCTTTCTCTCTGCCCCTCCCCCTCTGACACTTTCTCTCTCTCAAAATAAATAAACATTAAAAAAAGAAAAAAAAGAAAACTCTCTGTGTGGCACACAAAACTGCTCTGCTTTGGAGGAGATCTAAGGATGGCCAGTGTGTTACATCAAATAAAAGCATCTTTAGTCAATGATAAAAATGCATAAACACAAAAGAAAATAAGAAAATAGTAAATTTAACAATATTTAAGGAGAGATCCTCTTGAAGAACATTTCTTTCTCTCAGAAATGCACAGATAGTTCAGTACTGAATGTTGAAATATAGTGATATTCTCAAGTGGACTGGGGACAGACCAGCATGCCAGCTACCAGTAAGCTGACTTGCTAATTTCTTATTGTGATATTTCCATGTTGAAATGAGAGTAACTGCGAGATGATGTTACTGTAAATGAAAACTTTAAGTGTTCATGTCAAGATTTGAGATGATTGTGTAATCCAGAAAAAGTACAGAATTATAGAAAACATTATTAGATTTAATAGCATAGCTTATGATACACATACTCGCTAGAAAAAATCAGAAATCAACAGATTTCATGTCTACAGGAATATTATCTTTTTTTAAGTTTATTTATTTTGAGAGAGACAGAGACAGCACAAGTAGGGGAGGGGCATAAGGAGAGAGAGAGAGAGAGAGAGAGAGAGAGAGAGAGAGAGAGAGAGAATCCCAAGCAGGCTCCGTGCTGCCAGGGCAGAGCCCAATGTGGGGCTTGAACTCACAAACCGCGAGATCATGACCCGAGCTGAAACCAATATTTGGATTCTTAACTGACTGAGCCACCCAGGCATCTCAGGAATATTATCTTTAAAACAAGAATGGAGATTATTGTGAATATGAGTAATTACAACTTTGCAAAGTAGCACTAAAATTAAAGAATTGTGTGGAATGATGAGACAAAAGTAAAAATTCTTAATATATTAAGATCAAACTGCAGTGCCTGGGTGGCTCAGTTGGTTGGGCATGTGACTCTTGATTTCGGCTCAGGCCATGATCTCATGGTTCATGAGATCGAGTCCAACGTCAGCTCTGTCCTGACACAGTGGAGCCTGCTTGGGATTCTCTCTCTCTCTCTCTCTCTCTCTCTGCGCCACTCTCCTGCTCATGCTCGCTCTCTCTCTCTCTCTCTCTCTCTCTCTCTCAAAATAAATAAATATACATAAAAAACCAACCAGGGGTGCCTGGGTGGCTCGGTCGGTTAAGTGTCTGACTTCAGCTCAGGTCATGATCTTGTGGTCTGAGGGCTGGAGAACCCCGTGTGGGGTTCTGTGCTGACAGTTCAGAGCCTGGAGCCTGCTTCAGATTATGTGTCTCTCTCTCTGTTCCTCCCCTGCTCGCGCTCTCCCTCTCTCTCAAAAGTAAATAAACATTTAAAAAAAATATATCAAACTAAAATAGCAGAGACTGTAGATTGAGAGAGAAAACTGAAAACTGTAAACAATCTGATTCATAAAGCATGTATCTTATTTATACAATACCCATTAAACAGTAATCTAAATTCTAAAAATTTCATGGCATTTGGGCAATAAAAATGAGTACATTTAAATCATGCAATGCAGAGAATTTTCTCTCACAAAGATAAATTGTATTAGCAGCACCTTTCAGTGATATAGAAATCTATAGTTAGTTCAACAAAACATAGCAGGATATTTATAAACCCTCATGCACACACATAAACAAACACACATAAGGTCAACTAAAATTTAATTATTTGTGACGATAACTTATATCAATTAAAAAAATTGAGGTTTGGTTGGTAAAATAGAGGTAAACATTGACCTCACACATCAGAGAGCTTTAAAGACAAGATCCTAAATTAAAGAATGCCAAATACTGTAAGTCAAATAATTATGTGTATATTTTTAATATTTTTGGATAGGGAGAATCATGACCACATATGGCACAGATCAGAAGCCATTATATTTCATATAAATGAATTAAAAATTTAACTAAAATTAAAATTAAACCAGAATAGAGTAAGTAAATATGTAGAATTGGAAAATAATTAATAACTCAGTATTGATATTAATCAGTTGGATAAATGATGAAAAAATGCCAACCAAATGTATGAAAAAGTAGAAGTTAATAAAAGATTTGTTTCACAAATGATCACAAATGTAATGAAATCGAAATAATATTCTATTATTTTAAATTATGACATATTCACTTGTCTGAGTTTTATTATGAGTCAAATTTCTCCAATAGGAGTTTTACATTTTTACCTTTTCTACCATAAGGTATAATTAACAAAACCACAAATAACCAAATAATTGGAAGGCCTTTAAAATCACCTGAATGTTGGGGTGCCTGTGTGGCTTAGTCGGTTAAGCATCCAACTCGCGGTTTTGGCTCAGGTCATGACCTCAGAGTTCGTGAATTTGAGTCCCACACTGGGCTCTGCACTAACAGAGCAGAGCCTGCTTGGGATTCTCTCTCTCCCTCTTTCTGACTCTCTCCGTCTCAACAAAAATAAATAAACTTAAAATAAAATAAAATACAAAATATAAAACAAAACAAAACAAAACAAAACAGCCTTAATGTTTAATAATGTTGAAAATCTGGGGCCCCTGGGTGGCTCAGTCAGTTAAGCATTCGACTCTTGATTTAGGCTCAGACCATAATCTCACAGTTCATGAGTTCGAGCCCCACGTTGGGCTCTGCGCTCAAATTGCAGAGCCTGCTTGAGATTCTCTCTCTTTCTCTCTCTGCCCCTTCCCCGTGCTCTTTTTCTCTCTTAAAAATAAATGCACAAACATTTTAAAAAATAAATAAATAATACAAAATACTTAAAAAATAAAAATGTTGAAAATCTGAGTATAGAATAATCATAGATTTCTATATTTCATCTTGTAGAGATTTGTCATCCATTTTTACCTCAATGGCATTTAACAGCCAGCGATTTTTAGCTTAAAAGGCATTTAATTTGGCACTTTAGAAAAAAGGATTGTCTTTCACAATCATATTTCAGTAGTTTCGATTACATTGTCAACAATGTAATTATAATAGAGGACAATGAGCATTGTGGTTCAGGGGAAGAAACCGTCCCCTCATAACCATGCTGGTGGGCCCGTGGGCGTGTCAGTGCCGGGCAGGGGACGTGCTGACCCCACCAGCACTCATCCCCTGTGGTCCATGGACATGAACTCTCAGGTGTAACAAAAATATACTACAGAACTGGAGATAAGAGCAGGGGGAAGGGGAAAGACTAGGACCCGTTTTGAAGAGAAATCATAAAATGGATGTGAAGCACAAAATGCAGGTCAATCGCCCTGGGATGGAATGACCCGTTTCCTTAAGCCACAGAGACCACATCGCTGTGGTTATTGAGCCTGCAGCCCCTGAAGAACTGTGGTGATTCACAGGCGACCATGCCTCAGTTTCCCCTGATCACAGGAGCTCTGTGGAGACACAGGGAGGATTCAATTAAGTGCCTCCTGCTCTCAAGGGCAGGTAGATGAACTTGCCTGTCAATCAAGGTCTCTGGTCAAAATTTTTTTATGGAAAAAGAAATTTCCTAAACTAGGTAAGTGTGGGAGTGGCAGAGAGAGGAGAGGGAAGAGAAAGAGATTGATTCAGAAATTTGGAGGCTTCAATGACAACGGCAAGGTATTTAAAAATGTAACTGAGAGGGACGTGTTTTAAACTTCCTGATTGTTCCTTATCACGATCTTTAGCAGCATTTTACTTTTATGTGTGATTTGAATGCCTATAAACAGGAGACCAAGTGAGACTTTCATTCCTCTGAATGGCAGGGTCATGTGAACAGCCCCTACTCAGGAGAGAAAGGCAGAGACATGTTATTACAGACTTCCTTCAGCCCAACATCCTCTGCCACCATAAGAAATGCACACAACAGCCTGAAACTCAGGCACCAGGCCTCTGCTCAGCGGCTGGCAGTCCCCTTCCTTATGTTGCTACTCCCCACTTGCCTGTGGTGCGAAGCTGGTGGGTCCAGGCGTGCGGGCAGAAAAGGAAGAGAAGATTACAAAGAGGGTATCGCCAGGATGAGAGAGGGGGTGTTGAGCAGTGGCAGGGCCAGCGGACAAGAGTGGAGGCCGGCTTCTGGTTCTCTCAGCAAACATCTTTCCTAAATATATCAGAAATGTGTATTCTCTGACCCCAGAAAGCAGAAATATTCTACGGAGAATAGTTATTTCTGGATTTCCTGATATAAAATACTTCTAAGAATGTTGCTTATCTGCCAAGAACTGCTACCTCCCCAGCTGGCATCTGTGGTCAGGACAGTGGATGTTTGTTCGGGAACAGAACCTCAGGATAAAGGTTGGGGAGGCCACGATCGCGTCTCCTTGCTGGGAAGGGATTAGCATTTCACCTGTGATTGCAGGTGACAGTTGTGACTGTCTGCAAGGGGAGAGGAAATTATCTGTGAAAACACTTGTGAATTGTGTATACAGAACCACACACTATTAACATTTAATAATAAAGATTGCCAACAGATGTGGCAAAATATCTGAGAAAGGTATTACCTGGGAAATACGGGGGGAGGGGAGTAAAAAGGGACGGCAAGGCAGACGCACAGCGAACGCTGAAATCTATTAAAGGAGAGAATGCGGTTGAGCAAATTTCTCTGTTGGATCCTTCATCATTTAGAAGGTTTTGTTTTCAAAGCGTGAGTTGTCAGCCGCTTAATCGTGCTGAGCTACGATGTGGAATTCTTTTATTCTGACTGGGACTTCTCGAGCTCTTAGTTTCCAACAAGTTGGAAAAAAGTTTCAGACCTTTTGTATTAATTTTGTTTTTTGTTTTTTGTTTTTTTACCCCTCTGCTTCTGCCATCCCAAATGTGTCTATTTATATATTTCTACAAGTCATTTACAGTCTTTTTTTTTTCTCTCTCTCCTTCCCTGTGGTTCTTTCCCTGTAATGTCCATAGCTACAGGTTCACTGATCTTTTGTTACAAGTTGTTTTATCTGCTGCCCATCCCATGCAGCATATTTTATTTTACTTAAATTTTAGTTAGTTAACATACAGTGCGTATGTTAGAGTCCACTGTCTCTTTCCATAATTTGGCTATTGTTGAGGATAAACATCAAGGTGCATGTGCCCCTTCAAATCAGCAGTTTTGTGTTCTCTGGATAAATTCCCAGCAGTGCAATTGCTAGGTTGTAGGGTGGTTCTATTTTAACTTTTTGAGGAATTTTCATTCTGTTTCTTCTGCATTTCATTGTATCTATTTTTTTTTCTAGAAAGTGAAACTTTCTTTTTTTTTTTTTTAAAGTTTATTTATTTCAAGAGAGAGAGAAGGCACAAGTAGGGAAGGAGCAGAGACAGAGAAGGAGAGAGAGAGAATCCCAAGCAGACTCTGCACTGCCAGTGCAGAGCCCGACGTGGGGCTCGGGGCAAGATCATGACCTGAGCCGAAGTTGGACACTTAATGGACTGAGCCACCCAGGTGCCCCATCACTGTATCTAAATTTTACATCAAGAGGATAAACTGTGAATAAATATTGAGCTCTATGATATGCACGCTGGATTCTTTGGGGGCGGGGAGTGTGCAGATGCATGTAACTTACTTTGAATGTTTAAAAATTAAGATGGATTAATGCCTGCATAGAAAATCGTACATACACAGTGGACTTACAGCTGTCCCTTGTAAAATTCATTCTGTTTGCTGTTTACTTGAAAACTTTCACAATAAAAAGTAATCAATTGCAGATGGATTCCATATGGATTCTAGATGGATTTATCCTTAAAATGCGAAAGACTCTCAAGTGATAGAATTCAGATAAAGAAAAGCTCTTTGAATTTCTCAGTAATATTTAAGAGTGTAAAAGTGTCCTGAGACCAAAAGTTTTGAGAACCTCTAGCCTAGAATGATATGTGATTATATGCGTCAGCATACATGGACAAGAACTTGTATAATAGCACTGTTGTAAGTGCCCCAAACTGGAAGCAATCCAAAGGCTCAACAATGGGAGAATGGCTAGATGAATTATGACCACAAAATTCTTAAGAGCCCTGAAAATGAGTAGGACAGAGAACATGAAACAATGTCGATCAATCTTACATTTATCATGCAAAAGAAGTAAGGCCAAACAGAGCCCATATGATATGATTCCAGGAAAATTTAAGCTACATGTTGGAGATTTACATATTGTAGGGAAAGCTATTGGGCAAATCCAGTAAATGATGTCCTAAAACAGGGGATTGGGGTCTCTTGTGTCTGTCTCTGGAAGCCACATTAGATGCGGAAAGTGCTGAGCGATATCCATCTGGCCATTCTGTGAAAATAGAAGCAAAGTTTATACCTACTGTCTCCCAAGAAGTATTTTGATCCAAAAGCTGCCATTGTCTGAGGTGTCCTTTTTGAGAAAATACCTGAAGGTTTGGCTGAGGCAAATTGAATAAGAATCAGATCTGTGGATCTCCCTTTGTGCCTGATGACGGTATGACATATGCTATGAACAGCTGTGTGAAATCTGAACTTTTATTTAATATAGGGGAGGAAGAGTTCATAAATTTTGTTGTCCATGTCATAGGAAACTAAAATGTAATGAGATTTTAGTGTTATCTTCAGCCCTAATCAACTTTCCATTTTGCCTCATAGTCTATAAACCTTCTTGGTCATCCTAGCTTGTGCAAAACAGCATTTTCTGCCATGTCCAGACAGCAGGACTTGTCTCAAAAAAATGCTTCTCAGGATTGGGACCCCAGCTCAGATGTACCCTATGACCCAGCAATTGCACTACGAGGTATTTATCCAAGGGATACAGGTGTGCTGTTTCGAAGGGACACGTGCACCCCCATGTTGATAGCAGCACTATCGACAACAGCGAAAGTATGGAAAGAGCCCAAATGTCCACCGATGGATGAATGGATAAAGAAGATGTGGTATACACACACACACACACACACACACACACACACACACACACACAATGGAGTATTACTCGGCAATCAAAAAGAATGAAATCTTGCCATTTGCAACTACGTGGATGGAACTGGAGGGTATTATGCTAAGCGAAATTAGTCAGAGAAAGACAAATATCATATGACTTCACTCATATGAGGACTTTAAGACACACAACAGATGAACACAAGGAAAGGGAAGCAAAAATAATATAAAAACAGGGAGGGGGACAAAACAGATGAGACTCATAAATATTGAGAACAAACTGAGGGTTGCTGGAGGGGGTGTGGGAGGGGGGATGGGCTAAATGGGTAAGGGGCATTAAGGAATCTACTCCCGAGATCATTGTTGCACTATATGCTAACTAATTCAGATGTAAATTAAAAAAAAATAAAGTTAAAAAAATTAAAATTAAAACAATTTAAAAAAAAGATTCTCTCTCCCTCTGCCCCTCTGCCCCTCTCTCTGTCTCTCTGTCTCTCTCTCTCTCCAATAAAAAAATAAAAGCATCCTGCTCTCAGGAGAGGGGAAAGCACCCAGTTGGTTAGAATGCTGAATGCTGGAATAATAAACCCATCTGGACAGGTAGGGGGACACCCAGAGTCCCCTTTGATGATAGGGAGGCCCTCTGAGCACAGACAGGTTAACGTATTCCTAAATAAATAGAAATATCAAAGCACCTTTAAAAACTGCAGTCTTGGAGTCACTTTTCCTTTAAAGAGACTTATTTCTGTACGACAGAGCTGGGAGTGTATTATCGTCCGCTGAGGGTAGAAATTCCAGAGATGCTCTATTACGGACCAATCAGGCCCTGGCTCCCAGAGATGAAGAAACCAGATGCCAGCACCACCAAGTACCAGTGGGCGCCAGGCGTCTACCCAGGGGTGGGAGCTGACAAGCATTATCTCATCTCCCTTCATGTGTCTACAGAGAAGAAGATTAGAGGAAATATCTTCAGGGTCAGTGGGTTCGTCAGCAACAAGGGAGCGATTTCAGGGCGCAGAGAAGGTGGAGCGGTGATGCCAGCCAGTCTCGGAGGAGCTGGCCACGGGCAACAGCGTTTCTCGGAATCCCTCAGAACACCACCTTCCTGCCTCTGTTCGTGTGTGTTCACACTCCGAACCCAGCAGGCAGAACTGTTGCATTCGTGTACTGCTCCTACTATAAATATGAGATGATGACGTGGATTCTCTTCCTTCTAAGAGTCTAACGGTTATTTGAAAAGAACAGCTACTTACCAAATTGTTGTTCGATGCCAGTGACTGCAGGGGCAGGATCCATGCAGGTGTAGACAGGGGTCATCCAGACACTAAGATAAAGGTTTTCGACTCGGTGAGCTCACCTCCTCGCTGGGAAGTGACCATCATTTCATCTGTAATTGCGCGGATGGTCTCTGCCGAGGGATCTGAGATTATTTCTGAAAAACATCTGTGGTTTGTGCGCAGCACTGACAGCTCTTAATGTTTATCAGTAAAGTTACCCAAGAGGGTGAGGTGAACAGAAACAACTAGAGGGAAGTCTTACTTTAGGTGTCTCAAAGATGATGAGGCGTTCATGGGACGTCAGCAGAAGACCCTGAAGTCTGAGAAGGAAGAGAACGAAGCAGAATACAAGGCTTGATTCCTGCCTTTACGGTCTTTATTCCATTCTCCAAAATTATCACTTGTCACTAAGAAACCCACACACTGGCCTTGAGGCGAGCGAGAGGAAGCAGCAGGGACAAGTTGCCAGAGGCCACAAACCACTCACGTGTGGTTTAGCACATGTGTGGTTTAGCACACACGTGTAACTCCTCTGCGCCCGGTAGTTTTCTAAACCATCAAGATGTACACGGAAACCAACTAGGCAAAGAATCCCTCATAAAGTTTACATTCTGCTTGAGGATGAGAAGCAAACACAGGTCATTTGGTGATCATTCATTGCTGTGGACAATGAATATGGAGTGAGTGGTGAGTGCCGTAGGGAGGCGGGCATGTGCGGCCGTTGTAACTAGAATAGGACGGGAGGGGTATCCCGGATCAGACGACATCTGACAAAGACCCGGAGGTGAGCGTGAGGGCTTGAGCCAGGTGTATGCCTTGTTTCCAGGCAGAAGAAGCAGCACAAACACCCAGAGAGGCCAGAGCCCACGTGGTGTGTCCAGGGAAGGGCCAGCAGGGTGATGCGGCCAAAACCAGGCCATTTCGGAGGAGAGGGTGGAGAGACCGAGTCAGAGGGGCCACACCGCTGAAGTGTGTGGGCACCTCAGGGGAAGCCACAGCCCGTACAAGGCCTTGACCGGAAGCGGTGCACAGCCACTCTGTGGGGGATGGACGTGGAAGGGGCTGGAAGCACAGAAACCATTTAGAAGGTTCGAGTGTGAGATGGTGAGGGTGCCACCTTGGAGGGAATGAGGTTGATGATTAAAAGCGGTCACACCTGGGGATGCCCGGGGGCTCAGTCGGTTAAGCGTTCAGTTCAGTCAGCTCAGTTCATGATTTCCTGGTTGGCGGGTTTGAGCCCCGCATCGGGCTCTGTGCTGACAGCTCAGAGCCTGGAGCCTGCTTTGGATTCTGTGTCAGACAGGGCGAGAGGACAGACAGGGCGAGATCCCACAGAAATGAAATAAGAGCTCGGGGCATGGAAACAGGGAAATATCAGAAAATACCCTTGAGAGACTGTTGCACAAAAGTAAGAGACGTGGAAGAAGAGGAATCGTATTGGCCCAAAGAGTGAGTGGGGGCTATCACTTATGAGGAAGACAGTATTTAAATGCAGCTTGTGAAAGAAAAGTACAGGGGCGCCTGGGTGGCTCAGTCGGTTAAGCGTCCGACTTCAGCTCAGGTCACGATCTCGCGGTCCGTGAGTTCGAGCCCCGTGTCGGGCTCTGGGCTGATGGCTCAAAGCCTGGAGCCTGCTTCCGATTCTGTGTCTCCCTCTCTCTCTGCCCCTCCCCCGTTCATGCTCTGTCTCTCTCTGTCTCAAAAATAAATAAAAAACCTTAAAAAAATTTTTAAGAAAAGTACAGCATCGGTAGCTCAAACCAAACAAGAGATTTGACCAACCACAGGGTTGGGTTCAGATTGGTCATTTCCTCCTGGAAGTTTTATCCCCTGTGCAGCTCCCACATGACACTGTCTGGCTGCATGCAGGTATTTTATTACCATGGTTTCACAGCAAATTGAATCTTTAATGACTTGAGAGCAACCATCTCTATCCTGACATGACTTTTTTTTAAAAGCTTTTTTTAAGTTTATTTATTTTGAGAGAGTCAGAGACAGCACAAGTGGAGGAGGGGCAGAGAAAGAGGAGAGAGAATTCCAAGCAGGCTCCGTGCTCCCAGCACAGAGCCCGATGTGGGACTTGAATCCATGAAGCTGTGAGATCATGACGTGAGCTGAAACCAAGAGTCGAACACTTAACCGCTGAGCCACCCAGGTGCCCCCATATCCCGACATGGCTTTTAAAGAAGGATTTTTCGGGCGCCCGGGTGGCTCAGTCGGTTGAGCGTCCGACTTCGGCCCAGGTCATGATCTCACGGTTCGTGAGTTCGAGCCCTGCGTCGGGCTCTGTGCTGACAGCTCAGAACCTGGAGCCTGCTTCAGATTCTGTCTTCCCCTCTCTCTGCCCCATCCCCACTCATGCTCTGTCTCTGTCTTAAAAAGAAATAAAACACTAAAAAAAAACAAAGAAGGATTTTTCTTTTTTGAAATATTACAGCTATATTCTGATAAATATTTACCTGGTAAAGATATTTCCATCCTTTAGCTTTATGATTCCCCCACCTTCATGCTTAATAGTATCTTTCAAAACTCATAGGACAGTTTTTGTTTGATTTGACTATGACTATATGGGACATACTAATGTGGTTATGCTTTCTATTTCTCATTTCACAGGGTATTATCTCTAGGTAGAATTGGCCTGTAGATTTAAAATTGATGAATAATAAATCGGTTACAATTCTTAACTGTTCAACATATGCATACTCTAAGGTACAGACAGACGTAGACCAAGGCAGCCAAAGTAATTATGAAATTGGAACAAAATATGGAAGACACTTTTGCTGGTGATATTCGATGCTTTGGTTTAAACCCGTACCAATCACTGTTTATTATATGATGCATAGTCTGTGCATTTAATTGTCCAATTATGTGGTTGGTCAGCCCTCTCATCCTCCCCTCTGCCAAGCTGTGGAGTCGCCTCGGGTGGCAGTCCTGCATATTTGGCGGCGACATCTCCATGGGGCGTGGCCCACGGAGCCTGTGCCCTCTAAGACAGAAATTCTGTGTTCATCAGAACATTTCCACTGCTGTACCGAGGGCACACACATTTTCAGTGGGACTTGGAATTCCAGAGAATTGCCTTTGTGAAAAACTGGCAATAGTTTCTTTAAATTCCATCTCTCAGTTTTCCATAGGAACATCAAGAAACAATGAACAGCTTTAGTAATGCAGAGTTTGACCGCCATTTCCTTGAGGAAGGCTTTACTGCCAAGGACATTCTGGACCAAAAAATTAATGAAGTTTCGTCTTCTGATGATAACAATGCCTTCTTTGTCACAGACCTGGGAGACATCCTAAAGAAACATCTGAGGTGGTTAAAAGCTCTTCGGCAGCTCAGGCCTTTTACACAAGTCAAATGCAATGATAGCAGAACCACGGTGAAGATGTAGCTAGCTGCCATTGGGACAGAATTTGTGCAAGACCGAAATACAATTGGTACAGAGTCTCGGGATGGCTCTAGGGAGGATTATCTAGACAAATCCTTTTAAACAAGTGACTCAGGTTAAGTGTACTGCCAGTAATGGAGTCCCGATGATGACTTTCATTAGTAAAGTTGAATGATGAAGGTTGCCAGGGAACATCCAAAGGCAAGGTTGGTTTTGCGGGTTGCCAGTGATGATTCCAAAGCAGTCTGTCCCCTCAGTGTTAATCTGCTGCCACACTCAAAACCAGCAGGCTTATTTGGGAACCGGCAAGAGGGCTAAGTATTGACGTCATCGGTGGCAGCTTCCGTGTGGGAAGCAGCTGTACCGACCTTGAGACCTTCTGCAGGCCATCTCTGACGCCCACTGTGTCTTTGATATGGGAGCTGAGGTTGGTGTCAACACGAATCTGCTTGATGTTGGTGTGGCTTTCCTGGACCTGAGCTTAAATGTGAAGAGATCACCAGTGTTATCATCCCAGCACTGAACAAGTATTTCCCATCAGACTCGAGGATGAGAATCATAGCTGAACCCAGCATATATGATGTTGCATCAGCTTTCATGCTTACAGTTAATATCATTGCCAAAAAAAAACAACAAAAAAACCTCCTGTTAAAGGAACAGACACGCTCTGATGAGGAGTCGCGTGAACAAATCTTTATGCATTACATGAATGATGGAGTATCCGGATCATTTAATTGCATCCTTTATGCTCATGCACACATGAAGCCCCTTTTGCAGAAGAGACCCAAACCAGATGACAAGTATTATTCAAGCAGCATATGGGGACCGTTGCTGTGACTTGCCCGAGATGCATGCCAGCGATTGGACGCTCTTTGAAAACATGGGTGCTTAACACTTGCTGCTGTTTCTATTTTCAACGGCCCAGAGGCCAACTGTCTACCGTGTGATGTCGGGTCAACATGGCAACTGATGCAGGAAATCCGGAACCACGACTTCCCACCGGAAGTGGAGGAGCAGGACGCCAGCAGTCTGCCTGCGACCTGTGGCCTGTGCTTGGGAGAGCAGGATGGAGCGCCCCCCGCGCCCCCCCCCCCCCCCCCCCCCCCCTTTGGCCGTCTGCGCCAACGCTAGCGTTAAGCTAGCATTAACGTGTGCGTGCCGCTCCTGGAGCTGTTAACTTCGAGTCTAGCTTGAATTATGGGATTTGGGGGGGACCGTTTCACTTAATTAGCACTAGTTTTGAAATGTCTTTGTGAGTAGGGTTGGCACGGATGCACCAATACGGAAGACTAGGAGAGGGGTCACTTATCTGTGTTCGAACCTATGGAAACTATGTGAATATTTGTTTTATATGGATTTTTATTCACTTCCCTAAAGAATGCCCCTCAGCTGCTGGGCAAGCGTTTGTAGCTTGTGCGTCGGCAGAATGGGCCGAAAGCTTAGTGCTGTGACCTGTTTTAAAAATAAAGTATCTTGAGGGGTGCCTGGGTAGGCTTAGTCAGTTGGGCACCCACTCCTGCTCCCGGCTGAGGTCTTGATCTGGGGGGCTGTGGGTTCATGCCCCACCCTGGGTGTGAAGCCTACTTTAAAAAAAGGGAAACTGGAGAGTGTGATGCTAAGTGAAATAAGCCATACAGAGAAAGACAGATACCATATGGTTTCACTCTTATGTGGATCCTGAGAAACTTGACAGAAACCCATGGGGGAGGGGAAGGAAAAAAAAAAAAAAAAAAAAGAGGTTAGAGTGGGAGAGAGCCAAAGCATAAGAGACTGTTAAAAACTGAGAACAAACTGAGGGTTGATGGGGGGTGGGAGGGAGGGCAGGGTGGGTGATGGGTATTGAGGAGGGCACCTTTTGGGATGAGCACTGGGTGTTGTATGGAAACCAATTTGACAATAAATTTCATATATTGAAAAAAGAAAAAAATAAACACAGAATATGATCAGAAGGAGAAATAAAAACTACCATGCTCTGAAAAAAAAAAAAAAAAAAAAAAAAGGAACTTGAAATAATGTGGGTTTTTTTTAATGATTGTCTTGGTCATGAAAAGGCCAATGGTTAGAGGGGTAGACTGTTCTGTGAGTTCAGTCCAGCTGGTCTGGAACTAGCCTGAGCGGTTTTGCTGAAAACAGTACACAACACTGACTCATGGTCAAAGCATGCCACGTACTGATGGTTGGTATTGCTTTGTACTTATAAATTCAAGGCGAGTATGGGGGCAGTTCACACAAGTTTATTGATATTGTTTACTAATATGTTCTCACCTGGGGTCTGTGAGTGCCTGAGGCTCTCCAGTGCTGAGGCTGATTATACAGAGGGAACATGCCTCCAGGACCGGAAGTGTATAAACCTCATTTTGAGTTCCCTGGTTCCCAGGTGTTCCTGCCTACACTAGTGGCTCCTGAACTGAGAGTAAAGTAATGCAGAGCTACTTACAGAGGGAACACCACTGGATCTACATCTGACTTCTCTAGCTTTTTCTGTGAGGCAGGCCTTGCTTGGAATAGATACTCTTACTTAAATGTTTTTGCTATATTGTATTCTTTTCCTTGCAACAAACTGCAGTTGGGGTTCAGTCATTTGGAATCCTGTGAGGCTTCTTTAGCAATTAAATCCTGTCTGCCCCTATCTATACAAGTCTAACAAGAGACTTTTAAAATAAAAAGTCATTCTACTTCAAATTTAAATTTTATGGGTTGGGTTAATTTCTAACTTTATTTTTTCATAATCATAAACTGATGTACCTCTGTCTTTTCTTTCTATCCTTTGAGTTGTTTAAAATTAATACAACCCCCCACTTGTCTAGAAGATCCTTTTCTCACTTTTCTTGGAGGTTACCTTGTAGAGTTTCACTTTCATTACTGTTGTGTCAGAATCTAAAATTAGTAATTATTGGGGTGCCTGGATGGCTCAGTTGGTGGACCGCGCAGCTCTTGATCTCAGGGTGATGAGTTTGAGCCTCACATTGGGTGCAGACATTACTTAAAAATAAGGGCACCTGGGTGGCTCAGTCGGTTAAGCCTCTGACTTTGGCTCAGGCCATGATCTCTCAGTTTGTGGGTTTGAGCTCTGTGTCGGGCCCTGTGCTGACAGCTCGGAGCCTGGAGCCTGCTTTAGATTCTGTGTCTCCCTCTCTCTCTGCCCCTCCTGTGCCCGCACTCTGTCTCTGTCTCTCTCTCAAAAATAAATAAAAATTAAAAAAATTAAATCTTTTTTTTTAAGTTTTTTTTTTTTCAACTTTTTTTTTTTTTTTTTTTTTTTTTTTTTTTTTTATATTGTTGGGACAGAGAGAGACAGAGCATGAACAGGGGAGGGGCAGAGAGAGAGGGAGACACAGAATCGGAAACAGGCTCCAGGCTCCGAGCCATCAGCCCGGAGCCCGACGCGGGGCTCGAACTCACGGACCGCGAGATCGTGACCTGGCTGAAGTCGGACGTTTAACCGACTGCGCCACCCAGGCGCCCCTAAGTTTATTTTTAAGAGAGAGACAGAACGTGAGCTGGGAAGGGGCAGAGAGAAGGGAAGCGGGGGGCACAGAATCTGAAGCAGGCTCCAAGCTCTGAGCTGTCAGCACAGAGCCTGACGTGGGGTTCCAACGCACAAACCGCGAGATCATGACCTGAGCCGAAGTCAGACGCTTAACCGACTGAGCCACCCAGGCGCCCCCCCAAAAATTAAATCTTTAAAAAATAAAATTATTTAGTCCCTTTCCCCAAACTCTTCAAAGCTTTAGAATGCTTTTATTTCAAATGCTTTTATTCATTTGCACATCCCATTCTTGTCCAGGATAACTTTTCTTTCTCAAGTACAAAGTTAGAAATCCATTTTGATAGCATTGCTGGTAGTAAGACGCTGAGTGTTTATTTGCATATATTTTCATGATGGTCCCGCTCTTGTAGGATTATTGAAAATGATATGCAACCCTGAGTTGCCAGTAATTTTATTTCTACATCTTCAAAACATTATGTGATTCTCCCCTATTTTCCATTATTTCTTTTAAAATTTTATTCTCTGTTTAAGGACATTCCTTTTTAGGTCATCTATCTTTCCTTCCTGGCTATTTCTCAATCTTCCTTTTCTCTTCACTGGGGAGCAATGTGATATGGGTGTGTCTTTCAGTGTACTTTGTTGATTTTTATTAGAATTGTTTTGCTTTCATAATTTTGCATTTGATTCTTCATCAGCTCTAGGGAATGTTTAATCATAGTAAGCAATGTGAATAATAATGACAGTAATAATCATGGTAAATAATAGTAATCATTTAAATAATGCCTGAAAATCTTGTTGTTTTTTTTCTTTTTAATTTCTAGGATAAATCTGTCTATCTATCTAAAGTAAAATGAGAAAAAAATATAATTAATGGTAGTGGATTGCATTCTGGACTTGAAAAAATAGGATAATTGACATTTTAATATCATCTTTGAAACACATAATACTATTGGATCAACATTAAATTTTCTCATTTTGATCATTGTATCGACATTATGAGATAGTTTCCATTTACTTAGGAAATATTTTTATATATGTATATACACGTGTATATGTGTGTGTGTGTGTGTGTATTACAACTATAGTGAGATATATATATATAGATATATATAGAGATATATATATATATTACCTCACAAGAGTTGTAATGTAATTTATATCTATGTATCATCATTATATCCTATTTCCTAAAATTTTAAGGATGTTTTGCATCAGTGTCTGTATGGTGTTGGTCTGCAGCTTTCTTTCAAGTATTTTTTATTTTTGTTTTAAAATTTTATTTTATTTATTTATTTTGAGAGACAGAGACAGTGCAAGTGGGGGAGGGGCAGAGAGAGAGGGAGACAGAGAATCCCAAGCAGACTCACTGCCAGCACGGAGCCCAAAGTGGGGCTCGAACTCATGAAACCATGAGATCATGACATGAGCTGAAAACCAAGAATCGGTTGCTTAACCGACTGAGCCACCCAGGCACCCCAGCAGTTTTCTATTCATAGTATTACCTGGTTTTGGTATCAAGTTAAAGTTAAAATCATAAAACTAGTTGGGAAGAGTTCCATCCTTTTTTTTTTTTTTAATAATTTTAGTAGAATTGGAATTATTTCTTAAATATTTAAAAGAACTCACTAGTGAAGCCATATTGGCATGAAATTATGGTGGAAAAATTTAAAACTACCAGTTCAATGTCTATAATAGAGGGCATTTCAGATTACTCATTTCTTCAGTGACCATGAGTAGTTGAAGTATTTCAAGAAAGTTTTTCTTTTTTGTCAATTTCTAGTTTTCATAGAGCTGTTGGAGTTATTTAAAATATCATGTATAATCTTCTTAATATCTCTAATATATCTAGTGCTATACCATCTTTCATTGCTTATATTGGTAATTTGTCTTTTTTTTTTTTTTTTTCTTAACAATCTACACAGAGATCTATCAACTACATTGATCTAGTTAAATGACAGCTGTGGGGTTCATTGATTTTCTCTATTTTTATCATCTATTTTATTAACTTCTGCTCTTTAATATTTATTTTCTTTTGTCTACTTTGTTTTTGTTTTATATTTACAGTGTCCTAACTTAAATGTTGAAAGTATTTACTTATCTTTTTAATTTACAAAATGAGTACTTGATCAGTTGTTCTTCACAAACCCAATGCAGCTTTCTGCCCATGGATCCTGTCCCTGTGCTTTAATAAGACCACATTTTTGCACTGAAAAAAAAAAAAAAAAAAAAAATATATATATATATATATACGTATATGTATACACATATATATACATATATATACACATATATATACATATATATATACACATATATATACACATATATATATACACATATATATACATATAAATATATATACACATATATATACATATATATATATATATATATATACACACACATACATATACATTTTCTTCTAATCTCAGTGATAGTAAATCTTGAAATATTGGGTTTCATTTCACTTGGTTCAAAATATTATCTACTTTTTCTTGTGGTTTCTTTTTTGACCCAAACATCGTTTATCAATGTTTTCTTTAATTTCCAGATATGTGGGGGCTTTTTTCAGAGTATTCTTTTATGAAGTCTTGGTTGAATTCCCGTATGGTCAGAGTATATAGTTTCATGATTTTAATCATTCTACATTTATTGCAATTTATTTTATGGGCTATGGTCTATTTTGATGAACATCCTTTGTGGACCTTAAAATATGTTCTGCTGTTGTTGGAGAAAGACTCTCTAAATATCAATTAGACCAAGTTGGTTGATGTGTTAGTTTCCTACGGTTGATGAAACAAGTTCATCAATTTATTCTATCACAGTTCTGGAGGCTAGAATTTATTCTATCACAGCAATTTATTCTATCACTGTTCTGGAGGCTAGAAGCCTGAAATCAAGATGTTAGTAAGGCCATGTTTCTTCTGAAAGCTCTGGGGAAGATTCCTTCCTTGCCTCTTCCTAGCTTCGGATATATTTTGTAATCATTGAATTTTTTTCATCATGGTAAGTGTACTCTTTCATCCAGTAGTGTGATTCCTGGATTTTACAGTAGTTCTATTTTTCATTTTTTGAGGAACTTCACACTGCTTTCCACAGTAGCTGCACCAATTTGCATTCCCACCAGCAGTGCAGGAGTGTTCCTTTTTCTCCACATCCTTGTCAATGCCTGTTGTTTCTTGTGTTTTGTCACCAGTAGCAATAAAGAAAAAAAATTTTTAAAGCAGTCAGAAAAGAAGATAGTTACATGCAAGGGAAATCCAATAAAGCTATCAGAGGATTTTTCAGCAGAAACTTCATAGGCTAGAAGGGAGTGGCATGATATATTCAAAGTGCTGAAAGGGAAAAATCTAAGCCAAGAATACTCTATCCAGCAAAACTATCATTTAGAATAGAAGGAGAGATAAAGAGTTTGAACAAAAACCAAAGATCATAACCTCTAAACTAGACCTACAAGCAATTTTAAAGGGACTCTGAGTGGAAGGGAGGACCATAAATAAGAGTATGAAGAGTAAAAAATAAGAGTATTTTTTTAACACAAAAGCAGTAAAAATAAATATTTCTGTAAAAATCAGTCCACGGATCTATAAAATAAAAGGATGTAAAATATGAGCTGATATACCCAAAATATGAGGAGAGGAGTAAAGAATGGTTTAAGTGATTATCAGCTTAATATAGACTGCTATATGAATAAGATGTTTTACACCAATATAATGGTAACCACAAATCAAAAGCAGTAATAGATATGCAAAGAATAAAGAATTCCAAGTATATCCCTAAAGAAAGCCAACAAACCATGAAAGAGCAAGAAAAGAAAGGATCAGAGAAAATCTATAGGAACAACCACAAAACAAGTAACAAAATAGCAATAAATATATATCTATCAATAATTACTTTGAATGTAAATGGACTAAATGCTCCAATCAAAAGACATAGGGTGACGGACTGGATAAAAAAACAAAACCCATCTATATGCTGCCTAGGAGAGATGGCTTCACAGGTGAATTCTATCAAACATTTAAAGAGGAATTAATACCAATTCTTCTCAAATGATTCCAATAAATACAAGAAGGAAAAATTCCAGATTCATTCTATGAAGCCAGTATCACCCTGATACCAAAGCCAGATAAAGATACCACAAAAAAAAAAGAGAAAGAGAGAGAGAACTACAGACCAATATTTCTCATAAACATAGATGCAAAAATCTTCAACAAAATATTAGCAAACCAAATCCAACAATATATTTTTAAAAAGCACACACCATGATCAAGTTGGATTTATTTCTGGGATGCAAGGGTGGTTCAATATTCACAAAACAATCAACGTGGTATGTCACATCAATAAGAGGAAGAATAAAAACCATGTGATCATCTCAATAAATGCAGAAAAAATATCTGACAAACTACAACATCCACTGATGATTTAAAAAAAAAAACCCTCTGTAAAGTAGATCTACAGGGAACATATCTCAACATAATAAAAGCCTTATATGGAAAAAAACCACAGACAACATTGTACTCAATGGTGAAAAACTGAGAGATTTTCCCCTAAAGTCAGGAACAAGACAGGGATGTCCACTTTCACCACTTTTATTCAACATAGTCCTAGAAGTCCTAGGCACAACAATCAGACAACAAAAATAAATAAAAGATATCCAAATTGGTAAGGAAGAAGTAAAACTTTCACTATTTGCAGATGACATGATACTGTATATACAAAACCTTAAAGACTCCACCAAAAAACTACTAGAGCTGAAAAATGAATTCAGTAAAGTTGCAGGATACAAAATCAATGTACAGCAATCTGCTGCATTCCTATACACTAATAATAAAACAGCAAAAAGTGAAATTAAGAAAACAATACCATTTACAATTGCACCGGAACCAATAATATATCTAGGAATAAACCTAACCAAACAGGTGAAAGATCTGTACTCTGAAAACTATAAAACACTGATGAAAGAAATTCAAGACGATGAAAAGAAATGTAAAGACATTCCATGCTTGTGGGTTAGAAGAACAAATATCGTTAAAATGTCTACACTACCCAAACCAATCTACACATTTACTGCAATCCTTATCAAAACACCAATAACATTTTTCACAAAGCTAGAACAAACAATCCTAAAATTTGTATGGACCCACAAAAGACCTTGCATAGCCAAAGCAATCTTGAAAAACAAAACTGGAGGCATCACAATTCCAGATTTCAAGTTATACTACAAAGTGGTAGTAATTAAAACAGTGTGGTACTGGCATAAAAACCAATCTCTGGTTTTTTAGTTTTATAGAGGCATGACTCAGTTTGTTTGTTTTTCCTTTCCTTCCTTCCTCCCTTCGTTTCTTTCTCTCTCTCTCTCTCTCCCCCACCCCCCTCCCTCCCTTCCTTCCCTCCCTGGTATACTCCTGCTTCTAGTATACCAAATATAGTGTATTAGACCACCTGATATTTTTCTACAAGTCACTTTTGCTGTTTGTTCATTTTTTTCCTTTCTATTTGGTTCATTTTGCATAATTTCTATAACTACATCTTTAAACTCACTGATCTTTTCTTCTTCAATATCTTATCTGATTTTCATACCATGCAGTGTATTTTTTGTTAGATATATTCCCCATAAATTCCATAGATCTATTTTTGTATGTTTTTAATCTATTTCTCTTTTAATCAAGTTATTGGTTTTCCTATGCTTCCAACAACAAATGCAGTATATTTATAAAAGCTCTTCAAAATATTTGTCTAGTTTTATCATTTCAGTCACTTTTGGTGTTTGTTTCTATTTTCTTCTTATGCTAATATGCTATATGTCTTACATTCCTGCTCCTTTGTGTGCATGATAAATTTACTGGGTGCCAGACAAGATAAACGTTACATTGGCAAGTGTTGCATTTGCTTGTGTCCCTTTAAATAGTCTCAAATTTTGTCATGGCTTTCACTAAAAGTACTTGGTAGCTGTTTTTCCTTCGAATGTTTGCTTTTAATTCTTTTCAGTGTGAGTCCAGAGCAAAATTTAGTCTGTGTTTAACTAAGTCTCACTATCTAGGTGATATACTTCTGAGGATTCTACCTGTTGTTCTGTACACTGTATAATGGATGTTTCCATGCTGGCAGATGAGAACATAAATGATTCCCCGCCCTCCAGGAGCTGCAAGAATTATTCAGTATACTGCCTTCTAGGGGTGCTTTCCTAAACCTCACATAGTTTACTCTTGCACTTGTATAGATCTGGACACAGTCAACAGTTTCAGTGGATCTCTCCTCAATTCTTTGCCTCTCCTCTTTCCCTGTACCTCCCAACTCTAGCTCCTACCCTTTCATAACTAAATTCTAGTCACATTAGTCTTGTACCCTGATTTTTGTCTCCAGGCTCTAAGGGAGGGAAATCAAAGGGCTCCACTCCAGTTTCCCTACTGGGAAGCAGTGTCCCAGTGGCTACCCTGAATTTCTGGAAGAATTCTTTAAGATTCGCTGAACAGCCGGAAACAAAGACCAGAGAAATTGACCAGAAAACAGGAAAGAAAATAAATGAGAGTCTTTGCCAGGCAGGAAAAAAACAAAAACAAAAACAAAAAACACCTGAAAATCAGAGAATGAAATTGTCACCATGTGAGAACAGTCTTTCTGATGGAAAGACTTGAGTATCTAACCAGAGGATGGATCTTCACTTATTCCTAGGGAACCACTTATAGGTGCCCAGTAAAATACCCTGATTTAGGTACACCTGTGATGGAAAAAGCCCCTATTACCCTCGAATGGGAAGCAGCCCTCTTGTTCACATTGGTACTGCAAACCCCAGGGTTTCCCTCAAACCTCAGAATGATCTCACCACCCAGAGGAGGTCCACAACTTTCTGGATCCTTTGGACCACTTCCTCTCACCCAGATCTAATAGAACTACACTTATTTCAGGGTTTCCTCTGTGGCATAGGGTGAGGGAGAGGGAGTGATTTTGCAGCAGGCTCGGGAGGCAGAGAAAAGCTAAAACCTTGAGGTGCCAGGGATGGCACAGGGGCCTACAGCACCCAGCCAAACTCAAGACCAGGTGGTAGAAGGTGGGTTATAGACACCAGGGTGCAGTAGACAGTAGGTGCAGGAGCAGGTGAGGGAAGCAGCCTTAGGGACGCAGGGGGAAGGTGGGAGTAGTGTGGGGACAGTGGGGCAGGAGCCGGCCTGGAGGCTGGGCCACGGAGGGAGCAGGCTGCCAAGGGTGCAGAACAGGGCCAGGGCAGCCACCGGGGCTGCGCGTCTCGAAAGTGCAGGAGGGCCAAGGAGTCAACGCTGCTGCCAAGAAGCCATTAGGCGAGAGGGGAATTTCCAGGCTGGGCCAATAAGGCACATGGAGAGCCCCAGAGCTGGACTGCTAGGGATTGCGGGGGAGGGGGTGGGGGGCCGTACACCTGGAGGCCAGAGAGCCCAGAGAGGTACAGCCAGTTAGACCAGAGCTCTCCCTGGCCTCTGGCAGGGTGCCCACCTGACACCCCACCCCTAAGCCAGCAGTTTGGCACTTAGAGGCTCCGGCTTCCTTCCTCTCTGAACCAAAGCCTTTCCGCAGGCAAGTCCCACCCTGGCATGCATACCTCTAATGCAGTGCACTGGCCGGGTTCTCCCCCAGGCCCTGGGGCTCCAGCTGTGCCTGGAAGTTGGCAGGTTGTGTTCCTTTCTGGAGGCTCTGGGAAATCAGATTCCTGCTTGTGTGGGCTGTTGGCAGAATTTAGTTCCATGTGGTTGTGGAACAGATCCCTAAGCGTCCAAGGTGCTTTCTGGTTGTGTTGAGATCTGCAAAGTCATATAATTTCTTCAAAGAGCTCTTTCTGTGACTCAATACCCTGGCCTGATCTTACTGAATCAAGACTGAAGACGCTGGCTATCAGATGTGTGATGCTCAACTTGGCTCCTAGCTTTTTTCTCAGAACCAGCAATGGGCCGTCAAAGGGCCTTATACAGCCCCGACTCTTCCGTCTGCCTCTGTCTCCCTGCAGCTGGGAAAGGTTCCATTTTCAAAGACTCGTGTGATTACATTGAGCCCACCTGGTCAAGTCTCACCAAAAACTGCATTACATTACACACGCGAAGTCCCATTGGCCATCTGCAGGAACGTTCCCAGGTTCTGGGGATTAGGGCATGGACATTTTGGGGAGCAGTGATTCCACCCACTACAGTTCACTGTCTGGTCCTCAGATTCGTTATGTGTCCTACTTGCAAAATATATTATGCCCATCCCAAGATCACAAAAAGTCTCATTCTATTACAGTATCAAGTCTAACACCCAAATCTCATCATCTAAATTGTCTAAATCAGGTATGGGTGAGGGTTTGGATATAATCCACCCCGGGGCTCAAATCCTCTCCATCTGTGGATCTGTAAAATTAGAAAACAAGGTAACTGCTCCAAAAATAAAATGGTGGAATGGACCTAGGATAACAGTATACGCATTGTTTCAAAACGGGAGAAAATGAAAAAATAAGTAAAAGCCACAAGTCCCAAGAAAATCTGAAATCAAGTTTAGCAAACTACATTAGGTACCAAGGCCTGGGAATATATTCTGTGGTTCAGGCCTCTGGCCACTGGGCTCACAGCTCCCCACCCTGGGTTCTACTCTGCCCTCGGAGTCCTCCTTTCCCATCACAGGTAACAAAGGTTTACAGTTTAGAAATTTGCTTAGCCAGTTTCATGTGAGATCCCACGTTATTTCTACTAGAATGAATTTCTTGAGAGCTTTGTGGCTCTTCTGTATCTACCAGAGATTGATTCCATTACACAAGAGGTTGGTCCACAGACTTCCCCCCTGAATGATCCCGTTATCTATTTTTGACTTTTGCTGAGCTGGCCGTGGGATGCCTTTAAGCTTCTTAGGTGCTCTCGGGTTGCAGAGGGGCCTGCTTAGTCACAATCTCTTCAAAGAAATGTCATGTGCCCGCATACTGTTCTTCTGATCTTGCTGAGATCTTACAAAAGGTTGTACAGCAACACCTGTGGCTAGTTCTCCAGAACATGCTTTTCTCACCATGAGTCACTTCCTTTCAATGTCTTTTGCAACTAAGACAGGATAAGAATTTCCCAAATCATCAAATCTTGGGTCTTTTCTGTTTAATAGTTCTTCCCTACATTTATCTCTTCCCTATTACATTTTACCATAAATGGTAAGAGACAAGGCCGCACATTCAACAACGTGTTTAGAAATTTCCTCAGCTCAAAATGTCCATATAAAGACTTTATATTAACATTTGCAGGAGCTTTGTTTTGAATACTCAGAATTTGGGGGGAAAAAACAAAAGGCAATTAAGATAAAGGGATAAACTGCAGTATATCCCATCAGAGCATTACTCAGCAATGAAGAGAACGAGCTATTTATACACACAACAGGAGTGATTCTTAAAATAAGGCTGCATGGAAGACAGCAGATGATAACAAACTTCTAAGGTTCCACTATAAAGAAGAATCTAGAAAAGACACATTTATCCATACTGGAAGTAAATCAACGGTTGCCTAGGGAAGACACGGGAAGTATTAGGAAGGGGCATGAGGTAACTCTGGGGGGTAGGTATGTCCAAGAACATGGCTGGGTGATCCTCAGGTTTGTGCATATGTTAAGGCTTACCAAACGGTACGCTTTAAGTGTGTGCAGTATACTGCATGTGGACTATACCTAATGAAACTATAAAAAATGATTCCACTAACATCCGGGTCTTGTGCTTCTACTGGAACACCAGATCGAGCACCAATATAGTGACTCTACCCTCCCTCTCCAAATGCCCTGTGAAGAGAGCCTCTTCCTCAGCACTAAGGAAAACTGGCAAGCAGTGAAGGCTGTTTGCAAGGGAGTCCCCAGAAGCTCTGGCTGGTCACAAAAACTACAACTTTGGACCACAATGTCTGTGCCAGTTCTTGCCCATGCGGCAAAGACACTGGGTAAAGAGCCAGGGAGGTACAAGTATCAAGGTAAACTTTACATTCTTTGCTCTGCCACTGACCTTGGTCAGAGAGTGACACAGCCCTGGAGATCCTAAGAATTTCCACGCATCCCGATCTCATACAGTCACAGTGATTGGAATGTTTGTGGACGTTTTTAAAATGGGCACATCCACTCCCACTTGCTGCAGTCTCCGCAATTCCAATTATTCACACCCAGGGAGAAATTTATTTTTGTTTCCTTCCTGGGATGGTAGGTCTTGCAGCCAGAGACTTGGGCAGCAGATCAGATTCTGACCTTCAGGGCAGCGGGAACTTGGCAGGTCCTCAGAAACAGCTTCCCCTAGCAGTGCTGGGAAACGTGGCACCTATGCTGGAAATAAGACACATTCAATCCACGCCGCTCCCAAACACCGTGAAGGCTGCCCCAACCTTCCTCAACACCACCCTCAAATTACGCTGAAATCCAGACAAAATCAGGCCCACAAACCCCTGACCTCTCACCTAAAAAGCTTGTGTCAGCAACACCAGAACTGGACTGAGAGTGGTTCTGTGCCAGCCTGCTCTTCCATTTGAGGTACCTGAAGCTGGAGGCCCCCACAAGCACCGTTTACCGCTTCCGTTTGGCAGGGCCTACTGTCTGCAAACCAATCCAAACAGTAAAAAGAACGTCCAAGATTAACGATGGTTTAAATAATGTCTTTATTATCACAGAGACCAGAGCAACAGAAGACAAGTGGTTCTCCAGGTGGGGTGACTCGGAGAAAAATGTGTCACATGTACCACATGAGGCCAACAATGTCCATGAAGAAAGTAAAGCTCTTCTGTAAGCCTCCAGAACACAGCTCAGGTCCTCTTGGCTAAAGATGGGTGAGGTCCACACCTTTACCAGTCAGTGGGGAGGGAATGAGGAACCCCATTCAATTCAGGATTCTCATAATTTCCTCCAGAGACTGGAGGTGTCCCTGAGGACATACAGAAACGAAGGTGGTAGAACTGAGATGGTTTCTGCCACAGACATTGAGTGGCAAATTTGGCAAGGAACCTGAGCAGGTCTGCAAGTGCAACGCAACCCATGAAAGTGTCCCTGTACCTGGCATCCTTAAGGTCTCTCCCCAGTGCTAATGTTCAGATACATGAGGTTCAACATCTGACTGGCGTCTTCCTCTCCAAGGGCAATCACAAAGCCCCTCTCCACACAAGTCCTGTTGTGTCGAAAGCACTCCTAAAGCCGTCCTGCAGTGTGAACCTTCTGGTGCCGAATGAGGTGGGAGCTTAAACTATAGGCTTTCCCACATTCGTTGCACTCGTATGGCCTTTCTCCAGTGTGAACTTTTTGGTGCCTAACAAGGTGGGATGTTCTGATGAAATCTTTCCCACATTTGCTGCACACAAATGGCCTTTCCCCTGTGTGAACTCTCTGGTGTGCAATAAAGTCAGAGCTTCTACTAAAGAATTTCCCACAGTCGATGCACTCAAAAGGCCTTGCCTCAGTGTGAATTCTCTGGTGTTTAATGAGGGTGTACTTGTGGCCAAAGGATTTCCCACAATCACTGCAAACGTAAGGGTTTTCTCCAGTATGGATGCTCTCATGCTGAACAAGTGTGGATTTGTGTCTGAAGACTTTCCCACAGTTGTTACACTTATAAGGCCTCGCTCCATTGTGAACTCTCTGGTGTACGATGAGGTTGGAGTGATGGCTAAAGTATTTTCCACACTCGCTACACTTGTAAGGCATTTCTCCGGTGTGAATTCTTTTGTGCTGAGTAAGATTGTCTTTGCGGCTAAAGGCTTTCCCACATTCTTTGCACTCGTAAGGCCTTTCTCCGGTGTGGATTCTCTGGTGCTGGATAAGTGTGGCTTTGCGGCTGAAGGCCTTCCCGCATTCGCTGCACTCGTAGGGCCTTTCTCCGGTGTGGATTCTCTGGTGCTGGACAAGCGTGTCTTTGCGGTTGAAGGCCTTCCCGCATTCGCTGCAGCTGTACTGCATCTGTCCGCTGTGAGAGGCCTCCCCGCTCCCAGTCCTCCTCTTCCTCTTGCTGTGGGTGGCCTGTCGCTGGTGACTGCCCAGACTGGCCTGGAGGCTCCACTGCTCCTCACACAGAAAGGGCTTTCCCGACAGGTGAGGTTCTTCACAAACCCTACAGTTCTTCCCAGATGAGGTCTTGCCTCTGTCTCTTCTGACAGGTTTCTCTACACTGTACTGCTTCTGATGCTGGTGAAAGTTTGCACTGAACAAGAACCGTCTCCCACACGCCCCGCAGGTGTAAGGTTTCAGTCCTTGGCATATTTCCTGGTGTTCATGCAGGTGTAAGAGGTCTTTCACGATGGGGCCACAAATGTCACAAGGGTGAGCCATCTGGGTTGATGAACCTGCCTTGGAAATGCTATCATGGGAGACTCCTAAAGAAACGGTCTGCTCAGAAGGTGCCTCTTCATCTTTCGCCGCGCACCAATAACCTGCGGGCAGAAAAATGCTCTTTAAGTGAATGGGGACTTTGGAGAAGGGGCAACCCCATCACAAACGTGTCTAGTATTTAGCCCACGGGGGTGTCGGTAGGACAGCAGATGTGGGATCAGGTTAAAGAAAAAGCTGCTGTGCAATGCTGGGCCTCAAAGGGTCACAGAATGAGGAAGCCTTCACAAGGGACAAAGACCCAAGGACGGGGTGTAGGTCAGGGAGAACCAGCAAGTAGGATATCCAATTTACTCCTCTGCAGATGACTTTTGAAGGGCCTTAGCTATTGGTGGGCACTACACAGAAATGTATGTCTAGGCCCAGGAAAATCTGATTTAAAATGAGCAACTTGTGTTCAAAAACAATTTAAGAACAGATGTGTGTCTCAGACACATCAGCATTGTCCAACACAGGACGGCACTGCAGAAAGAACAGCAGAGAGCACTGGTGAGTGGGCGTGGACAGCCCTGGGTTGGAGGTCTGGACAGAAACGATATAAATAAGTGTCCAGAACGAGGAGAAAAAGATAGAAATAGGTGTGGTTTATAACCTGGGCACCAAACAGAAGTGGTGCCCAGGACAGGTTTCTGGTGCTATTTGAAGCCAGCCCTGAAGCTCCCTCCCCACGCTCCCACTCACCAGGGCCTGTCCACGTCCCTCCAGCCATGGCTAGAGTCATGACCTCTCAGTCAGGCACTCAGAGTTCTTTCCCCTGCTATGTTCAGCAACCACAAAAAATCTGGAAGAAACAAGTCGTAGAGGAAAGACAGGGCAAGTAGGAAAGCAGTGGCCCAGAGCAGCCTGCCCACAAGAGATTGAAGGACAATTAAATATTGCAAAATGAACACCAGAAATGTCTTGCAGATCAGCACCATGGGCCCCACAGGCAGTGGCCATGATGACAATTCATGACACAGGTAGGCCCAAGGAAATGCCAATTATAGGAAAGGGTAGAATCTGGAGCACAGAGGTTATCACAAATGTGGACAGAGCCACATACAGCCAGGAAAACGGCAAGCAGGGTAGTCCACGGGACTGACCACAGGGACTGAAGGAGGCAGTTCACACAGCTGAACCCTGGCACCCAGAAAACCTGTGTTACTGAGGGAAAATGGCAGTGCCCACAGCAGCTTTGGGAAGAAAATGGCAACCTCTGAGGGAAAAGAGTAGAGCACGGCCCAGAAAACTGGGGTATGTGGGGCCTTACCCAGGAAGACCGTGTGACTCAAGTCTCTGGGCCACTCTTCCCAAGAGAAACACACAAGCGCATCCTTCAAAGTCACATGACCCTGATTGACATCAATAACTGAACACGGGGGCAGCAGCTCTCCCCAGGACTCCTGGTCTATCCACCACACCTTCACTTCCCTCCTCAGCTCCCCAACTCAGACAGGAGACCAGGCCCTTGTGTGATCGGTGCCGGCTCACTCGTTCCTCATTTCCTAGTAATCCTTTTGTCCAGCCCAGAACAACAGGTGGGGGACAAACAGACACTTCTGCCAGCCAGTTCCCCTGGTCCGGAGATCACGCCTCTTACATACAAATGTGAGCTCAGAATTCTCCTCTAAAGCCCCCAGGCTATGAACTCAGATTCCATCTCCAGTACACATCACTCTTTAGACCACACCTCCCTCAGGTCTACGGATACCCACAACACAGGCACCTCCCACGTGCAAATGTGCACACGGCATCCACAGAATTCTTGGTTATTGCAGCCAAGATCACATCTGGCTCCAGCTGATGGTTCCCAGTGCCGTGTATCTCTAAACCCAGCTTTTAAATGCTCCCTTCCTGGCGCTATTCTTTGATTCAACTTCAGCAATCCGGAACCACATACAGACATCAGATAAGCCCAGCCCCTTCCCACTTTGCCGTTACATACCAAGGATGCCATATCCTCAGCAGTCGGGCTTAACACTCGACACTACGTTCTCATTCAGAGTCCGCACCCACCGGCCTTGTACCCCAAGCACAGTCACTCTGCCAGCTGACCCAATCAGCCTCTGAGCTAATCTACCTCTGAGCTTGGCAGAAACTCCCTAGGTCCCACTACAGGTCACCACGAAAGCCTGGGGAGCACCCAGGAAAGGAAACGGGTGCCTGCTTTGGCCTCACTTTCATCTCATCTCTGTTACTGCTACGCCCCAGCACTCATCTCATGTCTCCCCTCTCTGGAAGACTCCCCGCACCCCGCCAGACCCTATTATCTCCCCCACCATGGACACTACACTCCCTCTGTCTCTTAAGTGACTCCCTCTCTGCCGTGTCCACCCCCCTCCAGACCCTTAATGGTACTGCCACTGTGACAAAAAGATTCTCTCTATAAATCTGACACGCAGCTCTACTCTAATCCATATACTGGCTGCCACTTTGTGGACTTGGATCCCTCCTGTGAAATCCAAACGTGTGCGTCCAGCTGCCCACCTGAAACCTCCACTCAGATGTCTTTAGACGCTACAGACTCAACGTGGTCAAAGCCCAACTCCTGATATTATTTCCAGAAGTTACTCCCACCACCAACTTCGCTGTCTCAATTGAGAATTTTTCCATCCTTATACCTTCTCACGCCAAAAACTGTGGGAGCTGTGAGGTCATCCCTGAGTCCTCTCCCTTCTCTCACCATCCACATCAGAAAGTCCGGTTGGCCCTACTTAAAGAGACACAAAAAACAAACCCAGAATCCAGCACCCGTCCCTCCCCTCCAGAACCACCAATCTAGTCCAGCCATCAACAGTCTTCTTTCCTCACCCCAATCTTCTTCACTGTGCAGCCAGGGAAAGCCTGTGAAGACCAATCGGATCACTCCTCTGCTCTAAACCTTCCACGGCTCCCACCACTCCCAAAACAGAAGCCTAGCTCCACAGGCTGCTGTTCCAGAGCTGAATTCTGTCCCCTGCTCGCTGATCACACCAAACATAACGGAGACCTGAGGCTCCCTGAGCACTCGCAGTTCAGCCTCCAGGGATGTTTTTGCCCAAGCTTGTTCCTATACCTGGACACCGTTCCACACTTCATCCCACTGCACCAAATTCAAGGTACAGACCGTTAGTGACACCAGCATCCCCACACCCAAAGGCAAATACAAGGGAGGTGAACATTGCTAAGACACCAGCATTTGCCATACTGGGTTACCAAGACCGTGGGCAAGTGCACTGACTGAGGACCGAGGACCGAGGACTCACCTATGCAGAGATCCTAAGTGCTCCCACCCTCAAAGCAACCTGGCAGTAAGAGGGAAGAGGGGGCTGAGGACGGCAGGCCACCACATGGGGCACCACGGACTGAACCCCTGTAACCCCTGCCCTGCCCTTCCGCGCCCACGATTTCTGAATGTCTCACCTCAGATACTAAGACCTTAGTGCCGCCTCCGCCCAGCTGTGCGAACAAAGACCGGTGTCACCACGTCCTCACCGGTAAAGCAGACAGTAGTGGTACCCACCTAAACAGGGCTGCTGTTTGGGTCACACACGTTAACACAGATCAAAGATCTCTGAATTGGCTTTTTATCCAAATGGTTTTGGTGCAAATGAAGTGATGGGATTTTTAAATTGGGGATTTCTTTTTCAGCTTTTCAGAAAACGTGATACTTAAGACTTTCCATCATAATCAGACAGAGGCAGGCGCTTTGACCCGTCACTGGGCATCAGTATACACTTACAGCTACACACGTTAATCTTCGCCCACTTGCTCCTGCGAGCCGGGTGTACCCGTGTCCCTTCACCAAACCGGCCTACTGGTATACCCTCCTCTGCGGAGTGTGCGGACCGCCCCTCTAAGACGTCCACGGTCTCTCCTTACCTGAACAGCTGGGGAGCTGGTGCACCAGCGCCCTGGACTGGGCTACGGCGGCTCCCCCCGCCCGGCTGACTCTCCCCTGCTCCACGCGCAGAACCTTTGCTGGGTCCACACACCGGCCAATCTGGAGCGCCTCTCACCTGCCCCTGCATCCCAGGCCAGGCTCCTCACACCCTCCGGCCCTCTCCTCCTCCAGCAGGGACTCTCCCTGGAGGGAATGAGGGCGTCCACCCCCTCCTCCCTGCCCTCCGATCTCTCACCCCAAGGACCACACACGACAAACACATCCTGAATCTTCTTCCCCCGAATCTGGCCTCCCGACCCGAGGCCTCATCCCTCAGTGGTCTCCACCCCAGCCCCCTCCCCAGATGCCCGTGGGACACCTCCCCTGCGAGGCGCCTCGGCTTTGCCACGTCCCGAGCGCAACTCCCGACTCCTGCGGGGCAGCTCTCTGCCGCACTCTCTCGGACCTCCGGGGAGAAAAACCGGACACGGACCTGGGACAGCCCCTGACTCCTACTTTCAGAGCAGCCGTCATCCGACATCCGACGCTGAGGAAACCCTGCCAACCACGTCTCCACCTGCAACCTCTCCAGCCGCCACAACACTCCCGGAGTCCGAGGCTCCTCACCGGCCCCCCCGCCCCCGGGCTCGTCCCGCCCCCCGGAGCCCAGATCGCCTCACGCTGCTCCGCGGCTCCCCCGGCCAGTCCACGCAAGGCTTCCGCTCGCCCGCTACCCCCCCTGCAAACATGACGGCCCCACTTTCCCCGGCCCTCGCGGCTCATCGCCCCTCCGAGCCTCTGCGCGCGCCGGTCGCTCGGCCAGGACCACTTCGACGGCGGTGACAAACGGGGGCTCCTCCCACAGCGGGCCCCCGCGGCCCAGAGCACTGGAGGCGGGGCCGCAACCGCCTCAACTGACACCCTTCGTTCGAGGCTTTGTGATTCCGAGCGCAGGGACGAAACGCGTCAAGGTCCGGGGAACAAAGTACCCACCTAGGCCGGATCCACCAACCGCGGCCGCCATCACAATCTGGAGGACCATACGGGGCCGTGAGGAGTCCCAGGTCGGGACCCGCGCGCCGCCGTCGCGGGCAGCGGAGCCTTCGCGGGCGCTGCCACCGCCGAGCCTCCCTGCGGCGAGCACAGAGTCTCCTCCCGTGTCCTCCCGCTTCCGTCACTCCGGGCCGAACCAGCGATCCCGAGGTTCTAGTCCGAGCGGCCCACCGAGAGCGGACAAAATGTCCGCCGCGGGGAAGACACCGGAAGTCCCGCCCAGTCGCCTTCCGCGCGCTTTTAAGAGTGCCACCAAGCAAGGCGCAGAGGCTTCTGGGTAATGTGGTTCTCCAGAACAATTGGCCCCAGACACCCGCGGACTCGCTCCCGGCCGGGGTGGGGGCCCAGTGGTCCCGCGAGGGGCGCTGGGAAATGGTACCTCGAAGCTCCGAGGATGGAACGGGGCTTCGCTCCTCACAAGGAGCTGGGTGTATTATGCGGAGGTCAAAGAAATGTTTGGAAACGTTCTTGTGGCTATTTCCCAAAGCCACAAAACCACGTGGACACATCTCATCAAATGTCAGTTCGAGTCCACTCAGCGCACTCTCATTTCCTTGCCGGTTTTTAAATCCGTGTAGATGAAAATTTTAAGTTTGGGTGCTTTGGCTGGGTCAGGGGTCAGGGGTCAGATCTGCAAATTGCCTCTGGGGAGGAGGCAGGAGGGTTATTGTGTCTAGGGAGGCACTTTCTTGCAGGTGGGGGTGCTGATGGAGGGCAACCCAGGCAGCAGCACCCTTTAATTCAAATGATCCTTCTTAGCCCAAAAGCTGATATACTGATTCCCTCTAGGACTATGCTACCCATCTGGAAAGGACCATTATAAATGCTTTTCAATGTGCCAGGACGGTGGCTGACGCGGTCCTGGTGGCCGCAAATGTGCGAAAGTGACTGTCTGAACCCAGAAATAAAGATTTGGAACAGCATGATCTCATTTCTTTGCTAGGAACTGATTTCTGATGTGGAAATGTTGGGGTTCAGAGCTGATGGCCAAGAAAGAATTCTTCAGATGTCTTTGGTGCAAAAAGGTGGTTTTATTAAAGCACAAGAACAGGACTCAGGGGCAGAAAGAGCTGCATTGGGGTTGTGACAGGTGATGATTATATACGCAATGTTTCCAGGGCCCTGAGGGGCTAGCAGCTGTTAGAAACCTTGTTACATTTATTACTGTTTAGTAAAATCTCAGTCATGAGACCCTTTAGATGTTATCAGTAGGCATATGCTTGGAGTGTGACTGCCAACATATACGTTGGGGGCTAGGGGTAAAGAAAATTTCTATAGGAATTTCTAAATGCTTACAGTAGCCTCACAGGACCCTTGAGGTTGGGATAATGTTAAGATTGCCTTGTGACTTTAGCAAAGTGTCAACATCAAGGCAGCTGAGTGCCTAGTGGAAGGTCACTGCCTGTTTCAAGGACTTGTCAATGGGCTGTAGACAGTAAGGAAATTTAATTTTTTTCTCTTGCCTTTGTTTCCCACATCAATTTTCACTTCACTTGCAATTACAGGGACAGTGTCTGAATTGGGAGTACAGATTATTTATGGTAAAGGAAGAAGACGAGGAGAGGGAGGGTGAGTGGAGGAAGAGGAGGAAGGAGGGAAGGAGAAAGGAAGGGAGGATGGGAAGAAAAAAGGAAGGAAAGGAAGAAAAAAAAAGAAACATGGATAGTTTAAACTACTGAAAGCTATTATATAGTTCTGTAGTTCACAGATATACTCAAAAATGGTTCTGGGGGACATACCTTTGACAGGTGAAAGATGGCAGCAAAAACTGAGCTGGAAACACTGAAGTCTGAGAGGTAAGAAAATGAAGCTGAGCACACAGTGGGGCTGAGACACTGAATACAACAGGGTTTAGTCTCCAAAATGTAATTTCTTTCCAATCTTGAAAATTCTGATTATCTACTCTCAGGGAGAATGAAAACATTTAGAAAGATGAACAAGGATACTGTAATACCATGCTTATTCACGGCTCTAACAAACATTCGATAAACACCTACTGCATTTCAACCCCTATCTTAAGTACATGGAACAAATTTGAAAACAAGAGACAAAGACCTCAGCCATCAAGAAGCTTACACTCTACAGTATTCATGAAAGACGGGAAGAAATATGAAATATGAAAAAAAAAACAAACAATGAATTATGTACAATGTTGGAATGTGTTAGGCACAATAGAAAAAGAAGATGAGGGTGCCGAGAAATGGGTCATGAGATGTAGTATTATACATTTGAGAGAGGCTGATTTGGGCCCAGGTCTTACTTTATAAAGGCGACTTAGTGACAGCATGGACAGGTCAATGACATTGAGAGAAAAGTTTAATGTTATTCACTGTGTCTCTAGAAATGAGAGGCACAGGATACCAGGAAAGGTCACAGAAGGAACGCTGGGATTTGTTTAGGAGGCAGAAGCAGGAGCCAAGGAAAGGCCTAGCCCAGAGACTTTATTGTGTTTTCCATGGGAAAGGCAGGGCAGAGCAGAGCAAACAGCTGAGAATTGGCTACTTTGAACAATTCCAGTGGACTTCAGGTTATAGGGGTGATCTCTAGTTACCCGATACCTAGCCCTGGGATGATTTAGGGCATGCAATTTTCTTCAGGAAACACTTAAATGAGTCAACATTCCTAGGTAATGGAGTCCCCCATTCAAGGTAAGCCACTGGGTGCTTTTATAAAACCTGAGCCCATGAAAAATATAAACACAGTTAAACTTCTTAAAGAGAGTGTGCAGATTTTCAATTAGAGGATGATGGGCTAATGAAGAAAAAGAACAGCTCTTTTTTTGAGGCACAATAATTCTCTTGAGTTTACTAGAGGCCAGAAAGGTATCATCATTTATCATACATAACAAACGTGTTGCTTAAATATATTGGACTAAAATGATCATTTAGGAGTGCCTGGGTGGCTCAGTTGGTTAAATGTCTGACTCTTGATTTCGGCTCAGGTCATGATCTCACAGTTTGGTTGGTGAAATCAAACCCCAAGTAGGGCTCTGCACTGACAGTGTGGAGCCTGGTTGGAATTCTCTCTCTCTCTCTCTCTCTCTCTCTCTCTCTCTCTGCCTGTCCCCTGCTCACTCTCTCTCCCTTTCTCTCAAAATAAACTTTAAAAAATTGTATTTATATAATTTAAGTACAGGTTTTATTTTTATATACATTAAACTGTATTTTACATGAGGCAGTCTCAAAAATACAACAAATAAAATTAATTTTAATACAATTTTAGTTATAGACATCATAGAAATGCAGAATTGTTGAAGTTAGTCATCATAAAAGTCAAGTGATTAAAGATGTAAAATAAAAGTGAAATGAAATGAAACTCTTTGAAAGTTTCTTTTAAGTACCAACAACTGACAAAATTTTCTAAAAATTAATTTTATTTCACAAAAAATAATAATTTTCGAAGTCTATTAAAGAAAACCAGGGGCACCTGGGTGGCTCAGTCAGTTGAGCATCCGACTTTGGCTCAGGTCACAATCTCAGTGTTCGTGAGTCCAAGCCCTGCATCAGGCTCTGTGCTGATAGCTCAGAGCCTGGAGCCTGCTTCGGATTCTTTGTCTCCCTCTCTCTCTGCCTTTCTCCCACTCATGCTCTGTCTCTCTCTCTCTCTCCAAATTAAATAAACATTAAAAAATTAAAGAAAACCAGAGCTGAACAGTAGTTAAAGCAGTATATGCAGATTTTAATAAGGAACAATTGTAATGGGGGGAAAGAGACCTCAGTATAGAAAGTAGCTCAATTCCAAATACAGCATGAACAACTAGGGGTTCATAGCCAAGAAGCAGTGTGGGAGTCAGTGGATGGAAAGGTACTAAGGGGAAATTTCATGGGTAAGGGGGATTCTTGCTGAAAGCAGGCCATGGTGATCAGTACCAACTGGGGGATGGTGGGATGAGCAATTTGATGAGATATTCAAGGAACTATTAAGCAGAGGTGGATTCTGCCTACATCAACTTAATTGGATTCTTGCTACAATTGGACAATGCAAAGATGGGCACAGAAGTCCAAACGTTGAGGTCTAGTTGGGAATAGGATTCTGAGGAGCCTACTAAAGTTTGGTCAAGGAGAGACTCGTTGTCAGCTCTGACCCCTAAATATTGCTGAATTGGAAATGCATTGTTTTATCACTTATTTATTTAAGAGAAAAAACATACTGTAAACTAAGGTAAAAGAGAGCTAAACAATAATTTGTACTAAATTATTCTAATTAAATTATTTTTATTTATTTTTATTTTTTTACTTTTTAAAACTTTTAATGTTTATTTATTTTTGAGAGAGAGAGAGACAGAGTGCAAGCGGGGAGGGGCAGAGAGATTATCCAAAGCAGGCCCCAGGCTCTGAGCTATTAGCACAGAGCCCGACATGGGGTTCGAACTCACAGACTGTGAGATCATGACCTGAGCTGAAGTCGGATAGTTAACTGTGGAGAATAAGCTTAGAAATCCCCGGGCTTACACCAATGGGTTAACAAGGCATAAAGAAATACAAAGCCACAGAATGCTCACACCCAAGTTCGGGTAAAAAAATACTGGCACCCCAAGAATAGGGAGGTGCAAAGGCACCCCAGAATAGAAGGGAGTGCAGAGCCCCTGGAATAGAGAAGGAGGGACAAAGTCCCAAAATAGGAATGGGTGCAAAGGCTCTCAATACAAAGGTATATAAGGTGAACAAGATTAGGCATGCGAGGCAAAAATGCCCCCCAATTTAGTACCATAGCAGAAAAGCTGCTTTCACAAGAGGAAGGGGCCAAGTTAGGTAAACTGGTGAATTCGGACTATGGACCGCTGTGCTGCAGGCAAAGCAGCCCAGAGCGGAGATGGTTAACAAAAGAAAAGGTGCCTTGTTAACCCTGAGGTTATTCCCCCTATCTGTCTCATCCCCCAGGCTAGCTAAGATAAACAGACACGGTGCCTCATATCTGCCATTAACAACCATCTACCCATCTGCCCGGTGCCAGGATTTTGTTTTATATTGACCCAAACCCCAAACACTGTATATCTTCAAAACCCCCCTTTTCCCTCACATCCCCAAGTTAATGCTCACAGTTTCTTTGTCTCTTTGTACATGCCCATCACGTTTGTAAGCCTTCTTATCTTAATAAATACAGGGCAAGGACCCTTATTTGGGGCTCATATCTTTTCCCGGACATTAGCCATCTCTTGCTTTAATCCTGTGTCCCACTCTTTTGCTGGCCAAAAGAGAACTTCAGACTTAGAGTCTACGACAGTTAACCAACTGAGCCACCCAGGCGCCTGAAATTATTTTTATTTTTTATCACAATTTTGATTCTTTCAGTGGACAAAAGTTCTGAGAGACCCATGATCTTTCCTATGAAAAGTTTTGATCATTGACACCACCTCCAACCCCTGCCAGAAGATACCACCTACCTTCCTCCCTCGCCACACTCTGCTAAACCTCATAAACTTCTTTTAATTCCTTTAAGTCCACCTGTGTTGGACCAATTTGGGGTATTCCCAGTCATTTTCTTCTCACTTGAAACACTTTTCACTCAATATGCTTTGACAATGCAATGAATCTTATGGATGTCACTTCAAAGTTTGAATCAACAGAACTAAACACAAAAATCCCCATGTCATTATCAGCATTACCTGATATTCTCCATTGAATAGCATTATATAATTTTATTTTTTTAAGTTTTTTAAAATTTTATTTTGAGAAAGACAGAGACAGAGTGAGTGAGGGAGGGGCAGAGAGCAAGGGAGAGAGAGAGAATCTCAAGCAGGTTTTGCACTGCCAGTGCAGAGCCCGATGTGGGGCTCAAACTCACGAAACCGTGAGATCATGACCTAAGCCGAAAGCAAGAGTCAAATGCTTAACCAACTGAGCCACCAAGGCACCCTGTAGTTTTAGAAAGTCATCACTGAGATATTATTTATACCATGTTCATTTTTTGGAAATCTTATAAGCTGTATGAGGCCAGGGTTATTTTTGCTGTTATTCCATACTGAGTCCCTATGTGATAATAGATCATCTGGCATTAAACACGAGCATACAAACACACAAAAAAGTGATTAAATAGGGACGCCTGGGTGGCTCAGTGGGTTAGGCATCTGACTTTGGCTCACATCATGATCTCACAGTTTGTGGATTTCAGCCCTGTGTCAGGCTCTGTGCTGACAGCCCACAGCCTGGAGTCTGCTTTGGATTCTGTGTCTCCCCCTCTCTCTGTCCCTCCCCTCTTTGCACTCTGTCTTTCTCTCTATCTCTCTCAAAAATGAATACATTTTTTTTTTAACCGGCAAAAGAAAAGTGATTAAATAAATGATAGGATGTCCTATAGGGAACTTACTGTTTTAGAGACCATACTTGAAAAATTATTTTTCTTCCCTAGAAGCAGAGAAAAACTGACAGGCACGGGTGTCACTGCCATAGAGCACGAAGGGGCTGAAGGTCAGGAAGCCTGAAGATGCCAGAGCAGAGATGTTCATCAGCCAGTGGCTTGGGTTCACAATAAGTGTTACCCACAAAGACAAAATAAAAGAGACAAAATAAAAGGAGATGCATATGCTCACCAGGGCCAGGGTGGTGTGTGTGGCTCTGGCCTTGTGGGAGGGTTTGGGGGGAAGTCTGTTGCTGTGAATGTGTTGGACTTGTTGCTTGTGCCTGAGCAGGACAGAGACCATGGAGCCACTAGACCAGGCCATGAGGCCCAAACAAGTGACACCAGTGAAGGAGAACATGACTGCATGTAGTAAAACAACAAATTTGTTTGGAATGGGTGAATTACAGTATTCATAAATTTTTTCCACACTGTTTTTGTTCTTTCTTGGTCCAGTAACATGCAAAGAAATAAAGATATTCAACAGGAGATGCAGGATCCAGCAGAGGAAACAGCAGAAGCCAAAGCACTTTGGGAATGTAACCTTGAGCTCCAACCACTTGGAGGTGTTAGTGTTGAGCTTAATGGCCTGGAAACCACTGAGCAGGCAGGTGGTGCTGAGGGAAACCCCTCTGGCCACTCGGTGAAAATAGAAGACAAGCTTACATCCAGCATCATCCAGAAAAGATTTCAACCCAAATGCTGCCATTGTCTGAGGAACTCCTTTATGAAACAGAACCAAGTTGTTACCTAGGACTAGCTGGATGAGAATCAAGTCTGTGGGTCTCAACATGTGCCTAGTGAGTGAAGTAAAGATATAAAGACAGGGGCGCCTGGGTGGCGCAGTCGGTTAAGCGTCCGACTTCAGCCAGGTCACGATCTCGCGGTCCGTGAGTTCGAGCCCCGCGTCAGGCTCTGGGCTGATGGCTCGGAGCCTGGAGCCTGTTTCCGATTCTGTGTCTCCCTCTCTCTCTGCCCCTCCCCCGTTCATGCTCTGTCTCTCTCTGTCCCAAAAATAAATAAAAAACGTTAAAAAAAAAATTAAAAAAAAAAAAAAAAAAAAGATATAAAGACAAAGAAGCAAGGAGTTTCCAAGGATCCCAACTCCAGTTTGGGTGAGGAAAACAATACCCAGTTTTAAGTTAGAGGAACCATTTCATCAATTTAAAAGGGATACTGGTGGCTGTTTTGATTTGAATCTCAGGAATCTGGAGACTAAAATAGAAAATTTTGTTACTCTCAATACACCAAGAAAACATCTTTAGTCATATAATTTCTCACCGCGATATGAATATATGAATATTTACACATGCCTTTCGTATGTGCAAAACAATTTTTTGCAGGACTATTTGTAATTACAAAGATTGAAATCAACCAATGTTAATCAACAGGAGACTGAAGGAATCATAGTGTATGTTCACAATGGGACACTAGGCAGCCATGATGGGTAAAGTTCTCTCTACAGCTGCGTTTCCAGGACACATCATCAGGTAAAAAATAGAAAGTGTCAGAATATTGTGTGCAGTTAGCTTATTTTCCTAATAAAGGGAGTATAACTACAATCCATTTATCTATGTGTATATGACCAAAATTTTAAACTAAAAGAATACATTTACAAGTTCTAAAAATGAGCCTGGGTGGCTCAGTCGGTTAAGTGGCCAACTTTGGCTCAGGTCATGATCTCACAGCTCCAAAGCTCGTGGGCTTGAGCCCCACATCGGGCTCTGTGCTGACAGCTCAGAACCTGGAGCCTGCTTCTGATTCTGTATCTTCCTCTCTCTCTTCCCCTCCCCTGCTCACGCTCTGTCTCTGTCTCTCTTTCTCTCTCTCTCTCTCTCAAAAATAAATAAGCATTAAAATTTTTTTTTTTTTTTTTTTTTTTTTTTTTTTTTTAATGAGCACCTGTAGGTGATAATGGAGAAAGAGCACAGGACAAAGTATGAAGTCAGACCACTCTCAATATACCTGGTTTGTGGCTTTGGTGCCACAATTCTTTTTTACATATTTATCTAAATATATATGGTGACAAAAGTATTATAAAAATTCAGGCAAACATAAAAACAAACAAACTATATATGCTCATAAATGCATGCACATACATATACAGTGTATACATAACATTTTATTAAAAGATAATTAGAACTTCCTGAAGAAATGAATGAATCCACATCTGGGGTAGAAGTTACAGAAACTATCTCAGAACTTCCTATTGTAGAAGAAAACAAAAGAGCCACCCCAAACTACTGAGATTATGTAAACAGGATGCCAAGAGTTAACAGGAAAATTTTGTCATTCCCAATGACAAAGTGTGGGATATTTCCAGCTATTACTATTTCCAAATTGTAATCGTAACAAATTAAAACAAATAGGTTTTTAAAATGCATTTTTATCACTACTTTAAAAAATAACCTTACAGTTGGAGGATGATAGAAGACCAACACACTGAAAAGGAGAAAATAAAGGGAAAGGAGTAAGATCTTCTTTGCTATCTAAACTCTCTTTTTGTAGAAGTTTTAACCTAATAAAAGAAAAGGGGGACAGAGTGGAACGCCACCTAAATTGAGGCAATATTCATTAATGACTGTGGGACCCCTGAGGTGGCAGGACCTGTCATAATGGATGGGTCCAGAGGGCAATACAAGGGCCTCTGAGTTTTTGCTGGAGGGAAGACCGGGCAGGTTTGCAGATGAAATGAGTGTGACCCTGGGTGGTTTCTGCTGGAGCTGTGTGACAGGTTCATGTGGTTCCTATCATTACCTTCTTCTCTGGTGCAGATGTTTGAAAAGGTCTATATTAAAGTTGGAAAGGATTTGTTGTAATAACTGGCAAATACTAGGTTTGTTGTTTGCTCCAATTTTGTTCTTTCATTGTCTACAGCACCATGCTTTCTTATTTTGCGTGTTTACCCTGTCACTTTCTTTTTTTTTTTAATTTTTTTTTCAACGTTTTTTATTTATTTTTGGGACAGAGAGAGACAGAGCATGAACAGGGGAGGGGCAGAGAGAGAGGGAGACACAGAATCGGAAACAGGCTCCAGGCTCCGAGCCATCAGCCCAGAGCCTGACGCGGGGCTCGAACTCACGGACCGCGAGATCGTGACCTGGCTGAAGTCGGACGCTTAACCGACTGCGCCACCCAGGCGCCCCTACCCTGTCACTTTCAGATATGAGTTCATTGAAAGCTATTGATCTTACTCTTTCTCTTAGTATTTTTCCTAAGCCAGCACCAACAATTTAAGTGCCCTCATTATGAAGAGAGGAAAGTGAAAAAAAGCAAAGCCAGCCACACAGGTAGAGCTGTAAAGTGAAAAATGCAAAACCCAACCAAGTGGGTTGGTATTTCCGAGCTCTGACCAATTTTTAACTGGTATTACCATATCAACAAACCCAGGCTGGTTTCTGCAATATTCTCAATTTTTATAAAAACAAGCTTTCGGGGCGCCTGGGTGGCTCAGTCGGTTGAGCAGCGGACTTCGGCTCGGGTCATGATCTCACGGCACGTGAGTTCGAGCCCCGCGTCGGGCTCTGTGCTGACAGCTCAGAGCCTGGAGCCTGTTTCGGATTCTGTGTCTCCCTCTCTCTGACCCTCCCCCGTTCATGCTCTGTCTCTCTCTGTCTCAAAAATAAATAAACGTTAAAAAAAAAAAATAAAAAATAAAACAAAAAAAAAAACAAGCTTTCAATGAAAACACGATATAGGCAAGCAAAACACATCTATTGTTTAAAAATTTTTTAATGTTTATTTATTTTTGAGAGAGAGAGAGAGAGGCAGAGTGTGAACAGGGGAGGCACAGAGAGAGAGGGATACAGAATCCGATGCAGGCTCCAGGCTCTGAGCTGTCACCACAGAGCCTGATGTGGGGCTCGAACCCATGAACCATTAGATCATGACCTGAGCTGAAGTCAGAGGCTCAACCGACTGAGCCACCCAGGTGCCCCAAAACACATCTATTGTTTAGGAGTAACATCTGGGCTGCCAATCATGGGCCTCAGCAATAAAGATGCAGTGTATTAAGAAGGCACTGCCTCAAGGTTAAGCGTCCGACTTCGGCTCAGATCATGATCTCAGTTTGTGGTTCAAGCCCCAAGTCAGGCTCTGTGCTGACAGCTCAGAGCCTAGAGCCTGCTTCAGATTCTGTGTCTCCCTCTCTCTCTGCCCCTCCCCCACTCATGCTCTGTCTCTCAAGAATGAAAAAACTTAAAAAAAAAAGATGATACTGCCTCAAGCACAGCTTTAATTTTTTCCAAAATTACTGGATATTGGGATTTTTTGCCTTTCTTTCCTTTTTTATTTTTGTATTATAGTGGTTAAGTATTAAAAATTATTCTGAGGGGCGCCTAGGTGGCTCAGTCAGTTAAGCTTCCGGCTTTGGCTCAGGTCATGATCTCACAGTTTGTGGTTTGAGCCCTGCGTTGGGCTCTGTGCTGACAGCTCAGAGCCTGGAGCCTGCTTTGGATTCTGTGTCTCCCTCTCTCTCTGACCCTCCTCTGCTCATACTCTCTCTCTCTCTCTCTCTCTCTCTCTCTCTCTCTCAAAAATAAACATTAAAAAAAAATTTTTAATAAAAATATAAATAAATAAAAATCAGTAGGGAAAGAAAAGTTTATTTAATACATATTATTAAGATATCTGCATAGTTATGTGGAAAAAGAAACCTACATTTCTACTACATGCTATTTAACATGTATATACACGTTTATACACGTTATATACAAATAATAAGCATGTATATACACGTTTCTTAAATGTTAACTTAAAAAATTTTGTTTAAATATTTATTTTTTAGAGAGAGACAGAGTGTGAGTGGGGGAGGGGCAGAGAGAGAGGGAGACACAGAATCTGAAGCAGGCTCTAGGCTCCAAGCTATCAGCACACACCCTGATGCTGGGCTCCAACTTATGGACTTCCAGATCATGACCTGAGCCAAAGCCTGACACTTAACTGACTGAGCCACCCAGATGCACCCTAAATGTCTTAATATTTTAAAAATAAAAACATGTAGGGGCGCCTGAGTGGTCAGTCGGTTAAGCATCCAACTTCAGCTCAGGTCATGATCTCGTGGTTCGTGAGTTTGAGCCCCGCATCAGGCTTTATGCTGACAGCTAGAGCCTGGAGCCTGCTTCGGATTCTGTGTCTCCCTCTCTCTCTGCCCCTTTCCCCCTCTTGCTCTGTTTCTCTCTCTCTCTCAAAAATAAATAAACATTAACACTTTAAAAATAAATAAATTAATTAATTAATTAAATAAAAACATATATATAAGTAAAAAACCTAAACGTAACAGATAAACCATATAGGATGTATATATTTTTTAAAATAATGACTTGTGATAAATATGTATGTAGTAAACAATCCATATGACAGAAGCCTAGTAACTTAAACTTATTGGAATATGTGAAAATGTACAATTTATATAAGATGAAAGGCATGATTAAATTAAAATATAAAGATGAAGAACAAAATAATAGAAAATATTTTACCTAAGAATAATGGAAAGGAGAGGCAATTAATAACATTCTAGATGCCACCTCTAATCATGAGATATATGATCATATATTTTCTAACATTGAAAGTTATATAAATAAGAATTTATTTTTAAAAATTTTTAATGTTTTTTCTTAGAAATTATCATGTAAATACATAATAAATTTAAAAGGAGATACCATTTATATGCAGGAATATACTCCTGTGCCAAATATTTAATCACATTCACATCTTCACTTTACATTATCATATTGTAATCTCACATAACCTCACCTAGATAAAGATTAAATGAATTAATTATGGTTTATCAGTCTAAAAATTTGTATAATGGTATAGGAGTAGGATCTTTCTATATATAAAATATTATTAGGTAAAAATGTTCAGTTCTATTATCCACATTTAATTAGATAGCAATTTTTTATAACCTTCTAAATGTTAGATGTTTCCAGAGAATTAAATTAGGATACATCAAACAAGAGTGGTCTTCAGTTTTGTAATAATATTTGTTATCGGGGAGCCTGAGTGGCTCAGTTGATTAAGTGGCCAAGCCTTGATTTCAGCTCAGGTCATGATCTCATGGGTTTGTGAGTTCAAGCCCCACATCGGGCTCTGCGTTGACAGAATGGAAACTGCTTGGGATTATCCCTCTCTCTCTCTTTCTCCCCCCGCTCCTCTGCTGGCTCATACATGCACGTGCATTTTCTCTCTCTCTCTCTCAAAATAAATAAATAAACTTTAACAAATAATATTTGTTAATAATAATATTAATAGGCAATAATTTATCAAATTAAAATTCATTATATAACTGACATTAAAGTTTGGGAAACACTGGAATCTAAGAAAGTACATGCTAATGAATCAAAGCATTTCTGGAAGTATACACAATAACTGATAACAAATCATAAACCCAGTGACATGTGAGCTTAGGGAAGAGGGAGAGTGAGGAAGAAAAGAACATTTATTGTATGCATATGCATATAAATTTGTTCAAATATTTCTTGGGAAAAAGGTAGTAGGGTTTATAACTCCAGCTGAAAATTTTAGGAAATCACAGGTAAAATTAAATAAAATACACATTTGAAATTAACAAAGAGAAAGAGATAGGAGGGTTGCCCTTGAATCATAATTATAATAAAGTTTTATTTATAATAAATCGTAAAAATGAATTTTAATAATAATTAGATATTTCAATTGAGTAGGAGTGAGGAGAACAATGTTTGGGTAAATAACGTAGCACAAATGTTCTATGAATGCTCGAGCCATGTGTCCTTTAAGAAACACAGACATTCATGTACAAATAAAACCCCATCTCATTCCTTGAGCAAACTGCTTTCTGTAGAGGCACAATTAGGAACTGTATTGGACACATTTTACTTCCTGGGAAAGTGGCAGGATAATCTTACTAACAGCTCCCCTGACTAGGATCTTTGTGGTTAGAACAGACCAATTTATTATTGCTTGTGAGGTTGAGTTTGAATAATGACTTTTGAAATCACAATGGATTCAAAGCAACTGATAAAGTTCAGGGAAAGTTCTAGTTAAATGTCAGGGTCACCTGTAGATTTTAACACAGTAATATTATCTGATGATTTCTGCTCCCAAATCCCAAAAATTCAGAGGGCTATGACCAAGAAGGCAGAAGACAGACATCAGGCAGCCTCCAGACAGGAATGTTGGGTCTCTACTTCTCAGGAACCCTTAGAAAATATCCCTTCTGTATATATTTGTGCCCATTTTCTCTCCCCAGGAAAATAAGATTATATTCACACACAATATTTCTTAAAATGTCTTCTTAGCAGTATCATTTTTCTCTAAGACTCTCTCTTGATCTAAAAGGAAGTTCTACTTACCAAATGTCATTCCCCACCAAACCAGCAGATTTTAGAGTCCAATCTGGAGCATGTGTGCAAAGGTGGTATCTTATCCGAGATAAAGGTCTGGGACACCATGATCTCATCTCTTTGCTGGGAAGTGATGATCACTTCACCAATAATTGCAGTGACAGTGTCTGCATGGAGAGTTGAAATTACCTCTGGAAAAAAAAAGTAAAAGCTACAAATTACTAGGAGCTATTAGTAGTGATTAATTATCTCAGAAAGAAAGAAAAAGCAGGAACAGCCACGGGAAAACAAAGCTAAGTTTTCTGAAAAGTATCAGGTGGAAATGACAGGTGAGATGAGGATGCTCACCTTGTGTGTGTGTGAAGTGACAGAAGGAAGCTTCATTCAAGGCTGGTCTGTGATACTGGCCAACCTGGGGATGTTACCTCTCAAATATGATTCTTACACTGCCCATATTCTGAAAGAGGAAAAGAAAGAACCATTAAGTAAAAATTACTAAAGTATTAAAAATGAATATGAAGAAAGTGAGGCAAATTTTTAAAAAGATTTTATTTTTAAATAATCTCTACACCCAACATGGGGCTTGAACCCACAATCCCAAGATCAAGAGTCACATGCACTACTGACTGAGCCGGCCAGGCACTCCCAAGGCAACTTTTATTTACTACTTCAATAAACAGATGTTAAGCACCTGAAACGTAGATAATACATTATCCTTGGTGTAAGTGATCTATAGAGGGCAAGAGGAAGGGGGAAGGTAGAAGAGAACTTACCTGTATTGAAACAGGTATTAGATAATAATAATATCTAATATCTAGTATTATCTAATAAATAGTAAATATTCAGTATGCTATATGATGACAGGTGCCTTGAAGGGGAGTAAAATGGAGTTGGGGGATGAGCAGGGAATGAGAGGGTAGAGTAGTAAGGGAGACCTGATGGCAAATGGAAACTTCAGGCAAGACTTGAATAAAGATGAAGTAAGCCATGCAGCATTTTTGAGTATATGACCCAAGCGCAGGTATCAGCCAGTATCATTGTGTCGAGCAAAGTCTGGTACTGATGCCTATGGAATGAGATGAATGAGCCACAAGGTTTAAAAGTGCTCAGAGAGAGGGGCGCCTGGGTAGCTCAGTCAGTTGAGCGTCCGACTTCGGCTCAGGTCATGATCTTGCAGTTCGTAAGTTCAAGCCCTGTGTCGGGCTCTGTGCTGATAGCTCAGAGCCTGGAGCCTACTTCGGATTCTGTGTCTCCCTCTCTCTGCCCCTCCCCCACTCATGCTCCATCTCTCTGTCTCTCAAAAATGAATAAACGTTAAAAAAAAAAAAAAAGCGGTCGGAGAGAAACATGGGCTAAAGACCTGTGTAGCTCCTCAAGCTCTTGTAAGAATTCTGAATTTTCTCCAAGTAAAATGAGGAGGGCTTCTGGGATCTTGCTCAAATACGGACATTACCTGATTCATACTTTGAAAGGGTCACGTTGGCTGAAGCGTTGACAACAGACTTGAAAAGAAAAAGCATAGGATCAAGATCAGTTGATGACCGCTGCAGAAATTCAGATAGGGCATGGTGGCTCTTACCAGGCTGAGGGCAGGCATGGCGGCGCAAAGGGGTCAGATTCATGATATGTTTTGAAAGTAGACCCAATCAGATTTCCTGTAGGACTGGTTCTGCGGTACGAGAAAAGGAATGAGAACGAGCCCTGGATTTTTAGTCTCAGCAACTGGAAGGATGGAGTCGCTATCAACTGAGAGTGGGACAGCTGCGGTCAGAGCAGAGTGAGAAGCAAGCTCACACTGACACCACCAAATGCTGGTGAGGAGGTGGAGCAACGGGCACTCTCATTCGTCGCTGGCAGGGAAGCAAAATGGCACAGTCACTTTGGAAGACAGTCTGGCAGTTTCCTACAAGACTGACAGGCTTGCCAGGCAATCCAGCAATTGCATTCCTTGGTATATACCCAAATGTGTTGAAAACACATCCACACAAAAACCTGCACACGGATGTATACAGGCAACTTTATTCACAACTGGCAAAACTTGGAAGCAATCAAGATGTCCTTCATTAGGTGAATGGATAAATAAACTGTGCTCTGTCCAGACAATGGAATATTATTCAGCACTTAGAACGAGAGAGAGAGCGAGCACTGTCAAGCCATGAAAAGACAGTGGAGGATACTTAAACACATATTACTAAGTCAAAGAGGCCATTCTGAAAAGGCTACAAACTGTATAACATTCTGAAAAGGCAAAACTATGGAGACAATAAAAATATCAGTAGTTGCCAGAGGTTAGGCAGGAGGGAGGGACGATTAGGTGGAGAATTTTTAGGGCAGTAAACCGAAATTTTAGGGGAGTGAAACTAATTTGTATAACTATAATGGTGGACACATGTCATTATACATTTATCCAAACCCATAAAATGTACAAGAGTAAACCTTAATGTAAATCATGGTCTTTGAGTGATAACATGTCTTTGTAGGTTCATCAATCATAACAACTGCACCACTGTAGTGCTGGAGTTAATAATGAGACAGACTATGTGTATGTGAGGGCATGGGATATATGGGAAATCTCTGTAGTTTCCTGTTAATTTGGCTCTGAAGCTAAAACTACTCTTTAAAAAATAGTTTATTTAAAAAATTTTTTTAAAAGAGAGTTCGGAGAAGTTTAAGTGTGGAGTCTGTCATGTCTACCAGATGTCCAGAAATAGGTTTTGCAAATAGATCATTAGATAGCTGAGCGCTGGATTTTTCAATGGAGATACACACTTTAAAGTTTTGAGCTTATCATATTATTTATAATCATGCCATTGCATAAGATCACCAAAAAGCAGATACAGATTAAGAGATGACTGTTAATTGGACCCTCATTCATTACAATACTAAGAGAATATATTTTTTCTTCTCGAGCCAGCATATTCAGTTAAGAATACAAAACAACAGGGGCATCTGGGTGGCTCAGTTGGTTGAGCATCCAATTTCGACTTGGGTCATGATCTCGCGGTCCGTGAGTTCGAGCCCTGCGTCAGGCTCTGTGCTGACAGCTCAGAGCCTGGAGACTGCTTCGGATCCTGTGTCTCCTTCTCTCTCTGGCCCTCCCTGCTCATGCTCATGCTCTGTCTCTCTCTCTCTCAAAAATACACATTATTAAAAAAAAAAAAATACAGAACAACAACAAAAACCCCGTGGTGCCAAAAGCCGCTGAAAAAAAACTTTAAGGAAAAATTTAAATGTCATTAATGTGTTCATAAGTTCATTGACGATGATGAAGCTGTGAAGACAAACTTTCATACGAATGAGTAGGAAACACACAGGAGTTGAAATAACAAAAAACAAAAAGAGAGAGAAAGTGCTTGTGAAAATTTAGCCATAGAGAGTGAGGGAGAGCAAAGCTAGGTAAGAAAATGTACTAGATCAGAGTGAAGGGTAGTTATTTTATGAAGTACACAGACTTACTGATTTTTGTACTTTTGTACTTTTTGTAAAGGCGATTAACAGACTGAAGATCAGTGAGGGGTGGGTTTGTCAGTCAAGAGATGTGATAGACCAAGAACAAAACCCCTTAAAAGTTAAGACATGGGGAGGTCATCTTTAAGTGTCAATAATCAAGGAATTGACCCTACATTGAAGGGAGGCATCATTTCCGTTTCAACACAGGGAGCCCATAAGAGAATTGTTTTAGATTTACGGGGCAGAAGATGTTGTCAAATGATACCAAATAATGATTTTTATGTTTATTTATTTTAGAGACAGAGAGAGACCACAGGTGGGGGAGAGGCAGAGAGAGAGGGAGACACAGAATACACAGCAGGCTCCAGGCTCTGAGTTGTCAGCACAAAGCCCAACACGGGGCTCAAACTCATGAACCCCGAGATCATGACCTGAGCCAAGTCGGACGCTTGACCGACTGAGCCACCTAGGTGCCCCCCAAATAATGATTTTCTATTCTCTGTATAAAGGTGGCAGAATATTAACATAGACAAAAGTAATCCTGGAAGAACGTTACAAAGTTAAAAATTGATTTATTTGGCATTCTTGAGATTTTCATGACTATATTGAGCTAGGAACACCAAGGTGGACAGGCAAGTAACGGGAGAGGAAAAGGAGCTGTCCTCCTCCAGAGGACAGCTGGAGGATTCGGGTAAGGTCCTGATCAGGCTTTGGGAAGCTTTTAAGTGACAGATCATAACATCAGCTCTTTGAGCAGACTGACCTCTTTACAGGTAATTATTAGGACAATGCAGGATAGAACAGAGGTCCTGGATTATCTGGATTCCCCAACTCAGGGATGAGAGGTTTGAAGGTAGTGGCAACAAGCCTAGTAAGGAATCAAAATATAGTCTTTTTTAGCTGATGGCAACGGTGGAATGTTAGAGCAGTGATTGCTGTGGTGTAGGGAGTTACAAGGCTCTAAATGGTAGAGAACGTGTTTGTGACCCCAGATGGTGGATCTGGCTTTCCCCTCTACCTGTGGCCAGCGTATGCTCTGTGATATCAATGGCTGCCATGTGCCACTGGGCCGACGGTCATTGGGGTAGGGGGCAAGTATGCTTCCCTAATTGTTTGGATCTAGTGGTTTCGCTGTAAGGAAAGTTCCCATTGGAACCCTAAATAGGAACCAGGTACTCTGCTACAAATAGCCTATGACGCACCCTGAAGATGCCACTGAGTCCACACAACTGAAGTGGGGTTAGTGACAAAGCAAAAATAAGATTTCAAGGAGCCCTTAGCATCTGGATGTCACCTTAAAGATTGCAGATTTGGGGTAAAAAACCAGTAACAAAACACCTTAGACTCCTAGCTTAGCTTTGTAATATGTGTTCTCCTTAAAACAAAAGAGAACTAGTGAGGCTTTGTTTCTGATATGGTGTCTGAGCAAATGGAACACAGAGAATGCAAAGTTTCTCTGGGCTGATAAAAATGTAGGTGGATGTTGTGCAATTAGGAAGTCACCATCAATGGTCTCAATCAAATTTCCATGCAGAGATAAGCCTTAAGTTGAACTCTAAGCTTAATGGTAATTATTGATGAGAACTTTTAAAACTGGTTTTAATACTCATATATCTCAGTGATTTCAGTCAGAGAAAGATTAAGCACTTTGTATTTTCCTAATTCATTAAGAAAAATTTTTATGTTTTATTCTTGAGAGAGAGAGAGAGAGAGAGAGAGAGAGAGAACAAATGGGAAGGGCAGAGAGAGAGGGAGTCACAGAATCCAAGAAGCAGGTTCCAGGCTCTGACGTGGGGCTCGAACCTGTGAACCACAAGACCGTGACCTGAGCCGAAGTCGGATGCTTAACCGACTGAGCCACCCAGGTGTCCCTTTCTAATTCATTTAAAAAAATCGGGCCTTAATGTCAGGTTCAAGCATAATTCAAACACTGCTGATTTCTATCACTATGACTGGGCGAAATTATGACGTCCTAGCCTTTTCACTTCCAAAAGCATTGTTGGTTGTCACAACTGTGCCCTCCTCAGGGCAATCTTTGGTCCTACAAAAAATCCTGGCACTCAGGTCACAAATTAGGACCACAGACCTTTCTTAGAAGGCCTTACGCAGTATCTGGCTTTTTCTGATAGCAAATGTGTCATTCTAACACCAACTGGGTGTTCAATTCAATTCAATTCTGACACTTATCCCCACTCGATCCTACAGTTAAGGACTCCATCCCACAACTGTCTCTTCAGATGGCAGCCACAAATGGGGTCCCAGGTTAACCCCACTTCTGCCAGTCTGACTACAAATTTAGTGTTGCCTTGAGTCCCCACTCAGGTTTGATGATTTGCTAGAATAACTCACAGTACTCAGGAAAATGCTATATTTACTATTAGTCTACTATAAAGGACACACGTTAACAACCGGATAAAGAAGTACACAGGGTGAATTCCATAAGAACCCCAAGCACAAGAACCTCTATCCCAGTGGAATCAGTGTGCACTCCCCTCCTGGCTGGACAGTGTGAAACCTTATTGTCTAGAGGTTTTTAACAAGGTGTCATTACATAGCCATGGTTGACTAAATCATTGGCAATTGGTGGATGAACTCAATCTCTCACACCTTCCCATCCCCAGATGTCAAAGGTAGGGCTTAAAATTCAAACCTTCTAATGTCTGGTGACCAGCCCCGATCCTGAAGTTCCTTTATTGGCCTCCATCTTGAGTCATTTCACTATCATACAAAAGACAGTCTTATCACTCAGGAAGTCCCAAGGGTTTTAGAATCTCTGTGCTAGGAAGTAGGGACAAACACCAAATATTTATTATTATGTTTGTTTTTAAACCAGACAGGAAGGCAGATAAGGTAAAAACTATAGTGAATGGGTAGTCTGTGATGTCATACTGTCCCCATGATGTCTCAAGAAAGCTGTCCACCTCTCCACAATGGCAGAGCCCAATTCTGTTTTCAACCCACCCCACACAATAAACAAAAATCTTAAGATTAAAGGTCACTTAGTAAGACTTTTATTATTGCACAAACCAGAGCAAATGTGAGACACACAGGTCCCAGATCAGTGAGTTGGAGGCTGGAAAACCTATAAAAAATATTGCATGAGACCAATTAACACCATGAAGGTAAAACTTTACAAACTCAGCAGTTCCTAGACTGGATCCTTTCAGCAAAAAGTGGGTCAGGTCCCTGCCATACTAGTCAGAAGAAAGCGAATGAGAACCCCCAGGGGATCAGATTATGATTTTCACTAGAGGATGGGAGACAGAGTGCAAACATCTGTCTTCCCTAAGCATGCTGAGGTGACACGTGTGCCGTAAGGACCTGCCAGGTGTCAGAGGCAAAATGACTTCTACTACCACCTGGCAGTGACATAATTCTGGCAAGGTCTGCGCAGGTCAGAATATGAAATGCAGCTCCTGAAAACTTCTCACAACTGGAATACACAGCAGATGGCTCTGCACAGATGCTCTCTAGTGTTGTTACGCTGAACAAAGAGCACGTTTGCTGAAGGTTTAAGGCCACCATCTTAAGTGGAATTTCTTTCTCATGCTCAATGAGTTTAGATCTTTGGCTGAACTTCTTCCACATTTGCTGATTCATAAAACTAACGTGGGTCGTGAAGTTTTGGTGTTAAATCAGAGCAGACTGTTTAATGAACTTTCTTGTGCTGGCTGCACTCCTGAGGCCTTTATCTAGTGTGAAGTTTATGGTGTTGAATGAGGCTGTAGTTTTGGCTAAAGGATTTTCCACATTCGTTGCACTCATAAGGCCTTTCTCCAGTGTGAATTCTCCGATGTAGAATAAGGCTGAAGCTTTGGCTAAAGGACTTCCCACATTCACTACATTCATAAGGCCTTATTCCCGTGTGAACTCTCCGATGCTGAATGCAACTGGAGCTTTGTCTAAATCCTTTCCCACATTCATCGCACTCATATGGCCTTTCTCCAGTGTGAACTCTCTGGTGCTGGATGAGGATAGAGCTTTGGCTAAAGGACTCTCCACATTTGCCACATTCATAAGGCTTTGCTCCAGTGTGAATTCTCCGATATTGAACAAGGCCGGAGCTTTGTCTAAAAAATTTGCCACATTCAGCACACTCATAAGGCCTTGCTCCGGTGTGAATTCTCTCGTGCCGAACAAGTTTGGATTTGCACCCAAAAGCTTTCCCACATTCACTACACACATAAGGCCTTTCTCCAGTGTGAGTACGGTGGTGCTGAACAAGTTTATACTTGAACCTGAAGGCCTTTCCACATTCACTGCACTCAAAAGGCTTTACTCCAGCGTGGACTGTCTTATGCTGAACAAATGTATGCTTGTAGCTGAAGGTTTTCCCACAGTCACTGCACTTAAACAGTCCTTCTCCAGTGTGAATTCTCTGATGCTGAACAAGGGTACGTTTACGACAGAAGGCTTTTCCACATTCGCCACATCTGTAAGAACTTTTTCCACTGCGAAAGACTTCCTCACACTTAGTACTGCTGTGTATACTCACAGCACTGGCCACACTGGCCAGGAAGTCCTTTTCAACCTCCCCACAGGTGAAAGGCTTCCCTAATGAATGGCCTCTATAGGTCTTCGCAAAGGAAGCCCTGTCCATGTCCTTGCTATAGGGCTTTTTCCCACCGTGCTCATTCTGGTGTTGGCGAAGATCTGCACTGAAACAGAATCATTTCCCACGTGCCACACGTGTGTAGGATTTCTGCCTGGTATGTGTTCCCTGAAGCTCAGCCAGGTACAAAATATCCTTCATGACAGGAACACACATCTCACAGAGATGAAGCTTCTGGGTGGATAGATTTGGCCCCGAAGTCCTGCTTGGTGGTGTTCTTCCCAGAGAAACATTCTGTCCAGAAGGGGCCTCTTCATTGTCTATCCCACAAAAATAATCTGAAAACAGAGAAATGCTAGTCAAGTACACGTGGGGACGGGTGGCAGCCACGTTACAAACATGTGCCTGACACACCCAGGAATGAATGCGTGAGGCTGTTTTCAGGATGAGGGAGCTGGGAGGCAAGGTGAGGAAGGGGCTGTTTTGCAGTACTGGACTCTAAAAGGTCACGGAAGTAGGAAGGCCTCGCAAGGCGGAACGAGGAGGAATGGGATGTAGCACGGTGGAGAGAGGCAGCCGGGGTTTCCGACTTGCTCCTCTGAGGACGACCCCCAGGAGGGCTGTTGCTCACACGTGAGTGTTGTGAAGAAGCTCTGGTCCAGGAACAGAAAAGTCACATTGCTAGTGAGTAGCTGGTGTTGAAGGACATTTGAGGATACGCGCTCACCATCCGCTACGCACGAGCCAATGCGGGGGCCCTGCAGAGGCAGCAGTGGAAAGGAGCAGGCAGCAGACAGATGCCAGGAAGTTGGGAGCAGCTAGGGGCCAGAAGTCAGTAAAAAGGACAAACTGGCCAAGCGTCAAGAACAGGGAAGAAAAGGTGGAAATGAGGTGTGGCCAGTGGAAATGGCACCAAAACACTGATTTGAACAGATTGCTGGTATGATGTGAACACGGTCCCGATGTCATGTCTTCCCTCAGCTGCCACTCAGCAGGGCCAGGCCTCCTCCAGCCCCTTGTCCCTTGGCGGGAGTGGTATCTATTCTGTGAAGCAGCCAGAACTCTCCCCGACACCCCTAACGGAGCAACTACACAGGACTAGGATAACCAAGTCCTAAGGGAAAGACAGGACAGGTAGGTGGCCTGTACCAGCCCAGCTTATGACATGACAAAGCAAAGAAAACTGAACGTTACAAAAAGAACCTCAGACAAAGGTCTCACGGAACAGCTCATCGTGCATGTAAGCAGTGTCCGTGTCAGTGACGGCAATTCCTGGCACGTGCAGGCGTGCAGGACTGTCAGAGGGAGCAAAACCTGAGGTAAGTAGGTACCAGGGATCTGCAGAAGCCACGCAGCTAGGGAGGGGGCAAGCCAGGTGGGGTCCATTCGGCTGATGGCCAAGACTGCCTAGGATTCCCTAGAACCCTTTCCTACCAGGAAAGGCAGCGGGTACCGGGGTAGCAGGGAGAGAAGACGGCAGTACCTCCCAGTCATAGCAACAACAGCACCTACCCAGGAGACTAGGAAGGACGCGGTGGCCATGGTCTGGATGTAAAGACACAGCGGCCCCTCGGGAAAAGCAGAAAGGCAAAGTCACTACCCAGGTCACTGGTGGGTGTGAGGGCCTTACCCAGGGAGATTATAAGTGCCAAGTTCTCCAGCATCACATTGTGGTACAGGCATCTCTGAACCTCATCAAGGAGACCCCATTCCTCCCAGGAGAATACATGGCCATGTCCTCCAAAGTCACACTGTCCTGTCATGTTGGGGACAGATGAAACCACAGCCTCCTGAGGACCCACAATTCAAACCCACACATCTACCCCATGCCCATCCTCTTCCCAAGCTCCCCACCTCAGCAGAGAAACCCAGTTCTGCTGGTTCTACTCTTTCTTCATGGTTCTATTAACCAAATGCCCAGCCCTCAACAAGTGCAGCCAGGTAGGCAGAGAGACACCATCTACACTCGGGAATATGCCCGAGGATTCCAGGACCGCATCTCTCCCTGCCATGAGATTCCCTGGAGTCCTCTGTTATCATGACTCACAATAAAATTTGGGGTCACTCATCACCCCTAAGTTTCCAGTCCCAGGACCATCAATTCATATCCCTCTCTCCACATGCACCCCTCTCACGCCTTCGGACCCCACAGTTGCATCCCCACAGCCACCACCAACTCCCTGCCCCACACCGTATGCATCTCTCTCTCTGGACTTGCGCCAGGTTACCTGGTACGTGGCATCCAGAAAGAACTGGGCAGATCCAAACAGGATCCAGTACTACCCCAGACCTCTGATGAATCCCAACACCAGGGGTAGCCCTGGATGCTGCTTTGAAGGCCTCTCCGCCTGTCTCCAGTCCTTGCTTCAATGTCAGTCACATAGCACCACATGTGAATTTCAGATACCCGTGACCCTCTCCCACTTCTGTGCTGCACTTGCTGTCCCCTCAGCAGCCACAACCATGTTCCTTCCACCTACTCTCCTTCAAAGCCCAGCCATCCCGGTACCAGGCATAGTAATTCTCACAGACGACCACATTTACCCCAGACATTACCCACCAGCAAAACCCCCAGAACCTACCAAAGCTTACCACAAAGTCATAGTAAACCCATCTTATCTCAATTAATCCGACGCCTCCAAATCTGTCTCCGGTCCGCTCTTCCCTCGGAAGTCTTGGTCACCTGCCAAGACCATCCTCCCCACATACTCCCTTCGTGGCCACTTCTCTCCTACATCTGTATTTATGATCCTCCTAACCCCCAACCAGGTACCCAAGCAATAGAGCTAGTCCTCAGAACTCTTAATCTTCTTTCTGACCTGCTGATAACACCACTGCCATGACCTGAATTCCATCTTCTAAGTATCATCCACGGCCTGGTACACATGCTAGCCACCCCTTTGGGTGTCTCCATCCTAAGCCCCACCCCAGATTTCCAGACCTGTGTCCAGCTGCCCACTCGATGCCACAGTCGTCTGTTCTCTGAGCTCCTGCCACCCCCCAGTGAAAACCACTACCACGGATTTTCCAGTCTCAGCTGATAGAATTTCCACCCTTCTTGCTGCTAAGACCAACACTCTAGTGTCATCTCTCACTCCTTCCTCTCTCTCTCTCACACCCTCAAAATCAGCCCTTCTTGAAAGATGCATCCAGAATACCAACCACTTCTCCCACCTCCACAGCTACCACTCTGGTCCATGAACACTCACCTGGACTATTCCAGTACCCTCTTCCCTGGTCACCCATCCTCCTCCCTCGCCCCCAAAGTCTGTTTTCCACTCTACAACCCGATGGAGCCTATCTGGACCTGGGTACGATCATCTCCCTCCTCCGCTCCCAATCTCCCATTACGTCCGTTATAGTTGCCCAACTTCTCAGGCAGCCATTTCCAAGACTAACTCCAGTCCCCTGCTCTTTGTTCCTAAGAGAAAGAAGACATGCTGTGCCCTGTTCCCACACTAACAAGCACCTGCACACGCTGGTACCTGTTCCTGGGATAACCTTCTACGCCTCCTTCCATTCCAGAAACAAGAACTCCTGCATACAACCCTCAGCCTGGACTCAGGACGAGTCTAGATCACTTCCTGGCGGTGGGATTTCTCCCAGATCCCCACACCAAAAGGGCTAGCAGAGAGGCAGGTGAAGAGTCCCAGAACACCACAATCCCAAAGTTGACATGGGCAAGATCCAAACCAGCGAGGCCCAGGGACACCCTCCACGAGTGCTACTTCAGCCACGGGGCCCTACAGGCAGAAGCAGGCCATAGAGGCCACAGAGGCTGGGGACCACGGTGTATTTCAACCGGCCCGAACCTCCCGTGCATCTTTCCAGCCCTGGAGGCCAGACCTAGGGCTGTAACACTAAAGTCTGAATTTCAGTCCTCAGCGCTCCCCGTTGCCAGTTCTCTGCGCTTGGACCCAACCTCCCTGTGCCTCGCTGTCCTCATCACCCCCATTCCAGTCGGTTCTCCCTGAGCAGCTCCTGGAAAACTTTTAAACCCCTAAATCAGACCGTGTCCCTCTTGTCTTCACAACCATCCATGGGTCCCAGCGCCCCTACCACGCCCCAGCCCGCCAGTTCCCCCGTGACTCCGCCGCACATCCTCCGTTCTCCGAGGGCAGAAGGCGGACCCCACACTCTTGAATCCTCCCGCCTTGGGCCCCCCTGCAGCCCTGCACCGAGAGGCCCCTCCCCTGCAGCCCGCTCCCGCACCCCGTCACGCCGGCGCTTAGACGCGGGGTCCCCGCCCGCGAGCGCCTCCCGGGCCCGGACACCGGGACCTGGGCCGCAGGGAGCGAGCAGGTGCCCCGCGCTCCGGCTTGGAGGGTCTGTCGGGGGGAGAGGGCGGGGAGGGCCCGGGGACAGCGAGTTTACCTCAGCCGGGTCCCTGGGCGCGGCCACTGCCACTGGACTCTGTCCCGGCCCCGCGGTCCCGGGCCCGGCGCGGGGCAGCACAGGCGGCGTCGCCGAGCCACGAACCCCAGTCGGCGCGCCGGGGACGGCGCCTCTTCCCGCCCCTTCCCTGTCGGTCGCCACGGAAAAAAACCAGGAACACCCAAAACGACCGCCACAACCAGGACGCCGGAAGTCCCGCCCGAAGCGCTGTAAGCGCACGGAAGAGCTCTTATCTTGGGCCTTCATTGGCTCAGCCCGCTGCCTCTCGGCGCGGAGCCCTCTGGGTAATGTAGTAGAGGCGCTGGCGAAGATGCTCCGCACCAGAACAGTCCCAGAGGCTCAGGTTCGGCGGGGAATGCGAAGGTCCCGGAGGCTTCCTTAAGGGATTTACGCAGATTTGTGGGGAGTGCTGCCTGCAAGCGATCTCCAAAAGTTCTCAGAAGCATGCTTTCAGACCCCATGAAGCTCAGCAGGCTCCCGAGACTAAAAAGAGTATTTTAGGTGCTACCAAAGGCTGTTACTGATACAAATGCACATATTCCATAAAGTCATTTCGACATAAAAATATGTACATTCTTAGCTGTAAAGTAATCGACATTATCGTATTCTTCTTCATACACATGTAACCTCAAGCATTAGCGTCACTTTTGTGAGTGTCAGTGCATCTGGTCAAGAACAAGAGGAAAAGAGTGGACGGGTTCCTAACAGACAGAAGAGGGATGTGGGCTGCCCTGAAGAAACTGGGCAGGGTGAAGCTTTGCCTCTAGATCCCACGGAAAACGTCTCTCCCACCTGTATATTGTGATTGTGTCCTATCCAGTGCAGAACAGTGTTTAATCCCAGTGTTTAATCCGTAGAATACTTCTTTCCCCATATTCCAAGATATTCAATTCCTTTAAGGAATCTGCCGTGTGTCTCAAATGGAGAGCGACTAATTTCACACTGGGAGCACGAGTGCAAAGGGGGCCATCTGAACCCCAATATTAAGGGGGTATCCGAATCTCAAGAGGAAGGGAGCACCTTAACTTCATGATCTCATCGCCTTGCTGGGAAATGATCATTTCTGCTATTACTGAAGGGAAAGTTCTGCAAGAGTAATTCAGATTATCTCAGAAAGACAGTAGTGAAATAGAAATTACAGAGTTTTAATAATGTTTATGTAGTTCTTTAAAGTTAGTGACAGGAACCATCAGTGAAGGTTGTAAAAATTTCAGACTTTAATGAAATTTAGCAAGTCATTTAAGTCTGAGAAGAGCTAGAATCCATTGAGCATGTGTTTGTGCTGGAACCTTGGTCACTCAGAAGATATCGTCTCCAAAAGGTGATTCTTTTTCATTCATGAGCACATTGAGCGATACCGGCTTGGAGACTTAAAGAGGTCATTGAGAGTAGCCAGAAGAATAAACATAATTGCTTCTCAGCCTTATGGCTAAGATCAAGTATAGTATCTGTTCTAATCAATTTAATATCTGATACGTCCTCTATCGGAGGACAACATATTAAATGAATTTTTGGAGCACGGAGATGGAATAGGAGCTTGCCCCGCCCACTCCACACATTGACCTGGTTAAAAAAAAAAAAAAAGAATAAACATAAACAGAATTTGAGGGGTCATGTTTACTCACTGCTCTAACAAATGTGTACTGAACACACAAATAAACCACTTAGAACTGTGTGTATTTCTTACAAGAATTATGGCAAATACTTAGTAAGCAATGCCAAAAATAGAATCTAAAAATAGAGAGTATGTAAAAATGTACAATCTGTGTGAGATGAAAGACACAAAAAGTTTTTAAATAAAAAAGGTGAATTGAGTCTATAAAAGTTCTGTGAATATTGGTGAATTCTAGACAAACATGCCATTTAAGAACTGCAGTCATTCATGGACAAATCAAGTCCTATCTCATTTCCTTGATCAAAGTACTTACTGTAGAGACAGAATTAGGGACTAAGCTAGGGGTATCTTTCTTTCAGGGACAGTAAGAGGAAAATGCCCACCACACAGTTTTTCTGGCTGGGATTTAAGCAGGTAGAACAGACTAAGTTATCACTGATCAAAGGCTGAGAGGGATGAAGACTTTAGAAATCCCAATAAATTCACCAGATCCAAAGCAAGTCCCTAGTTCGGAATATATCAAAGCACTTTTACATCTGGCTATATGTCAGGGTCACACATAGACCAAACCCCATCTGCAATTCCTGCTCATTCTTGCTCTCCAACTCTTGCAACCTTCATATCACTTCTTATTTAACATGACTTCTATTTCTCTAAATAGGAGATGGAAGTTAATTTAACCTTCTTTGCTTTGGCCACAGATATTTACTACAAATGTAATGTCACAGGCCCAATAAAGAGAATCCTGCACCCAGAAATACAACAGAAAGAAGGTGGAGGTTTTCAGTTTCATGCTTATCACTCACTGTTTTTAGAGAAATGCTATTACAGACAACCAAACAGAGCATGGTCCATAAGATAAAACCATCAAACAAGAACAACACACACACACACACACACACACACACACACTCTCCACTAACATTTTTAAACTTTATATTTTCTTGATGCTCCAACATCCCCACACCAGGTGAACACCAGGTAACCAAATGCACCAGAGTGATAAGGCTGGCCTGCGCCACAAGTTCCCCTTCTTGCTTTCCCTGTCTCTGACTCCTTCCTGTCTGTCTCTCTTCGTTCTGTGTCTCTGTCTCTGTCTCCTTTCTGCTCCCCTCCCATCTGGCCTCTGCGACTGCACCTGGACTCCCTCTTCTAGGACCTGTGAGTATAATAAAATTCTTTAATTTCGTACCTCCCCAAGAGTAATTTCTGCTGCCGTGTGGGAGTGACCCTTGAAGACCCCATAAGGGGGGTTACTCCTCCACTTGGCCCACAAGGAGGGGATGATCGGAACTCGGAGAAGTCCCCAAGAGATGCCCTTGCCCACGCACTTACTGCTTGGCTCCCCCCACCCCCATCCCCCGGGAAGGCCCCCCTGTTGGCTTTCGGGGCTGCTCTGCTGCCCTGTTGCCCCTGCCTTCCGCGTGCAGCCAAGTCGCCCTGTCCCCGTCCCCACAATGCACCGGGATGAGGACGCCCAGCCACCCGGCTTGCGAAGCGATACTTCTCAGCGCGCCTCTGGTGACGGCAATGTCAGGAGGTCCCCCGCCACTGAGCCACGCACCTCCCCAGAGCGCTGCAGGGCGGGGGACCCTTACCCCGAGCTCGGTGCCTGCAGCAGCCCTCGGGGACAGGTGGCCCGTCCCTGGACAGCCCTCCCCAGCCCCTCCTAAAGGGTCCAGGCTGCCCCTACCCTACCCCGCATCCCTCCCAAGGTCGCTGGTGGCCCCCAACACCTCTGAGGCTGCTGGGGACGCCCTGCTGGAGGGGGAGCCACTCAGAACCAAGGGAACATGGTCAGGTGGACAGCCATCGAGGGGGGAATCAATTAGCCACCCACAGAGAAGAGCCATTCTAAAGGTTTTGCTAAGAGGAGAAGCAGGAAGAGAAAAGGAAAAAGAGAAAGAGAAAAAGAAAAAGAAAAAAGGCAGAAAGGGCAGATTATCCTGTGGTTGGGGCCTTCCCAGGGAAGGCTGCAGCCCAGAGAGACTGGGGCCCTTTCTCCTCCCCCTTCCCCTCTCAGCTTATCAACCAGAGACAGGAACAGAGTAAAAAAACAAAGGGGGTGGTGGTGGGGGTGCTGGTGTGTGTGCCACTTTAGGGACTATGAGCCCAAGATGGAGGGGAAAATAGAACTTTACAAACCCTAGGCACTAAGCAAATGCCAGGTGTGGCAAACTTAATGCTAGCTCTAGACTACTAACTGCTTTAAAAACAGACCCCTAGATACAGGCGAAGAAAGAGAAAAGGCGAGCAAACAAATTGCGTGTGTTGGCGTGCATACGCATTAACAAGTTCCGTAATCTGATCCAATAGGATCCAAAATTTATACACTGAAGAATTTCTATAACAAAAAAAGATCAAACTGGCACTGACTGGCTTTCCTGCCTGTGCAATCTAGTTCTACAAAATGAACATGTGCTGAAATGCACCAACAGACAAAACGTTATGCACTTAATCAATCCTGGGGCTCAAAGCGTTGTTTCAACTGAGGACCCCGTTCAATTTATCTATTGCACCTCCCTATAACCTAAAGTAAGTGACTAAATGGAAAACTTTTTAATGGTTATGCCTCACTTTAACTGTAGTCTTTCCCATAGTTATAGTAGCTGTTGCCCTAAAATACTCATATTAGGCAGAGATGCTCTACATAATAAATAATAAAATTAAAGAAGTTTTGACACTTGCACATTGGTTTGATAAATGAGACCCCATGAACACCCAGCTAAAATAGTTAATATGGCCCAGTATAAGTTAAACCAGGACCTTCAGTATTAAAACGTATCACGTGAGGGGCACCTGGGTGGTTCAGTCGGTTAGGCGGCGGACTTTGGCTCAGGTCATGATCTCATGGTTTGTGAGTTCGAGCCCCGCTTTGGGATCTGTGCTGACAGCTCAGAGCCTGGAGCTTGCTTCAGATTCTGTGTCTCCCTCTCTCTCTGCCCCTGCCCTGCTGGCACTCTCTCTCTCTCAAAAATAAACAAAAAATTTTAAAAACGTTATTATATGAAACCCAATTAACAAAGGGGTGATCATCTGTTTTTCCAGCCCAGTTTTGCCTGCTTTTAAATCTTGGGGGTGGTGAGACAATGCCTGGTGGATGTCTACAACCTTCTTGCTTCTTGTCTACAATCCTGTCTACACCCAGGATTATGAAAAGTACTGATTCTACTCAATCAATAACTGGCAAATATTTTGCACTTATAGATTTGGCTAACATGTTCTGTTCAGCTCAGCCTATTTTAACAGGCCCCCAAATGCAGTTTGCTTCTATTTCCAAAGGGACACAATAAATCTTTGCTAGTCCATCCCTGGGCTATCCCAACAGCTTTGCCATCACACACAATTTGCACACAGTTCTTGACGACATCCACCTCCCTCCAAAAGCATGGTTGTGACATTATATTGATGACATCCTCTTTCAAGGAGATTCATTTGATGCGCATATTTAGTCTGACATTTAGGGGCACGTGGGTGGCTCAGGGGGTTGAGCTTCTGACTTTTGATCTTGGCTCAGGTCATGATCTCACAGTTCATGGGATCGAGCCCCACGTGGGGCGGCGCTGACAGTGTGGAGCCTGCTTGGGATTCTCTCTCTTCCTCTCTCATGCTCCCTCGCAAAATAAATAAATCAACTTAAAAAAAAAAAAGTTTAAAAAAAGTCCAACATTTAGTCCTTGGGGTTTGGTGGCAACATAGTCCTCATTTACAAATTTTACTTATAAATTAATCTCAACAGCCACTTCTGCTGGTGTCCTCAGAAACTCCTTCACTAAGAGGCTTTGGCAACCTCTTCTCCTGCCTCCTGGTGTGTCTGGACCAGTATGACAGCCATTAGCTGCCCCAGTGCCTCTGATGCAAAAAACTACCCCTCTCAGCCTTGGTATATGGATCATTAAAACAACAAATAACTAGCCACACACCAAGCTTTGCTGGAAGGGGAGACTCTCAGCAGAGAGCCTGTGGCCCTCCACCTCCAGCTTCCCATATGCTGTGGGGCGTGGAAACAGCACCCCACAGGCATCGCACAGCTACCGAGGCCTCCCTAAGACAGGATGGAACCAAACCGAGGCCCTATGGCATATTCCATCTGTTGGAGGAGGTGACCTCTGCTGCCCTCAGTCCCTTTCCAGATGCCAGGGTGAAGGTGGTTAACCCTCCCCCAGACCCCTTGGCTACACAGGGAACCCCTTGGGATTAACTGAATGAACAGATGTAGGAGTAAATGACATCGCTAACCATCGTAGGTGATGAGCCCAATGGAGTGTTGCTGCTTTCCATCCCTTAGCTAGGATGTCCCTGATGAGGGTGGGACCCAAGAAACAGCACATCTGGCCAGATATCGGGTAGTTATCTCAGTACCAGCGGCCCTGGCCTGCAATGGCCCCTCTTCATATTTATTATAAATGATTGGGCTATTACCTAAAAAATGTTCCCTTCAAGGTAAATAACGCTGGCTATCTCCTGACTCACAGATGCCCAAAATATAAATCAAAGTCACACATGCCTCTATATATCCTAAGGCCACAATACAAGGCATTGCCAGAATACTTTATTCCATCCACAGTTAAAACCATCACTGTACTACTTGTAAGCAAGACATACATTTTCACTTCTCAAAATACGTAATGCTGGCTTCTTGCAACAGACAGTCGATAGAACTTCCATGTCCCTAATAGTTCCCAGATAACTGGCTTAACTGAGAGCCAGAGTGGTCTCCTCAGACAACTCTTCTTCAAATTCCAGTCCAACTCAATATTAGGTTTACACCCCCAATATTCTCTGTCTTGCTCTGGTCCTTAACCTATTTATCCATAAGCATTGGAGGCCAGATGGAGGACCCACACTTTCCTGGGACAAATTAACCACAGAAGATCCCACAGGCCAGGCAGATTCCCATTAGAAATGGGACCCATTTGAACCTAAAAGTCCACTACAAAACCTTGTCAGGTACAGATGGGCATCACTGAGTTAACCGTGGATCCTCTTACTCTGCTTTGGGTGCTGTCATTTGTTTACAATCCATTCTTGTGACATCGGTCTTATCATTACTGGTCTACTTTTCATTAATTCACAAGCCAGAGGCCCAAGACCACAAAACAAGCCATTGCTTCAGGTCAATGTGGCAAATGCTGGGACCCACATCTGCTGAGTGGGTACCCACTGGGAAATGATACCCCCATCCCACATCACTCTGACCCCAAATCTCACCACTTGAGATGACGCTGTCTCAGATGACATGGCCAAACCTAAGGCCTCTCTATTGGAAACGACTTCACCCCTGCATCAAAGATGGCTACACCCAGGCACTAAAACCTCCAGCAACACCTAGAAATTGCATCTCCTTAGAGCACAAACTAGACACAAGACATTTATTGCTTTCCTTTCTTTGATATTAGGGATGTTATTATCTTCTGAGCTTGCTATCCACTTGGCCCTTGGTCCTGGTATATTCTTTGCTCTCTACTAAAGTGTACATGCCTATGCTCCTGTGCCCGATGGGAAATTTGGTAGAGATTGCTACTACATATGCAATTTCCTAAAATTAAGAGAAATTATTGCTTCCCCTAGGAGGTACCTGCCTCATATCATTCAAACAAGTCCCCCACTCTTTGATGTATTTCCTACCATACTCCTTCAGTTTTCTACCATAATCTACAACCATGACCACACAACCATTCCTTCCCTTTGGTTAAGCACAACAACACATTCTCATGGGTACGTTATACTCTAATAATGGCAACTGTGGGTTCTGTTAAGCCCCAAACCCCAGGCACAGCACTTTATTTTAAAAGATTATTTTATTTATTTATTTATTTATTTATTTATTTATTTATTTATGTACTGACACCCCCCCCCCCAATATATTTTCCCTAACGAAACCATATGCCAGTGTGCAATGGTTACACTGAGGATTTCCACAGTTCTTCATCCACTGGTTCCAAACCTTCCTCAGATGCCTCATAGGACTTTTCCTTGTTGTCACCCTTATCAATAAATTTGTCTATGTGGCTAAGTCAAGCAATATCACTGACCCTTAATATCTCCACAACCCAGATGACAAGCGGTACCCATCCTAGTTAGTACTGTTAATGATGTTGAGGCATCACAAAATAGATTGTGTTGTAAACTGATAAAACTTCAAATTTTTCTGATGCCTCATCATCCCTACAAATAGACTATGAGCACCCCACCAGATGACCAGTTGTACATACAGTGTGATCACTGGTCACTGCCACACGTTCCTCCTCTTGCCCTCCCTTGACTGTGACCTAGGGACATTCAATCACATCAGTAAAGTCCCTTCATGCCTTTTACTTCTGTATCCCCCCATTTCCTTCAGTAAAGACACTTGCCTAGGGGTCCTCTCTCTTTCTGGGCTCCCCACATACTTGCTTGAGCCCTATCCCTGGGCACACTTCCAATATGGCTCCTTGAGTGGGGTATGGGGTCTCCCTTGTGTAGGATATGTGAATATAACAAACCCTTTATTTTTTTTTTATTTTTTTTATTTTCAACATTTTTTTTTTTATCTATTTTTGGGACAGAGAGAGACAGAGCATGAACGGGGGAGGGGCAGAGAGAGAGGGAGACACAGAATCAGAAACAGGCTCCAGGCTCCGAGCCATCAGCCCAGAGCCTGACGCGGGGCTCGAACTCACGGACCGCGAGATCGTGACCTGGCTGAAGTCGGACGCTTAACCGACTGCGCCACCCAGGCGCCCCTAACAAACCCTTTATTGCATACGCCTCCGTGAGTGTAATTTCTGCATCCCTGTTTGAGTGATTCTTAAAGTTCCCACAAGGGAACTCATTCCCCCATTTACAACATGCACACGCACACGCACAATGAATCATTCACCTGTCATGAGATAATAGGCGTATACTCAGAAGTTATGAGCTGAGCACGTTCTTACATGTCTTACATGTAAGAAGATGAAAACACTGAGTTCAATGTATTTACTTAGGAAGAAGACTCCAGATGCAGCAATAGAAGACAAGACAGGGGTTAATATCAGGCACCCCTGGGACAGGAAGGTGAGAAAGATTGAACATTTCAGGAACCCTCAGAAAATATGCCTCTTATCCATAATTATCAGGGCTCATATTATAACCTCAGGAGAAGCAAGATAATTAAAATTCCACATGGTATTTATTAGGTTTTCTTTTTTAATTCCAGTATAATTAACATACAGTATTATATTAGTTTCAGGTATATTAGGTTTTCTAGTAAATATTCTATTTCTGTGTTTTGCCAAAAAAGAAAATCTATTTACCAAATTACATCATTTCCTTGGGAGGGACAGTGGCCATCATGGTCATAGGGCACGTACGGAAAGGGGGCATTTTACCCTCACGGTAAAGGTTCGGGCCTCCAGGTCAGCCCCTAGTTGGGAAGTGACTCGTGTCATCTGTAACTGCACTGACCTTGCCTGTACAGGGACTTGAGGTTGTCTCCGAAGAAAGTTTGTGAAGTGTTTCAATTGCTGTACCCTGTTAATCAGTACTAATTTGTCCAGAGAGAGCGGAGGCGGGAGCAGCGAGGGCAAGCATAACCACAAGGCCTGAAAGGGCCGGATGGAGACGACAGGGGAGGCGAGGGCAGTGAGGTCTGGGCAGGGGGGATGGACGCTGAGGACAAGGTAGGGCTGCGTTTGCGGCCAACTTGACGGTCGCATCTCCCAACTAGGGTTACGTTTTGTTGCCGGGAACCACGTACAGTAACAGGTTTGAAGAGGAGAAGAACGAGGGGAGATGAGAAGGAATTGCCAGTGTTCGAGAGGAACCAGGAGGAAGTGGAGAAACCTTTAGGCGATGTTCACTCAACTCTGTGAAGCACCTAACAGGTCGCCCATTCTTCTCAGTGTGTGAGAAAGACCACAGAAGGAAACCAGAAACCGCCCCGACCAGTTAGAGAGTAGGGCGGGGGTGGGGACAGGACGAGCTATTAAGTAGGGTGGTAAGGGGAGGCCTCGTTCATATGAGCCAAGACTTGAAAAGAGAGGAGGGGGTGCTCCGGTGGGCAGCTGAGGAGGTGTGATCGAAGCAGAGGCACCGGGCGCTGGCGTGTTCGGCGGAACCGGCAGCCCGTGCCCACGGGACCGGAAGCGCGGAAGGAGCTGGTCGGGGAAGCGGCCACGGGGAAACACGGCGCCAAGTCCCGCGAGGCTCTCCAGGCCGCTGCAAGCATTTTGCCTTTTCTCAGAAAAACTGAGAAACGCTGCCGGGTTTTAACCAAAAGACTGACATGCTCTGACTCATACGTTGACTAGTAATGTCGACTGAGGAGTTGGGAGAGTTGGCCATTTTTTTTTTTGTTCTCTCTGCACTTCTCGTGCACTTCAATTAGTTGTATGGGAGGGGTCGAGGGAGAGGAAGAGATTTTTAGGTCTTTTCCTTTAGTAACCCAGAGTGGTTTCCTGCACCCTGTCATTCCATTCTCTCTCTCATTGCAGGCCGCCTACTGCCAATAGGCTTCTACCTACAACTCCTGTGGCAGTAGTGTTAGCACAGCCGGCAAACGTTTATGGTCACTTCCCAGCCTTCTAGTATCTTCTACAGCCACTCTAGTATTTTTGATGCTTTAGGCTCTTTTCTTGAAATCAATCCCATAGTCTCCCATTTTTCCTTTTTCCCCTTATCAACTCATTTTCTGGTTCTTTTGTAAGATGTTATTTCTGTTATTCACATCATGAATAAGGATGCTTCTCTGAGGTCCAAAGAATGGTTAATATTAATGATAAATTTGGAACAAACGTTATCATGGAAGGACATAGTCCACTCAGACTCTCTCCTCTGTCCGCAGCATCTCCTGACCTAGATCTCACTATTCATTGTCCCCCCTCTGGGGACAGATTGTCAGTCTCCACAGATCACAGGAAAGTTTCTCTCACTAATGTCTTTCCCTTCTCGGGAGGGCATTAACCACTATGAATTGTCCCTGCTAATTGACAGAACAGACAAAAAGCTTTCCAGAGTTATTCTCAACTTCCCAGACAGGCACTGCCGTCACTGTACCAGGTGATTGGATAACGTGAGGTGAGATCAGAGAATTTCAAATTATGCCTCAGGGATTTACTGATTCCCCACCTCCCATCCTCTGTTGTGACTGTCACCACAGACCACAGGTCCAGCCTCCTTTAAAAAAAAAAAAAAAAAAAAAAGGCAACACTGTGGATGACTCTCTGTATACCAGTCTGAGACGGAGGCTCAGAAGAAAAGGTCTCTGCATTGGAGTAACAACGTGTAACGTCTGCAAAGTAACTCTGCTTATCAGGGTGGTACTGGTATTGACACACGCTTCCACACATACAGATAGGACATTTTCTAGGCATGAACCACACTTCTGAACACAGCGGCAGCTAAGAAATCCTACGTCCGTCTCTGACTCCTCCTATTTCAGTTGGTGTGATCATCAGTGTCACTGGTTGGCAAGGAGGGCATCTAGTTACTAGATGGTAATTCTGTAGTTAGAATTTCAGACTCCGCTTTAAGGATCAGCAGGAGTCATACTATTGTTACCTCCATGTGTGTGATGAGCGATACGACACTCGGTAAGTTCTCTGATCACAGGCACCCGCATGTACTTGAGTGACAGTCGTCAAAATGTAGACATTTACTGCTCTTTGTTTGAACCCTGGATGTGATTAAAGGATCATCACACAGTGATGGACAATATCTGTGGTCCTTAAAAGAACCTCTCTTGGAGAAGGGAAAGCAGTCTGAAAAGGAAATTACACAATTAGCCCTAGCATACCCTAGCGGATGAAGTTCGAGGCCAAAGCTCGAACTTAGGTTTTCCATTATTGTCTGCTGGACCCCCCACATGCTGGTAAATAGTATGTTCCTTTGCGTATTACAGACGCAAGGGAAAGCCAATCACAGAGAACAGACCTGGTGTGCTGGTTTGACACTTATTAACAGAAATATATACGTATTGTATTTAGTGTTCTTTTTTCCCACTGGTGTGTTGCGTTTGGGCCTGATGGTCTGGGCTAGCGGCTCTGTGGTGTTCATCTTGTACAGACGTATGCAGGACGTTCTCCACATTCACAGCAAAAACCTGTCCCCCAAATGCTCTGCTGAGACCAAAGTCACCCAGAGCATCCTCATCCAGGTAAGCACATTTGTCTCCATTACCTCGCTGTCTTCATCCTTCTGCCTTTTGGTTGGCTCACTCTGCTGCACCCAGTTGTGGCTGGTGAGTCTCAGTGCACTGACTGCTGTATGCCCCCCACCCTCGGTCCTCTCATGCTCCTTTCTCTTTAGGCTCCACTTTGCCCACTATGCAAAAGAAACTATTTCCATACACTGGTCAGGTCACTACAAATGTTAGAATGTAGGTCTCTGAATACTGTCCATTTATAAATTCACCTTTCCTCCCATGTATTTAAGCACTTTATGGACAAGTCAGATTGACAACAGAGTCAGGAACAAGACAGGGTGAGCCTGACCCTTTTTATTTTTTTCTGTTTATTTATTTGAGAGAGCGCTCATGCATGAGAGGAGGAGGGGCAGAGGGAGAGGGAGACAGAGAATCCTAAGCAGGCTCTGTGCTGTCAGCGCAGAGCCTGACGCAGGGCGCCATCTCAAGAACCGTGAGATCATGACCTGAACAGAAATCAAGAGTCGGGATGCTTAACTGACAAAACCCCCCAGGTGCCCCATAAAATTATTTGTAATTTAGCCAACAGCTAGGCACAAATAAGGGAGGTATTCTCACTTCTACTTTGCAGTACACATCCCATAACAGCAGAATAGAAGTGGGTATTTTTCTCACAAAAACAAACCAACCTCTCTTTCTTATAAGTCCTGCTAAATTTCCTGTCTCTACCCTTCTCTCCTTTTAGAATCATTTGAAACAACATGGTCATTAAATATATTCTCAGCTTTATTTGATTAAATACACAAACTCCTAAAAACATGAGATCCCATTCTCCCCTCTCATTCTTGCATGGGCTAGTAAAGACTTTAGGAATACATTTACGATAAAGCTTCTCCCCCCCACGCCACCCCCTGCAGTTTCACTAGGAGAAGACTCTTAAGTCACTTGGGTCTCAAGTTGCTGCCACTGAGTCCAGAAGTGTTTGGTGCCACTTGGATGCCCTCAAATAAATTCCAAACACAACTGCAGAAGTAAGCTAGCTGTTTGATGATACCTTCAGAACAGTCATGGGGCATCACACAATATTTGAACAGAAGAGTGGAATTTCAAAGTTGGGTTTGCTCGTGGTTGCAGTCCAGTCAGAAACTCCATATATGCATCCCTGCAATGTTCCCTGTGCTCCAGTGGGATTGGGAGGGCTGGAAGGGAAAGGGGCCACATAAACCTGGTGCTGAGCTAGGTGGGACTGGGCAATTTGTGAAGTGTGCATGAGAAACAGCTTTCATGAGGGTGACTGATGTCAGAGCTCTGGTACGTGGGATCACAAACTCTAGTAAAGATAGCGATGCTACTGTAACCCCCTTAAGGAGGCTACGGCTGTGCTGATTCTCGTGTGTCTCAATTCTTCTGCAACTTTTCTTTCTGAACCTATTCTCTCCTCCTTAATGCTCCTCACCTAAGCTCTCTCAGAATCAGTCCTCAGAAAAGAAGCCTTTAGTAGGAGGGTTTCCTCTGTATACTTCATTCCTTCTAAGAATCACACGGGATGTGTCCATTTTACATCCATCTTCTGCTCTGTGTTGACTGCTGAGGTCTTTTGCTGTTGTGGACGGTCATCTGTTTGTTCAGTCTGTTTCTTCACCTGTCCACCTCTGGTCTTTTGTTCATATTCTCCATCCTGGAATCAGAATATTTCACTTGACCTTACTCTTCCTCCTTTAAAGTCTTGTTGGTCTCTGTATTTGAATCTTCTTTTGATAACCGTGTTATCAATCACTAGAATCTCACTTTTATTTATTCAATTGACTGAAGACGTCACTGAATCAGTATATATGTGTCAATAGTACTCTCCGTGGTGTGTAGCATTCCTATTTTTCTTCCACTCTTTTATTCTGTAAGAGTCAGACCATTTTCATGAGCTCTTTCTTCTGTGAGACTCACTCTTAGCCAGCATGGTTTTCTCCCTTTTTTCTCTCTTCTCTCCACTGGCTGCAGTTCTGGCTGCTTCACCTAATGTCCTTTTCCTTGCATGGTCAACTTCTCCCAAAATCATTTCATATAACCTTGATTTTCCCAGAGTCTCTGTGAAGCCTGTATAGAACGGTTGGACTCAAGTCGTCTCGGGTCCTGTGGACACCACGCTTTCATGGCATCTCAGGATGAAAAGGAGATGTTACAAAACATGATTAAAAGTAGGAAAATAATAGAAATTTAGAACATGAGTGTCTTTTCTTTGGCCTCATTTCATTTAGTCTGGTCCTCAATGATGTCCCTTCTGGACTATTATTTAGATGGCTTTATGGTACTCTTTCTGTACCTTTGAAAAAAAATTTTTTAACATTTATTTATTTTTGAGAGAGACAGAACATGAGTGGGAGAGGGGCAGAGAGATGGAGACACAGAATTTGAAGCAGGCTCTAGGCTCTGAGCTGTCAGCACAGAGCCCGACAAGGGGCTTGAACTCACGAACCACAAGATCATGACCTGAGCCCAAGATGGACGCTTAACCGACTGAGCCACCCAGGTGCCCCATAACCATTAATTTTCAAAAAGGCAGTTCCATGAAAGACAAAGGTTGAAGTGCTCCAAATTGAAAGAGGCTGAGATACATAACAAAATCTATGACTCTAGAATGGATCATGGATCAGAAAAGATTACAACGAAAATATCTCTAGCAATTGGTAAAAATGGAAGTGTTTGTTAGATACCATTTATCGATGTTAAATTTCCTAAACTTGATAGCAACACGGTTGCTATGATGCTTAGATGATAAACATAAAAGTATTATGGGGTGCTAGATGGGAGTGAGCATGTTACTAATGTGTAAACACTAGGTGATGGGTATTCAAGGGCATATTGGTGTTCACTGAAGTATTATTATGACATTTCTAGACATCTGAAACTTTTCTAGAAGAAAATGTAAGAACAGGGGTGCCTTGGTGGCTCAGTTGGTTAAGTGTCCAACTCTTGATTTCAGCTCAAGTAATGATCTCACAGTTCATGAGATCAAGCCCCACATTGGGCTCTGACAGCATGGAGCCTGCTTGGGAATCTCTCTCTCAAAATAAAAAAACATTAATGTTTCCTGAAAGAAAGTATTAAAATGCTTTAATCTTCTGCTTCTATCATCACTAGTTTCTTCAAGTATCTCAGTTTACTCCTCAGGATACTCTGGTACAAGTTCAATATGTTCCCTTATCTCTATGTAGGAATAAAGGAGTTTTTAGATTGGCGGGGGGGGGGGGGGGGGGGTAGGGGTACATTTAGTAGGACCCAAGAATCTGTTCTGCCTTAATGGATATAAATAAAATATCCTGTCATAATAACAAACCACAGAAAATACATGATTAGCCCTCGTTACATGTCTTGACTATTCTTGGCCATATGCTTATTTTTAATACTAGTTTCAAAGTAAGCTTTTCAACTCCCCTGGGGAAAAAAAAAATTTAAGAATTTTAACTGTAATTTCATTAACTCTATAGAGATTATTAAAATACCTATTGACAGTAGTTCTGTGCCAGGTGCTAACATATAAAAGCATAATGTATAAGTGATGACACGAGAGGTCAATGCCACCGAAAGAAAACATTCATGTCCCTCACAACCCCCCTAGAAATGGGAGGCAGGGCATGTATTCACAGAAGGAACACCAGATTTGGGTCATAAAACAGAAGTAGGAGCCCAGGGAGAGCCTAGGCCAGAAGACTCTACCGGGGGTTTCTGAAGAAAACATAAGGCACGGCAGGGTGAACACTTTAGGAATGACTAGTCTGCGTAATTTTGGCGGGTTCTGAATCATAAGGGTGGTCTTTGAGTTGCCAGGCGGACTGGCCCTGGGATGACCGAGGCTGAGGAACATGGCCTCCTGGTGTTCACATACAAACAGAGGAGCCTGTGGGGTGGTGTTTCGATGACCCAAAATGCAACGGCAACTGGGTGTGGAGGGTCACAAGCTCAGGGTCTATGTGAGCCTCCACTTCCAGAACGGCCCGGCACATAGCCAGTCACTTGTGGCTTCCCCCACCACCCCCGTTGTGGTTTTAATGGTGTACGGCACAAGGTGGAGAGGGGGTTTCTTGTGTCAGAAGCCCTCGAACAACTAATGCCCATCCAAAGTATTAGACCCCAGGAGGCGCGAGGCTGCCAAAGCCTCTAAGGAAACGAGTTTACGAGGGCGGCAGCAGGAATGCCTGCTGATCTGAATTTGGAAGTGAGATCTGTAACGAGGAGTATGTCGGCACTAGAACCCAAAGGACTAAACGACGCTGGACTTCCATGTCCTCAATAAGTGTGTCAAGTGAGTCTCCTTGGAGGAGGACAGCATCAATGTAGTGTCACACCTGTGCTTTTGGAGAAAGGTGGACGTGTGCAGACTGATGGCAGAGCTGTCATTGTAGCCCGTGTGTGAACTGGGAAAAGTCTTGTGTCCCCGTTGCAAGTGGAAACAAACTGCGTTTGAGAGGCGGTTAAAATAGGCTGAAATAAACAGAACACGTCAGCCAAATCTACAAGCACAAAATACTGATCAGTTACCGATTAACAGAATCAGTAATTTTAATAATATTGGGCATGGGGCCTTCATGGATGGGACCACAGCATCCCGGCCGTAGAAATTCATCACGAGGAACCCAGTTATTTCCAGAATCCAGAAAAAGCAAAATTGGGCTGTCAAGTGGTAGAACAGTGGGGAAACCACCCCCTTATCAACTAGTCTTCACACAGTAAGTTTTAACCCTTGAAGGTCTTATTTTAACTTACATTGGGCCATGTTAATATTCCAAATAGGCATTATGGTGTCTCCTTTTATCAAGTCAATTTGGAACCGTTAAAGGCTTTAATTCATTATTTTGTCAGAGCGTCCATACCCGATTTTAAAGCAATGGGTCCTATGACTATGGGAAATTGAGGCAAGGCTACCAAGGCGTACTCGCTTTTCCTCCAATTTTATGTTTATTTACTTTTTGTTTGTTTATTTACTTTCTAAGGCGACAAAGGGCACAACATTTAAATTTAGTGGGATCCTCAGATGTAACCAGAATATTCTTAAGTAACAGTATCAATTAAGTCCATGGAGTTGTCATTTGGTGCATTTTAGCAAATGTTAAAGTACCTTTAGAACCTAGGTTTTACGGGGCACCTGGGTGGCTCAGTGGGTTAAACGTCCGACTTCGGCTCAGGTCATGATCTCACGGTTCGTGGGTTTGAGCCCCGCGTCGGGCTCTGTGCTGACAGCTTAGGGCCTGGAGCCTGCTTCAGATTCTGTGTCTCCCTCTCTCTCTGCCCTTCCCCTGTTCACACTCTTTTTGTCTCTCTCAAAAATAAAAAGCATTAAAAAAAAAAAAAAAAAGAATCTAGGTTTTATAGGCACAAAACCCAATCAGTCTCTTTTTTTACCTTTTTGTTACAGAAATTTGTTAGTGTATAAATTCTGGATTTTTAATTTTTTTTTGAGGTTTTCAATTCTTAAATGGGGTCACATTGCAGCACTTTGCTATAACATATATGAACACACAACTTATTATATATGAATGTTAGAGTATTAAACATATGTATACATTATTACTCTCTTTCCCCATTATCTCAGGGTGTGTTTCTTAAACAAGTCACTGAGGACTGGCACTGTTTGCTACTAGTCCTGGCATCTGCTCAGCACGTAGGGTTGAGTCCCCCGAACTCGGGCTTGCAGCTGCCTCAAGAGCAATCTTTACTCCTCTTTCCTTTGTCTCTACCTCTGATTCACGCTTTGAGTTGCCTGAAGGTGACTTCCTTACTTTGTGTCTCGGGCTTACAAGAAAAAAGGGGGTATGGGGGTAAGCTAAGGGGCCTGGTGCTCCCAGGCCAACTCTCCCCTGGACAGCTCATCTCCCCATTTTCTTTTAAAGTAGGCTTCACACCCAGCACAGAACAAACACAATGCGGGGCTTGAACTCACAACCCTGAGATCAAGCCCTGAGCTGAGAACAAGAGTCAGATGCTTAATGGACTGAGCCATCCGGTGCCCCCTCATTTTTTTTTCCTTAGGCAAAATCTTTTAGAATGACTTTGTCTCTAGGCAGCTGTCTATACTCCCCACCCCATTTCCCCTTTTGTCTCCTGTATGTCCCCCAGTGTTTTCCTTTTTTCCCTTTTGGGTGTCTATCAGCCCAGCTCCTGGTGGTCCCAATCGCCCTCAGAGGGGCCGGGGTCTACATGCAAAAGAGCAATGTGGGCAGCATCCTGACTCAGGGACCTCTGGCTTACGGAGACTCCTAGCTCGTTACCAGGCAGCGGCACCTACAAGGGCCCCAGCAGTGACAGGGACATCTGTCATCTCTAACGAGCAGAGAAGCCTCAGGTGCTTAAGGGGGAGTGCTGGTTTTTCTTTTTACCTTTTGAAAATTTAACAGGAGTCACAAGTGTCCAAGGATGGGATCCCTTATATCCTACTTGGTTGGGGGACGGATCGTGACAACAGTAAAGCAAGCAACAAGGGATGTGCCTTTGAAACATTTACTTCTGGCTTCCCATGAGGAGGACAGCCCTTGGTGCTAGGCAGCCCCGGCAGCCCCCTGCAAATCCCAGGGACCCACGCCTGGTTGAAAGCAGATCTATAGCTCATGGGGACCAATACCCAGACTCCCCGCAAGGAATGCCCTTGAGAAGGGCAAGCCCAGGAGCCCTCTGTAGACCTCAGCACCGGTGGGCAGGCTGACCAGACTCAACCCCAACACAGCCCCATTGGAGGAAGCCTGTTCTCGCTTCCTTGTGGGACCCTTTGCCAGACACCCAAATACCCCAGGTCACTGCCAGGAACTCAGGGTCAAACGAGGTTTGGCCCAGCGGACCATGATGTTCCAGGTAAAGTGCCAACCTAGGGAACTACAGCCACCGCCAACCTGGACCCAGCACCTAGGACACAAGCGGACCCCAGAGCCGCGCGCCTCCAAGGTTCTCTTACGGTTCAGGTTGGAACGTCACGGCGGCACACGGCAGGCACAGAAAGCAGCAGTGGCGGCGGCTAGCTGCGCCCTCCCGAGGGAAGCATCTGCAGCCTGGGATGTCCGGGCGGGCAGCCACAGCCCTCACTGCACCTGTTCCGTGTACAAAGGTGCCCGAGTAGTGACAGAGGTCAGCACCACTGAAGGAAGAGCCAGGCAGAGCCACAGAAGGAAGACCAGGTTTGGGTCAAGAAGCACGAGCCAGGGGAGAACCTAGGCCAGAAGACTTTCCCAGGGTTTCTGAGAAGGCGAGGCAAGGCCAGGGGAGCAGGTTAGGACTGGCTGGCTGGAGTTACCTCAGCAGGCTTCAGGCCCAGGGATGGTCTCTACTTGCCTGGCACCTGGTCCTGGAGTGACCCAGGCCGAGGAATACTGCCTGGTGGGGTGCGTGGGCCACACGGAGGAGGTGTGGCTCTAGACTGGTCCGTTTGCACAGCAGAGACACGCTCCCGGCTGGGCCCTCTGGTATCACCAAGAATTGGCCAGCCCCAGCCAAAAGGTTATTTAAGATATAAAAATATCAAAATGTACAGAAAATAATGATTAATACAACAGCGTCACTCCTCTTGGATAAACTTTATCACCGAAATTCACTCCTTTAGCCTTCACAGTGATGCTGAGTATGCATATCTCCAGAGAAACTTGGAAAATTCGGGTACAGAATGCTATCTGAGAGGAAGGAGAACAGTCCGCTTTAGTGAAATGCTCCTACACATTCCACTGCAAACCACACACGCAAAAGACCACAAAACATACACACAGAAACACAAGCTACAGGGACACTCAGTGCCCGCTGGGAAGCTGTGAGTACAAGTCTCCACGCCCTTCACAGGGAGCAAAGCTCGAGTGGACATTGTCAAGTTCAGTGTGTTTGGTCAGCAAAGAGGGAGGACAATCCACCCAGCCTGCAGAGGGAACATGAGGAGACATCAAAGGTCCCTGCCGAATGCTGTGGCCCAAGCGGCAGGAATGGGCACTCTAGGATCCCAATGCTGGCCACCTCTCGTGGCCCCAGTGGGTGAGGGGTCCTCCTTCCTGGTGCAGGAAAAGTTCTCTCTCAAAATCAAAGAAGCCTAACAAGCCCTGGGCTTCTCTCCCCCTCTCTCCCCTTTTACAAGGATTCAAGAAACATTAGAATGGCTAACGTTGTTAAAAAGACTAATTATACCAAATATTGATGAGGTTGCAGGGAAAAGACACTCACGCTACTGGTGGGGGCGTGAAATTACATACCCGCTTTAGAACACAGTCGGCAGCTTCCTAAAAAAACCCCCAAACATCCAACTACCCTCTGACTTAGGCACGATACTCCTAGGTATGAACTCAAAAGAAATGAAACATATTTCCATGAAGACTTCACATAAATGTCTGTGGCAGCTTTATCTTAAGAGCCAGGAACTGAAAACAATCCAAATGCTAATGAACAGACGAATGCACAAATGGTGTGATATCCGCAGAGTACAAAATATCGACCTATACGCTACACGACTCAAAAGAAAAGCAATACAGGGGCGCCTGGGCGGCTCAGTCGATTGAGCGTCCAACTTCGGGTCATGGCATGATCTCGCGGTTCGTGGGTTCGAGCCCCGCGTCGGGCTCTGTGCTGACAGCTGAGCCTGGAGCCTGCTTCAGATTGTGTCTCCCTCTCTCTCTGCCCCTTGCCCACTCACACTCTCCCTCCCTCTCAAAAATAAACATTAAAATTTTTTTTAAAAGAAAAGCAAAATCTGACTATTCTTGACACAGCAGAGATAAACATCAAAAATAATTGTGCCGTATAAAAGAAACCACCTAAGAAAGGACTCGATTTATATGAAATTCTGAAAAAGGCAAACTCCTCTATACTGAATAAAATAAGCACATTTACCCAGACGCCAAGTATCGTCCACTCCCCAACATTTCCAAAAACATTTCCAACAGTCCTAAAGAATCCTGACCATCAAAGCCAGAAGACAGCTGCCACCAAGTAGGCAGGTCACCTACTGTGAGTGAGCTCAGCTTTGTGAGGCAGTCCCTGCAGTGGGCACATTTTGCTTACTTTGTTGAGCAGCAGATATGGGGAGAAAAAACTGAGCGAGACATCCCAGGGCCTGGAACAGGACAGGCACGTGGTCAGTGTTTAGGACATGTTAGCTCTGGCTGTTGTTTTATTTTGTTTTGTGTTTACTAATTTATCTCTTTAAAGTGACACATATTTTATTTTTCCTAAATTATTATATTCTTTCCAGAGCTCTGGTAAATGGGAAAAAATTTTCCTTGCCATAAAGAATAAGTTGCCATGAAAACACAACAATAAAATCAAAATAATGCTACTACGTCCCAGCAAGCTCATGGGGCCTCCTCAGGACTGCTCCCAGCTAGCAGAAAGGGAAATTAGTAATGTGTAGAGGGGTACGCAGACTCAGCACTAAACCCAGACTTTCTCCTGAGGCCAATCGGGGGAACGACAATGGAGAGGGCTGGCTGCAGGAGTGCCCACCCATGCCACGTGAAGACATGTCCGTGCGCCCTCTAAAAGCATCCCCCGTACCCGTGGAGGACTATGGCCCGGGCCTTAAGGAAACAGGGATGACTGCACAGGAACCTGCTGTGCTCCCATCAACGCACTGTCAGACCTGCAGTGACAGAGGAGGGGGCTGTTCCCTCCAAACCGGGCTGCCCCCACCACATCGTCCTTGGTCCAAGGGACACTGTACGATGACTGTGTGGCCCACCCACCAGGCTTTGCAGCGTCCCTAGAACATGCCTGCCCCACGAGTCTCTGTGGTGCGTTAGTACCCTCTGTGTCCCCGGGCTTGCTAGGTCACGTCAATGCCTCCACCTATGTCCTAGGTCGCTGGTGAGTTTTACATATCCCAGGTGTGCATGCCTCGTGTCCATCACACACCGTTCGTGCCGTGGATATGGTGTTCGCACACGGGTTCACGCTGTGTTGAGGATGTCAGCGTCGCACGTCTGTCACACGTGTTCCCAGGGTTTATGTCAGGTATGGCCAGGAAGTGCTAAGGACTATCCGCATCGCACTCCTGACACACAGGGTCCCCCAGATCTGAGCATGTGTGTCCCCAGGCTGCACTACAGTGTCATCACCACACATCCATCCCATCTGATGCCTGAATGCGTTTCCAGGTTATGCAACTGCCAGGCACCCATCTGCCAGGACCAGACCTCAATCACTCATCAGTATCTAGTGCACGGGAAATTTGGGGGAAGGGTCAGCACATTATGAGATACAGGGAGTCAAATCTAGAATGCCTCAAACTGTTATGGACACGTGGCTCATCACTTCAACAAGTAAACAAAAAAGAGATAAGGGGCATCCGGGTGGCCCCAGTTGGTTGGGCATCTGACTCTTGATTTCAGCTCAGGTCATGATCTCATGGTCCATGAGATTGAGCCCTGTGTCGGGCTCCACACACTCAAGCCTGCTTGAGATTCTCTGTCCCTCTCTCTCCACCCCTCCCCTGCTTATGTGCATGTTCTCTCTTCTTCTCTCTCAAAATAAATAAGTAAACTTTAAAAATAAATAAATACAAATAAAAGAGAAGCGGTATCTAGAGGTTAAGAGACCTGCAAAACACATTCTGCATCCTGAGTGTGACTACTCTGCCTGAAAAATCAAATGCATTTTTGAGAAAATGGATAAAATTCATCACTGAATTTTTCATATTTATCACAATCCACAATATTTTTATTACATGAGAAAGTTATTTGCATTATAAAAAAACTCTTAACATTTTAGAAAAGCATTGCATTAAAAACCATGATGTCTGGGAGCACCTGGGTGGCTCAGTTGGTTAAGCGTCCAACTTCGGCTCAGGTCATGATCTCGCCGTCCGTGAGTTCGAGCCCTGCGTCGGCTCTGTGATGACCGCTCAGAGCCTGGAGCCTGTTTCAGATTCTGTGTCTCCCTCTCTCTCTGACCCTCCCCCGTTCATGCTCTCTCTCTGTCTCAAAAATAAATAAACGTTAAAAAAAAAAATTAAAAAAAAAAAAAAAAAAAAGAGTCCAACTTCAGCTCAGGTCATGATGTCACGGTTTGTGAGTTTGAGCCCCATGTAGGGCTCTGTGCTGACAGCTCGGAGCCTGGAGCCTGCTTCGGATTCTGTGTGTCTCTCTCTGTCCCTCCCCTGCCCACAGTCTGCCCCTCTCTCTCTCGGAAATAAACAAACATTAAAAACAAACAAAACAAAAAACCCCACCATGATGTCTGGGTTTAGTGGGTAAAATAACTCACTGATATACATGAAGGGAGATGAAACAAGAATGACCTTAAATAATGATGGAAGACTAAGGGTCCATAATCTTTTCCATTCTGTGTATATTTGAAAGTAGCCATTAAAAAGGGTAGAATATGTCCTTGTATTAGTAATTCTATGTTGGGAAGATTATCTTTAATTAATTTATTTTATTTTAGAGAGAGAGGGAGAGAGAAAGAGCATGCACATGTGAGTTGGGGAGAGGGGCGGGGTGGGGGGGGAGAGAATCTTAAGCAGGCTTCAAGCTCAGCACAGAGCCCAATGAGGGGCTCGATCCCATGACCCTGGGATCACGACCTGAGCTGAAATCAAGAGTTGGCCACTCAACCAACTGAGCCACCCAGGTACCCCTGGTTTATCTTTTTTTTTTTTTTTCCTTTTTTTAGAGAGAGAGAGGAGGAGAATGAATTTTAAAAGCGCACAAGGAAGCTTTTGTTTTTATGAACCAAAACGTCCAAATACACATTTTAAACATGCGCATTTTAGTCAATTATACATCAGCCAAACTTGAAGTCACAAATACTCAAATAGTGTCACTCCCTGATCACTTTACTGTTTTCATATCACAAACGGTCTGGAGGCCATCTGTGGGTACTCTATCAATAGGGTAGAAATAGAATGGCATGCTACTGCCAACTTTTCCCAACCCCGTTTGGGGACATCATGTCGGCAGTTTGAAATTGGTCATCATGGGAGAACTTATACCAAGAAAGTCAGCAAATGCTAGAAACTAAGGCTTAATTTACCGTATTATTGAATACAATATATGGAATGTCTACGCCTAGAAAAGTGACGGAAGGGCGCCTGGGTGGCTCAGTCAGTTAGGCATCCCACTTCGGCCCAGGTCATGATCTCGCGGTCCGTGAGTTTGAGCCTCCCACCGGGCGCTCTGCTGTCAGCCGGCCGTCAGCAGAGAGCCCGCTTCAGATCCTCTGTCCCCACTCTCTCTCTGCCCCTCCCCTGTACATGTGCATGAGCTCTCTCTCGAGAATACATAAAAATATAAAAATAAAATAAATATTTTAAAAAGTGATGGAAAGTATGCTAATAAATCGTATAGGTGGCCACTACCTTGTGCATATCCCCTCAAAGAGAATACCCATAAAGAAAAAATGACAGAATATTCTTCGAGTATTCAAAAACAACTATTCCATGCAGCAAAGAAGTTGCCCACATTACTAAAGAACAAAGAATATTCCAACCTAAGTCTGTTTTGTTTCATCTTATTTGTTACTAAACGGAAAATAACCAAATTTCATAAGAGAGAAAATAGTCCACAGGTAAGACGAGGCAGTTTACTAAAAAAGATAACCAGCAAACACATGAAATAATGCTCAACACCATAAATCCTTAGGGAAATACAATGAAAACAAATGAGGTAACAATACTTATTTTAAAAAGGTGAAATTAAAAAGTCAATCTTACCAGGCACTGACAAGGGTGCGAAGGAGTTGGAAGTCTCACACGCTGCTGGTGGAAATGCAAAAAGACACAATCATTTTAGATCACTGCTTGGCAATTTTTAAAAAGGAGTTAAATATTTACCTACCCCATGACTCAGGCAGTGCACTAGGAGTCATTAAAATAGGAGAAATGAAACACATATCCATATAAAGAATTATAAACAAATGTTTACACCAGCTTTATCTGCAAAAACTCATCACTGGAAATAATCCAAATATCCATCAACAGATGAATGGATAAATGCAGCTGATGACACATCAAAGAGAAAGCTACTCAGAAATTAGAATAAATGATTCATACAGGCGCCATTTAGGATTCTCAACGCAGCATCAAAACAGAAAAAAAGAGCAAACACTTTATGGTTAATCATAAATTCTAGAAAATGCAATCAATTTTATTTTATTATCTTTTTAAACGTTTATTTATTTTTGAGACAGACAGAGACAGAGCATGAACAAGGGAGGGGCAGAGAGAGAGGGAGACACAGAATCTGAAACAGGCTCCAGGCTCTGAGAGGTCAGCACGGAGCCCGACGCGGGGCTTTAACTCACAGACCGTGAGATCGTGACCTGAGCCGAAGTCGGACACTTAACCGACCGAGCCACCCAGGCGCCCCAAAAAATGCAATCAATTTTAAAAGAATGCAAATCAATGGTTGCCTGGAGGGCCAGAGAGAGATTATAAAAGGGAGAAAGGAAAACATGCAGGTGACAGACATGCTCATTATCACTGCTAACAGTGACGGTTTCCTAAGTGTACACAGGTCAAAACTCACCATGTTGTAATACTTTAAATACGTTCAATTTAGTCTATGTTTATTATGCCTTAACTTAATACAGCTTTCAGAAGTGGTTCACAGTAAAAATCCAAATCTCCCACCCTTCAGAACATCAGGTCTGGGAACTCTGTATTGACTCCACTGTCTCACTCATGCCTGAGGGTCAGCCTTTCCTCAGTGGCAGTTAATGCTGGCCAACAGTGAAAGCCATTTCCACCAGAGTAAGGGCATTGCTAGCTGGGTCACAATAGCCATATCCCCAGAGTACAGGATCTCCCTTCTCCCCTGCCTTCTTCTGTTGCCTGTACAGCAACGGCCTTGAGGTTAACAGCTCAGATTGGCTACAGGAACCCACAAAACCCCTGGTCTGCCAATGACTTCAGCCACACAAGATAAACCCACCTGGAGATCCTGAGATTTCTGTACACTCGCAGCCTGCAGTCAGTCACCGAAACACCTGTGGGTGCACACCCGGGGGAGGCGCACTCCACGTACCCTGTGGCAGTCTCCTCCACGCTCTATTGATAGTGTTTCTGTGCCAATTATGGGTTCCCTTGCCCCTGCAGTCTTACAGCCAGCGACACTGGCCTACTGAGCTCTGGGTATCAGGGTGCACAGCTCCTCTGCAGGACCTGGGGCTGATTTTCCTCAGCACTGCTGGGCACTGAGGTAGCCCGTGAACAAGGAAAATTTCACGTTGTCTCCAAAAGCACGGGTGTTGTCACAACTGCCCCTTTCTCAGGGTGACCTCTGGCATCCAGGCAAAAACTCAGGACCACAGAGCAGTCTTTCCTAGGAGGTCCTGGCAGCAACGCAGACTATGATACAACTGGAGAGCACTACACTCTACCATCACACTGTCCCCTCTGAGGCACCAACGTTTGCATCCCCTCACAACTTTCCACTTCAAGTTGGCAGTCCTTCAAGCTACCCTACACTGTGGACAGAGTTTCTAAGATTAAAGGTGCTTAAACAGAAAGGCCTTTATTATTGCACAAACCAGCCAAAGCTGTGCAACAGTTTCCGGTTCGATGACTTGGAAGCTGGAAAACCTCATCAAGAGCACTCCCTGAGACCAGTTAGATCTCTCAAAAAGCTAGTTCTGCGCAGGCCATCAGCAGAACCCAGATAGTGTTCTAGAGGCCAACAGAGGGTCAAATCCATGTGCTAACTTGTCAAGAGAGAAGGGAATGAAGATCTCATAAGGCTCAGGATACTCTTGATTTCCTCTAGCACATGGGAGAGCAGAGGTCAGCTTTGACAAGCAGACCAAGGTGACTGACGCACACTGTGGGGACTGGTCACGTGGTAGAGCTGAAGTGGCTGCTGCCACTGAAACTGGCAGTGACATCAACCTGGCAAGGAGCTTGGACAGGTTGTACATGCTTCCCACATAACTGAAACTTACAGGGAAATCTCCAGTCTGTAGATGTTTTCAGATCTATAAAATTCAGTTCAGGCAGATGGCTCAAGAGGCTTTCCTCCACCACAATTAAACTAAGTAAGGAAAGGGCACATTCTCTGCATCTGTTTCACTTTGTGTGAACTCTTTGGTGTTGACTGAGCTGAGTTTGCAGCTAAAGGATTTCTCATTCACTGCAGGTGAGCTCTCCTATGTCGAAGGAGGCCAGAGCTCTGGCTAAAGGATTTCCCACACTCATTGCACTCATAAGGCTTTGCTCCAGAGTGAACTGTCTGGTGTCGAACGAGGTGGGTTTTACGGCTGAAGGATTTCCCACATTCACCGCATTCATACGGCTTTTCTCCAGTGTGAACTCTTTGGTGTTGAATGAGGACAGATTTCTGGCTAAAGGATTTCCCACATTCATTGCACTCATAAGGCCTTTCTCCAGTATGAACTCTTTGGTGTTGAATGAGGACAGATTTCTCACTAAAAGATTTCCCACATTCAATGCAATCATAAGGCCTTACTCCAGTGTGAACTCTCCAGTGTCTCATGAGGTGGGTTTTACAACTAAATGATTTCCCACATTCAGTGCATTCATAAGGCCTTGCTCTAGCGTGAGCTCTCTTGTGGCGAAGAAGGCCAGAACTTTGGGTAAATGATTTCCCACATTCAATGCATTTGTAAGGCCTTTCGTTAGTATGAACTCTCAGGTGTTTAATAAGGATAGATTTTTGGATAAAGGACTTCCCACATTCACTGCACTCGTACGGCCTCTCTCCAGTATGAACTCTTTGGTGTTGAATGAGGTCAGATTTCTGGCTGAAAGACCTGCCACATTCTATGCACTCATAAGGCTTTGCTCCAGTGTGAACTCTCCAGTGTCGAATGAGATGGGTTTTGCGACTAAAGAACCTCCCACATTCACTACACTTGTAAGATCTTTCTTCGGTGTGAATTTTCTGGTGCTGAAAAGGTCTGTATTTACAGCTGACGTCTTTTCCACATTTGCTACATTCGTCAAGACCTTCTCCATCGTGGAATCTCTGGTGGTCAAGAGTGTGAGTGTTGCTGAAAGCTCTCCTGCATTTGATCCACTTGTGACTTATTCCGCTGGTAAAGGGCTCCCCACACTCAATGCTGCTCTGGGGCTTCTCGCTATTGGGCATATCCAGGTGCTGGAGAGGGCCTGAGGGAGCTAGAAAGTCCTTTCCACCTTCCCCACTGGCAAAGGGCCTCGCTGACACGTGGAATCTGCAGCTCGTCACTAACAAGGCACTGTCCATATCCATTTTGAACATTTTCTCTCCACTGTCATGCTTTTGATACTGGTGAAGGTTTGCACCAAACCAGAAGCCTCTGGTCGCCCCACCCAAGTATGATGTCTGCCCAGAATATGCCGCTCGGAGCTCAGAAGGTTGCAAATTGTCTTTCAAGACTGGGACACAATTCTCACAGAGGTGAGTCTTCTGGATTGATGAACCTGTCTTAGAAGTCCTGACCTGTGACACTCTTTCTACAGAAACACTCTGCTCAGAAGGTACTTCCTCATTCTCTGCTCCACACCAACAATCTGAAAGCAGAGAAATGCTGATAAAGTATACTTTACCTCTGAGGAAGAGAGGGAAGTCCCATCAAAAATGTGTGTCAAAAATATACATTCAAACCAAAGACAGAATCCACGGGTATAATTTCAGAATGGGGCACCAATTTGAAGGGAGGGCTGCTTTGCAGTACTGGGCCTCTAAAGATGACAGAATGAGGGAGACCTTTTGGGACAAAGGGCACAAGTAGGGGGTGCCACACAGGGAGGGGAGGCAGGATCACTAATTCACTCCTATGCCAACAGCCTTCAGCAGGAACTTGTTGTCTGGGGACAAGTCCACGCTACTGAGAACGATGGTTCTGCCCAGGCCCAGGGAAATACCAGTGGAACTGAGTATCTGGTGTTCAAGGACAATTTAAGGATATGTGCACACGTCACAACACATTACGTACAGGAGAACTGCAGACCACGTGGTGGAGAGGAACAAGTGATGGAGGTCAGAAAGCCGGGGACAGCCAGGAATAGAAGTCACAGATGAAATGTGACTCAGAGTCAGAAAAGCATAGAGTATGCAGAAAAAAGGTGTAGAAATGATGTGTCCAGTGGCACCTGCACCGAAACGCTGGTGAACACAGGGCAGGTTCCTGGTATACTTTAAACACAGCCCTGATGTCAGGCCCCTTCCAGCAGCTGCCACTCACCAGGCCAGGCCTTCTCTGAGACCGCCGGGCCAAGTCCACCCTGCGAAGCAGCCAGCACCCTCCTCAGACTCCCAGTTGGAGAACTACGTAGGACCTGAGTGAGGCAAGTCCTTAGGGAAAGACAGGACAGGTGAGGGGTCAGCACCAGCCCAGAGCAACTAGGAAATATCGGACCACAGAAAGGAACACTGCAATTAAAATCTCAAAGCACGGTCTTTCAAGAAAGGTCTAAGGACCACGTAAGTAGGGACCATGACGATGTTTACAATTCCTGATATAGGCAATCATAAGGAAATCTTTAAAAGTTCTCATCACAAGGAAAAAATATCTGCAACTCTGTATGGTGATGAACGTTCGTTACACGTAATGTAGTAAGCATTCCACAACATATACAAGTATCAAATCATTACACTGTATGCCTGAAACCAATATGTCGCATGTCAATTATATCTCAATTTAAAAAAAAAAAAGGAGGAGCAAAACCTGGGGCACAAGATGCCACGAATCTGGACACAGTCATCCCACCAGGGAGAGGGTGAGCAATGTGAGATCCATTCGGGTGACTGTGGGACTCCCAGATTCCCAGACCCTTCCCTGTACACGGTGGGGTAGCAGGTATTAGGGCGGCTTGCTGAGGGCACCGCTTGGGGCAGTGAACATAGCTTAGCACTGGCACCCACAGCACACATGCCAAGGAAGTGGGGAAGTTAGCAGAGGCCAAGGTTTAGCTCTGGGAGAGGGAGAAAGAGCAGCTCACAACACTGAGAGGAAGATGAAGGCCTTACCCAGGGATGTTGTAAGTGCAAAGGTCTCCAGCATCACGTCGTGGTACAGGAACCTCTGAGCCTCATCAAGGAGCCCCCACTCCTCCTGGGAGAAGTACACGGCCACGTCCTCGAAAGTCACACAACTCTGCCAGAGTGGGGACAGTTCATTCCATAATTAGCTTCTCCCCTAGGATTCCCAAGTTCATCCACCCACTCATCCTTCCCCTGCTCACCCACCTCCCCACATCCCCATCTCAGAGAAGATACCAGGCCCTGGGGCATCTGATGCACACTGTCTCCTTCTGGTCCCTTTGATCACCATGTCCACCCACAGCAACGACAGGCAGGTGGGCAGGTAGACGATACCAAAACTCTGATGTCAGGCCCCTTCTAGCAGCTGCCACTCACCAGGCCAGGCCTTCTCTGAGACCGCCCTGCCAAGTTCCCCAAGAGGGACACACTCTCTCGTTAAGCAATTCTCCAGATCAGATGTCCCAGATGTAACCAAGGGTGTGGGCTCCCATTTCTCTCTTATGTTCTCAAGGCCAGGGCCCTCGGGCCTTCACTTCCCACTCTCTCCTAGTTCTCCCTGCTCTGTACCGCAGGCACCCCCCATCCTTCTTCCATGGCATAGAGTCTGGCAAATTCAAACACGTTCCAGAACTACAGCAGCACAGCTCCAATGGTCCCCACTGCCAGAGGCAGCCCAGAGTCCTGCTCCGTAGGTCTCCCTGCCTGACGACGGCTCCTCGCTTCAACCGCAGCCACACGGAACCACTTGTGGATCTCAGCACTCATGACCCTCCTCCACTCATGCCGCACTTGATCGGCTCTCGCCGGTCAAGCCTTCTTCTCTCTGTCCAACCCTCATCCAGAGCCAGTCCCAGAGCCTTTCCACCCCAGGTCCAGAGATTCTCCTACATGAGCACTTGGCCCCCGAGCTAATCCAGCTGCCCGACCGAAAGTCCCCAGGCACACCAAGGTCACAACAAAGTCCTGGTGACCCCAGAGCAGTGAGTAAGCAGCAGTCCTGGCCTCACCACCATGTTGCCTCCATTACTCCCACACTCCTGCATCATCCCATGCGCACCCACCTCTCAGAAGCCTTGCTCCCATCAGGTCATCCACTCTCCTGCACTGTTCCCACCACTCCTCTCTTTCACTGACCCACACGCAGACACTGGTCTGCACCCCCCAACTAGGTGACCAAGCACGAGACCCAGCCTCTGACCTCACTCACCCCTTCCGAGGCTACTATTAACATCATCATGACTGGGATCACCCCTCCTCAACGTGACCCACTGCGTTACGGACCGAATGTACGCATTCTCCCAAAAGTGGTATGTTTGGAGCCCTAACCCCCAGTGTGATGGAATTTGGAGATTTGGAGGTGGGGCCTTTTGGGGTGGTGATCAGATTTTGATTAGGTCAGGAGGGTGGGACCCTCTTAAGAAACCATTCTACTGTCTTCTTTCTCACCTTCAAAACCAGAAAATCACAGATCTACTGAAAAAACCTGATTCAGAATCCAGCCATCTCTACCCCCTCCAAGGCCACCGCACCAGTCCACATCATCAGCGCTCACTGGACTACTGCAGTACCCTCCTCCCTGGTCTTCCTGCCACTTCGCTCACTCGCCCAGTCTGTTCTCTGTGCTGCAGCCGCAGGAAGCATAAGAGCTTGAACAGATCCCTCCTCTGCTCCAAAGCTCCCACTGTTCCCACCATCTCCAGAGTAGACACTCAACTTCTCAGGGGGCCATCCCAGGTCTGACTCCTGTCCCTGTGCTCTCTGTTCCCATGAGAAAGGACACTGAGCTACCCTTGTTCAGCTCAGTCTCGCCTCCAAAGGCCTGCAGACACTGGTACTATACTGGGGCAACCGTCCTCCACACCTCATTCTATTGGCTGCCAGCAACAGGAACCACTCCACAGAACCCCCAGCCTGGTCTGAGGACCCCGGGCTTAGAACCTGTTCCCAGTCCCCAGGCCTGGAAGAATGATAAATGAAGAGTGTCAGGACACCACAATCACAGAGATCAAGAGAGGAATCAGGACCAGTGAGGTTCTGGAACACCATCCACTCACTCACCTCCGCAGGGTTCATAAGTGCTTCTGTACTGATAACGGTCTGCGTGAAGAGGAAAATTCGGAGAGGCAGGTGACCATGGCAGGGCTCCATGGGCTCGGGGCTACCCTGCACCCCTGCCCGGCCCTGGAGCCAGGTGACCTGGGATAACTACAGTCTCTCTGATCCTCAGTCCCCAGAGCTGAGTCTTACAACTGTATGACCTTGGACAGGGACCAAAACCTCCCTGTGCTTCCTATTATCATCCTTCCTCCGGTCTGGTCCCCTTAGCACCTTGTAAAAACTTTTTAAAAAGGCTAATTCAGGTGAGGCCTTTCCTGTTCACAATGCTCAATGGCTCCCAGCCTCTGATGGCCACCTGCCAGTCCCCCCGTGACCCCGCCGCACACCCTCTGTTCCCCTGAGGGCAGAGGGAGGACCCCACACCCCCCAATTCCTCCCCCTCGGCGCCCCCTGCAGCCCTGCACCAGCCGACCCCTCCCCTGCAGCCCGCTCCCGCACCCTGTCGTGCCAGCTCTCAGACACAGGGTCCCCACACGCGAGCGCCTCCCCGGCCCGGACACCGGTACCTGGGCCGCAGGGACGCGAGCAGGCGCCCCGCGCTCGGGCCTGGAGGGTCTGGGGTGGGAGGGGGGGGGGAGAGGGGGGCCCGGGGGGCGCGCGTTTACCTGAGCCGGGTCCCTGCGCGCGGTCGCCGCCATCTGACTCTGGGCGGAGCGGACACCCGGGCCAGCGGTCCCCGTCCCGGCCCCGGCGCGGGGCAGCCCGGGCGGCGTTGAGGAGTCGCGGACGCCAGTCTGCGCGGCGGGGTCAGCGCCTCCCCTCGCGCCTTCTCGGTCCCCTCAGTCTCCACCCGACCTCAGGAGTCCGTGACCCAGCACATAGAGCTCACAGCAGCCAAAACTACCGCCACGAGGAGGACGCCGGAAGTCCCGCCCCGACACGATGGGCACACACGGAATTGCCCTTCTCGTGAGCCTCTATTGGCTAAACGACGACGACGCCCGGCGCAGCGTCCTCTGGGTAGTGTAGTTCTCACAGCACGAAAAGCCCTGGCGCGGGGCGCCCCTCACCCGCAGACTAGGAGGGAGAGGTGCTGAGAGGTGGTGTCTACGTCTCCCAAGGGCGGGGGAGGGGCCTCGCTCCTTTAAGGGGCTGCTCTTAGATTTCTGAGGAGTGTCGTGTGCAACTGATCACCTAGGTGTTTAGAGAAGTTATTTCGGACTCCTTGAAGCTTAGCATTTTCTCGGATTCTAGAAGTAGTATTTCAGATGCTCCCAGTGACTCAGTCCATTCCACAGAGTCGTGCAGACACAAAGCGTGGAGCCTAATAGTTTATCTTCTTTCTTTTCAAATGCCTCTAGACCGAAACGTTAGAGTCAGCTTTGTGAGTTTCAGTACGCTGGGTCAGGAACAAAAGAAAAAGACTCCGCACAGGGACGGGACAGAGAGGAATCAAAGTGTTAGACTGCCGTAGAGCAGGAGGACAAAGGTGAACTCTGTTGTTGGTTCCCACAGAAAATCTCTCTGCTGGCCGTGTAGGTAGTGATTGTGTCCAACTCACTGAGGAACACGGGTTTGTATCCATATTATCTGTTACTCCCTATCCTTAGCCACATTTAATTACTTTTAGGAATCTGGCGAGTATTTAAAAGAAGAGACAACTGTGCTGACAGGGCGAAGCCTGCTTGGGATTCTCTCTCTCCCTTTCTCTGCCTCTCCCCTTCTCATGCTCTATCTCTCTCAAAATAAATAAACTTAAAAACAATAATAAAAGGAGAGCCACTTACCAAATGTCATTTTGGAAAAGGACAGTGTCTATAGTGTTCGCTAATATAGGAGCACCTGGGCAAAGAGGATACCAGACTATGAAGTAAAGGTTTGGGACACGAAGATCTCATCCATTTGACGGGAAGTTATTATCGTTCCTGCTGCTACTGCAGGGATGGTGTCTGTATGGGGAGTTGAGATGATCTCAGAAACAGTTGTGAAATGAAAATCACTGAAACCCATTAATAATGGTTATGTAGTCATTCAGGGATAGTGGCAGGATAGCGCTGGGAAAATATCAGTAAAAGGTAAAAAAAGAAAAAAAAAAGTTAATACTCCTACCAACTTCCGTCAGCAAATTATGCCCGGAAAAGAAAAACATGTATATGCCAACAATGGCTATAGAGCAGCTGTGAGTTAAACACATTTTCTTACTGATCCTCACTTCATGCATAATGAAGGCTTCAGAGTGGATATTGTGAGGATCAGTCAGTTTGGACAGAGACAAAAGATGAACTCAGGCTATCAGAGAGAACACAGAACAGTAGGTAGCCCTAAAGCAAGTAGAAGAGGATGACATGTCTCTGGGTCCCTCAGACACCAGCCACGTGCCTCTCCTTGTATTTATGTCCCAACGCAAGCAAGAAGTATTGATTTTCAAGACAGTATTTCTTTATTATTTTCATAATATGTTCTTTCTTAAATTTGACACTTATCTGGAAATCGTATTTACCACATCACCATTTGCTGCCAGGATGGTGGTTGTCATGGTGGTATCCACATACATGTAAAAATAAGTATATGAGCCTTGAAATAAAGGCCTGTGTATCTGTCATCTCATCTCTTTCTGGGAAGTTATTATCATTTCACCTCTAACTGATGAGACTGCATATCTCAATAATTAAAGATATGTATTCTCCCCGGTATTATTGAGATAAATATCAATAGCAGGTGACCAAAGGACCTTCCATTCTATGAAACAAGGTAAAATAGTGAGCAGATTGCATTCTGGGTTCCTGCCATCCTGAGGGCTTCTCCAAATGTGATATTTTAAAATTCCCATGGACACTTAAAAATAGCAGATTTCAGGGGTGCCTGGGTGGCTCAGTCAGTTAAGCGTCCGACTTCAGCTCAGGTCATGATCTCATGGTTTGTGAGTTCAAGACCACATCAGGATCTGTGCTGACAACTCAGAGCCTGGAGCCTGCTTTGAATTCTGTGTCTCCCTGTCTCTCTCTGCTCCTCCCCTGCTTGTGCATTCATTCTCTCTCTCTCTCTCTCTCTCTCTCTCTCTCTCTCTCTCTCTCTCTCTCTCTCAAAAATAAACATTAAAAAAATACCAGATTTGAGGGATACATAGAGAAAGAGAATTAAGAAAACTTTTCCAGGGTAATAAAGATGAACAAGGAGACAGTGGTGTCTCATTTTGTTATTTCAATAAACATTTATTGTGGTGCGCCTGGGTGCCTCAGTCGGTTAGGCGTCCCACTCTTGATTTTGACTCAGGTTATGGTCTCATGCTTCGTGAGTTCAAGCCCTGCATCAGGCTCGGTGCTGACAGCACGGAGCCTGCTTGGGATTCTCTCTCTCCCTCAAAATAAATAAGTAAACATTAAAGAAACATTTACTGAGCATATGTGGTGCATTAATCTTTTTATTGGGTGTGCATAATGTGTCAGGAAACAAATGAGATAACAAACCCTATTTCATGTTGCTTATAATCATATTAAGGATATTAATAAAAATAAATATAAACAACATACTATCTTTTAAGTGAACAGGTGCTTTGAAACAGAAAAAAAAAGATAACAATGATGAGAAGTGCAAGAGAGTGACTGCAGATGGGTTGTGATATCGAAGAGGGTTTGTCAACTATTCCTCAATAAAGCTGGAGAAAAAGAGAATTGAGTGGGATGCTCCACTAATAAAAGCATATTTAAGGAATGCCTTGAAAACCGTGGAGTGAACTCTGTGTATAGCCTTGTGTTCCATAGAGGAAACAGCTAGAACAGATGCCTTGGGCCAGTGCTGACCTTTCATGTTCCAGTCAGAATAAGAAAGATAATGCAACTGAAAGCACGTGAGTGAGGAACGGCTTGGTAAAAGCTACAGTTGGATCATGAAAGGCACTGTAGATCACTGGAAGAACTTTCCATTTTATCCTGGTCGATAGAGGAATCATGACAGGGACTGGAACATCATGCTAAGTGTCTGAATGAGAAATGAGGAGAAGGCAGGCTGAGAACCTAAAAAGAGGTAAGGTTAGCAGCAGATAGATGACTAGCCGGGTGACTTATCACAGACATCTAGGTGAGAGGTAATGAGGTCTGCAATCAAAGTTGGGGCAGTACTGGACACAGTATCGTTAGGTACTCGATGTGTTTTGAAGTCATTTCTTTTCATTCCTAAGGGATTTTCAATTGGGTTGCTCAATTGGCATGAGCAAAGGAACGGTACAGAATATGATTCTCAAACTTCATACATGAACAGTAGTAGAATGAGGGAATTGCCATCAGCTGAGATTGTGGGAAAGCAGTAGAAACAGGTTAGGAGGGAAGATCGGGAATTCAGACACCAACATGGTAAGTACAAGATGCCTGTTGAGCATGTGAATATAGCTGTCAAGTCGGCAGGCAAATCTCGAGAATTTTCGAGAGCAGTGTTGTCAGGATTAACTCTGAACACTTAGTTTGTAAGCTTCTAAGTATCGAAAAGATGAGACTGGATGAGATGACCAAGGGGGTAACTTCAGGTGGAGTAGGTGAAAGGAAAATAGACCGGTGTGCAGGGAAATCCCAACACTAATTTTGGGTGGAAAGGAGAAACAGAGAAAGAGATTTGAAAATTACCAACTATTTCTCAGTTGGACAGTCACAAGTCTCTTATGTCTGTCTCAGCCTATCAAAAGTGACTCTACTGCTATTAATGCCTGAGGTCCTTGCTTGGGCCATCGTACTGGTGGTGAGCCCCATGGAGCCAATGTTGGTAGGTGGACTGGCTCTTACAGTTCTTATTATGACTGCAAGTTGCGCTTCAGCAAAAACCATGAGGGAACTTTAAAGGACAAGATTTTTTCCTCACAGGTCCCAGAGGGTACAAGTCATGCCAAGGGCCACATAGCGGGTCAAGGGTAGAGAGGGAGAGAGGAAGCTCCGACCCGAGGCTCTGCCTTTATTGGTGCCCAAGGGCGGGGTGCCCAGGTTTTGCAGGTGGATTTAAAGAAGAAGAATGGGCTGGACACTAGGGTTTCAAGAGAGAAAAGCGAGGTCCCAAAGGCAATCAGTTCTCCAGGTTATTCATGGCTTTCTAAAGGAGGAACTTAGTTGTTTTGTTAGTAGCTGTGTTGTACGGTAGGCAATATGTGTATTTCAGATGGATGTCTTTGCAATGGATGCCTTGGCAATCAAAAGCTTAACCTGCATTATAATCCTCATGCTTACTGTCAGGCACTTATGCCACACAAGTCTTAAGACACGAGGGGATTTAGAAACCTGTTTGTGCCTTCGGTGCGCCTTGGTGGCTCAGTTAAGTCCGACTCGGGTCTTCGGGCCTCATCACCTTGGGCGGGACCCCACACTCCGCAGGCCGTGTGCGTGCGGACACCACGGTAGCGACGCCGGAAGCCCCGCCCCCAGCCTACGTCTAACACGGAAGCACTCCATCCGGAACGCTCATTGGCTTAGCGTCTCCGCTGGGCAGAAGGCTTTTTCGGATGGTGTAGGGCCACTGCTGGTCTCCGCGAGGGGCGCTCCGCACTTGTCACTGCGGAGCAAAGGTCACCGGCCCCGCGAGGGTCTCTGGGAAGTAGCGCTGCTTTGTCCGAGGGCAGAGGCTGAGCTCCGCTCCCCAAGTGGGCTGAAACCCAGTTTCTGCGAGTCTTGTGGGCAGGTGATCACCGAAGTGTTTAGACGTGTATTTCTCCAGACTCCACCGGGCTCGGATGCTCCCCGGGACTGCAGGTGCACACGGACCCAACGGCAAGCGACTGTCGTGTGATTGCGCGTCATGTGGCCGTAGTCCGATGCATCAGAGTCAGTCCCGGGCGCTTAGGGGCTGGGGTCAGGACGGGAGAGAACAGCCTCCAGGCCGGAAACGACCCCTGTGAGTCGAGCACCAAGGCTCGAAGAAGCCTTAGGCAAAGTGTACAGTCCGTTCCCGCCGACAGGGGCCAAGAACTCGCCGGATCCCAGCCAACAGGGCGCCTCCCGCGGGTCGCCCGCAAAGATCAGGATTTGGCCTCCGCCCACACAGGCCAGGTATGCGGCCCGAAGTGGGAGGGGCCTTCGCCCCTGGGATCCGCGGCGGAAACCCAGCGCCTGGATCCTGAGAGATCCGGGGGAGCCCTGCCGGGAGGACCCCGCAGCTCCCTGCTGTCCTTCGGGGCGCCCTCGGGGCAGCTCGCGGCCTGCGCCGCTCCCGGGACCCGGGCGGGCGCCCCCTGGAGGCCCCTTGGGTGGAAAGGGGGAACTCTGGCGGAGGGTGGCGCTGTGGGGTCTCAAGTTCCACCCCCTCTGTGCCCAGCCCACGCTGTCCCTGGTCAGATGCGACCTCAGATCACACCTGACCCACTGACCGATGAGAATATCTGTCCGCGGAGGGAAAGAATAAATCAGGTTCCCTCAGGAAAGGGGGATCAGTGAGAGCCCAGCACTTTCTTCAGATTAAGGGATGATACATATGATAGATGATAGATGATATGACATATATGATATAAATAAATAAATAAATAAATAAATAAATAAATAAATAAATAAGTATTAGGGCACCCTGTTACACCTAAAGTGCGGCCTTTCTAGGGTCTCCAATGACCATCTAGAGTGTTTCAGGGGGGTGTCTCCCCTCTGGCTGGTCAGGATTCTAATATTACCCGCACTGTGAGGCCTGTGCATCCTCCAGCCTGTTCTCAGCACCCTGCCAGCTGTTTTCTATCCTTTCCCAGCCTTGCCCTGCACCTTAGTTTTCTGCCAAATTCTCTGTGACCTCATGCAGGTTTCTAAGGCTTCTTCTCTGCCCATACCCCACTTTGTCAGGACCACACAGGAATTCCAGAGTGTACTTAACTCTTGAATGAGGAGGGGTTAGCGCTGACACCCCCAACTCCCATTTCCCCAGCCCCTCAACTTTCTCCACCTCTCCAATCAGGGCAGTTGAAATCCCTATAGCTTTTGATTCCCTCAAAACTTAACTACTAATAGCCTACCGTTGACCAGAATCCTTACCAATAACATAAACAGTTGATTACATTTTTTTGTTTGTATTATATACTGTATTCTTCCAATTAAGTAAGGTAGAGAAAAAAATGTTAGTAACGAACAAGAAACAAATATACATATACACTTACAGCACTGTACTGTATGTATTGAAAAAAAATCACATATAACTGGACCCATGCAATTCAAACCTGTGTTGTTCAAGAGTCAACCATATAGCATGAAATCTCAGACCTGATTTAAAGCAGAAGGAAAATCCTATGTAAAGCAGGAGGAACCCCTTCTATAACAGGACTCACTTGAGTTAGGGAAGTTATTTTGTGAGCTGAAAGAGAGGGAAGAAAAATCCCCAAATGACAGCCTCCACTCATTTTATAGATTACCTCTATTTCCAATAGAGGGCGTCAGCTTTCTGCTGGATATCTGTTTTACCGCGTGGAGTTTACTCACTGGAAGAAAGATGGGTTTCCCTGACTTCATTTGGAGAACAGAAGAGAGAGTGGGGAAAGGAATTTAACGTGTGTGCTGCAAACCTGACTGGGAGGGACATTTTGAGAAATGGGATAGAGCTTTCAGGAAGTGAAAGGAGGCAGAGTTTCATCTGAGCGGAGTAGGTATCAGTACATGTTTATACAGTTTATACAGTTACACAGAAGAGAGGGAAAACAAATGAGGAAAAGGACAATGGAAACAGCAGGAGTAAATTACTTCAGATGTCAACACCATAGGTCATTAAGGAAATACAAATGAAACCACCATGAGATACCAATCTACATCTACCAAGATGACTATTTTCAAAAGGGTAAAATAACAAGTTGTTGCCGAGGCTGTGGAGAAACGTGAACCCTTGTACACTTCTTATGAGAATATAAAATGTTGCAAAGTGAGAAGGCAGAATACGGCTTCTCATTAAGCTTAATAGAGATAGGTCATCTGACCAAAAAAAATTCCATTCCTGGGCATATACTGCAACAAATGGAAAGCAGGGACTCAAATCTATACTTGTACACCCATGTTCATAGCAGCATTAATCACAACAGCCAGAAAGTGGAAACAACCCAGCGTCCGTCAATAGATGAATGGATAAAATGTGGCATGCCCAAACAATGGAATATTTTTCAGTGGTAAGAAGCAATAAAATGCTGAAACATGCCATAAGATGAATGAACCTTGAAAACATTATGCTAAGTGATATAAGCCAGGCACAGAAGGATAAAGATATGGTTCCATGAATACTAATATCTAGAATAAACAAGCTCATAAAAACAGAATGATGAGAGATTCCTAGGGGCTGGAGTGAGGGGTGAATGGGGAGTTATTGCCTAATGGATACACAATTTATGTTTGAAATTATATAAAAAAAAAAAAAAACTTTGGAAATAGTGGCAGTAGATACACAGCATTACAAATTTACCTGATGCTACTGAATTATATACTTGAAAATTATTTACATGGCAAAGTTAATATTACATAAAATTTACGACTCTCCCACCCCTCTCAAAAATACCCAAACTGAGTGATTTTATCCACTTCCTAAGTTCAAAATTTTACTTCTGTTATACTATTTCAGAATGTCATCAGCTTTTCCACTGATGAAGCTAAAACAGTATACTCTTTGTGTAAGCACATAAATAATGTTCGTGTTAGGACTCATATAGGATTATGGTTTCCAGGATCTAACTGCCCCACTCTACACAGAATAATAAATTTATATCAAGAATCTGAAAATTTTTAGTCCCTTAAATACTAACAGCTGGCGGAAGAAATGATTAATTTCATGTAGAGAACAGAGTCATACAGTCACAATCAGATTAGAAAATATGTTTTCCTTGCCAGGAAATGAAACAAAACCGAGTGATGCGAGTATCACTGAAAATGAGCACAAAAGGGCTGAATGTTGGGAAACATGAAGACAAAAACATAGAGGCATCCACCAGCCACTGGCCCGGAATAGCAAATAGAGTCATCCAAACAAACAAAAGAGAAGACAGTGAGTAAAAGAAGAAAAAAGCATTCACAAGGATCAAGATGGTACAACTGGCCCTGGCCTCGGGAGAAGGTCTGGGAGCAAGGCTGTGGCTGTGAATGTGTTGGACTCGCTGTTTGTGCCTGAGCAGGAAAAGGACCACTGAGCCACTGGCCCAGGCCATGAGACTCAAACACATAAAATCAGTTAGGAAGAATATTGCTACAACCACAAATTTGAGAAATCTGTCTGGATTGAGTGTGGAACAGTATCCATACCTTATTCTCACACTATAATTTTTGCCACTCATAGGACTAATCATTTTGATAGGAACAAAAATATTTACCAACAGATGCAGGATCCAGCAAAGGAGACAGCAGAAACCAATGAACATTGGGGATCTTATTCTGAGCTCCAGCCACCTAGAGAAATTGGAACATAGTTTAATGGTCTGAAAGACACTGAGAAGTGTGGTAGTGCTGAGGGAAACCCCTCTGGCCACTCTATGGAAATAGAAAAGAAGTTTACATCCGGCCTCATTCAGGAAATATTTTGATCTAAAGGCTGCCATGGCCTGAGGGATCCCTCTCAATAAAAGCACCAAGGAGTTGGCTAAGACCAGTTGATTGAGAATCAAGTCTGTGGGTCTCACCTTGTGTCCAGTGAGAAGTGTGAAGTTATAAAGACACAGGAGAGAGGCGTTTGCAAGGATTCCCACTCCCAGCTGAGTGAGGAAGAGGATTCCTATTTCCCACTTGGTGGCAGCCATCGCATCAATATCTACGAGACATTGATTTTAGTTGAAGCCAGATGAATGGCAGTACAAGAAAAAAAAAATTGTGATAAACTGTGGTGCATCCAGACAATGGAACATTATTCAGTACTAAAATAAATTGAACTATCAAGCCATGAAAAGACACGCAGAAAACTCAAATGCATATTACTAAGTGAAAGAAGCCATTCCGAAAAAAAACTACACACTGTAGGATTCCAACTATGTGACACTCTGGAAAAGCAAAACTATGCAGACAATTAAAAGATCCGTGGTTGACCAGGATTGGAGGGGGAGGGGATAATAAATAAGCATGCATAGAGGATTTGGGGGGCAGTGAAAATATACTGTGTGATATTATAATAATAGATATTACTGTAGGATATTATAGTAATGGATTGTCCACCCACAGAATTTACAGAACTAAGAATGAATTCTAAAGTAAACTCTGGACTTTGGGTGATTATAATGTATCAAGGTAGTGTCATCCTTGGTGAAAAAAAAAAGTACCATCCTGGTAAGTGATGCAAATAATGGAAGAGGCTATACATGTAGGGAGGCAGGAAATACAAAGGAAATATCTGTGCTTTCCTCAATTTTGTTGTGAACCTAAAACTCCTAAAAAAAAAAAAAAAAAGAAAGAAAAGAAAGTCTTAAAACAATGAAGTATGTGACCATCACCATCACTTGAAAACACTTTGGAGGTCTACCTACAGGAGCCGAGTAAACACATCATGGCTCACCTGCACAATAGAGTTTTCTATGCCTGCAAATTGAGTGAGGAGGATCTCTACAGTCTGACCTACGGTTATAAACTGTATCTATTCTGAAATGAAAAGCTAGATGGAGAGCTCTGTGTAGAGAATGCTAAAGGTTTTTTTCCCATGTATATGGAGGAATGAAAATGTAGGCACAGAACATACATAGGAATGGGGCAGATTTTAAAGCTAGTTTTTAGAGAAAAATCTTGTTATACTGTTTTATTTGTACATATGTACACATATCATATAATTATTAAACAATTTTAAGGCAAACTAATGTCTTAAAATACAAAATTCAAAGGTTAAGAAGTAACTGAATACCCCATTGGCTTTCTTTCTATGTCAAAGACACATTTTGAGTGACTTGAAAATATGGGATTGGCTTTATTTTCCTAGGAAGTTCTATTAAGGTAAAACTACCTGCAAGGAAATCTTAAAGTCTGTGTATGTATTTTACTAAAAAGTATTGGGATGCTATTTTGGAAACAAATATGTTACTATGAATGGAAAATAAAGCTTTCTATGTCAGAAAAAAATAAATATATAACCTAAGAACTTGAACAAAACTAAAACACGTATTTGGTAGGAACAATTGATATTAACTCATATAGTATTTGATTTTAAACATATATGCATTTTTTCCGCAAACTGAAAAAAAAATTAGAAATTATGGACAATGCTGTAACAATGCCTACTTCTAGCACCCAGTTTATGGTCTCTTAATCCATTTTCTTGTGTACATAAAGAGTGTCTTGAGGGAAGTGGGGGCTTATTCGTGGTCTAGGGCAGGAACTTTCCAAGATACAACTGAAACTTCTTGTCATAAAAGGGAAGCAAGGAAAGAACACTGAGGTCACTTTTTAGAGGTCACAGGATTCCACCTGATGAAGGTGCCCTTGCAAAGTGTTGGTACAACAGCGTAACTCCAAATGATTGATTTATGTAAACCAAATCCATATAAATGACATAAAAATAAGTGCAAAACTGCTGGAAGATGTTGAGGAAGCAGTTAATTCCTGGAAAATGGATAAAGGGGAATATCAACTATTTCTCCTGCAATAGCAGTACAGACTATGTTTCACAGTAAGAAATCTCTGGGCAGTCCCCCCAAACTTGTCTGTTTTAAATGATACTAATTAATGTCAATGAAAACATTTTCCATCATGGTAAAAATAGATACAAAACAAAATAATAGAAAACTCAACAATAGTTTAGGGGAAACTTCCTCACAAGAACAATTCCTTCTTCCAGATGCAATGTTTCAATATTGGATGACAAAGTAGAAGAATGTGTCCATGTTCATGAAAATGTGTTCATGATGTAGAGCACCCTACTGAGTCACCATCTTCCCGGCATGGTTGTTTCAACAAGGCAGGAATAACAGCTGTGAGATGTATTTCAGTTTCCATGATCACGAACTGAAATGGTTACACACTTGAGAAACACTCTGGAAACACAGAAATTGTTATTAGGATCAATAATATAATTTAGAATAGTCACACATCAAGACAGCCATTTTTTCCCCTTAAGATAGGCAACGGTCTTCTTAAATGTATAAGCAAAAATGCATTAGTGAAAGACAAATGGAATTTTGAAAACAATATTAAAAACTAAGTATCTGAGGAAAACACTGAATGAAAACCAGACACTGTATTTTAAATCAATCATAGTATTCATTTAGTATCAGAAGACTGTTGTCCTAGATGAAAATCTTTCCAGTCTTACTAATTCAATTCATACTATTAAGTATGTTGTCTCATAAGATTCCAAAGAAATATTAACATTTCTAAATTTCCTCCACAAATGTCAAAAATACACACAATTTAATGACACAACTTGCCTTAGTATATAAAGTATAACCAGAGGTTTCTATTGGTGAAAACCAAACATGGCATAGAATGAGGAGCTTGCAAATTATGTTTGCAAATATTTTTATAGGATAAGTTTATAGGGGCTTATGTATGATAACACTAAATGATGAATTAGCTGGGAGAAGTGGTATTTTACATGCAGTATTAAAATATTTGGAGATTTGGTGAAGTCTTAAAGATATTTCTAGCTTTCAATCTTAGAGAAAATAAATACTACATCTAAACATAAAGAATGTAAATCTCTTAGAAAAAATATTGTATGTTTGCATTAATTTTGCCTGAATAAATTACCAAGCATGTATCCAAACTTAAGAACTGAAAACATTTTTATCACACTTTTTTTAAGTTTATTTATTTTGAGAGAGAGCAAGCAGGGGAGGGGCAGAGAGAGAGGGAAAGAGAGAGAATCCCAAGCAGTCTAAACTCACAAACCGTAAGATCATGACCTGAGCCGAAGTCAAGAATCAGATGCTTAACTGACTGAGCCACCCAGGAGCCCCTTATCACACTTCTTAATAAAAAATGTAAGCCTTTTCATTTTTGTAGTATCTTTTACTGAAAGACTCCTAAAACCAATAGAAAATAAAACTTAAAAAATTAAACATGTAGAACATAAAAAAGGTAATTATGATAATCTCAGTGCTTCTTTTGGAAATGTAAAAGAACAGGCAGCTCTGAGAAAAGAACACATATATTAAAAAATGTATTTTTCTCATAAGTATCAGAAAAGGCCAAATTACAGTGCAAATGACACTGACATTTTCAAATATACATATACTCGTGCTGAAATCTCATTTTAAGATAAGTTTCCTCTGATAGAAAAATTGCATCATTTTTCATATCAAAAAAGATTCACAAATGGATCTTTTAAAATCGGTCTGCTATACTGTAAATTTTAAAAGTTAATATTTTGCTGCTGCTTCAACATCTCCACAACCAGGGTCCGAACACCCCACCCAGGTGACTGGGTGCATCAGTTGAAGGCTGGGCCCTGCCACAACTTCCCCGTCTTGCCTTTCCTGACTGTGACCTCGGGATATTCAGATGCGCCAGTGGAATCCCCTTTCACTGTCTCCTGTGTACTCCACCCTGACCCTCAATAAAGGCGCTTGCCTAGAGGTCCTCCTCCATTTCCTCTTCCATCCCCCACCTTCTCCACCTGCTTGGTTGAGTCAACCCCCTTGGCTCTTCCACCACTGACCCCCTGGTGGTGTGCCCGGACTCTGTCTCTGTAGGACCCGTGACTATAATAAACTGTTTTTCTGGCCCTCTCTTGTGTCTGGCTGAACCTGACACACCATGTCATGACAGATACAAAACAGCTGCAAATTTAAAATGTTTTGAAAATCATTTAGAATACTGAATACATAAAATTTTACCTGATATATTTTTTTCTCTTGTTTTCTGGAATGATTGTGCAATTTGAGATTAAAGTAAATGCTGTGTAAAATACATTTCAATTCTATTTTAGTAACTGAAATAGAGCAGTTTGTATTTAAGTGTGGGGGAGACACCTCAGGCTTGGTAAACAACCTAATGGACTAGTGATAAGAGAGTCCGTGGGGTGAATAGGAGGAAAACACCTCACTAGTAAGTATCCATCATATTCCTTGGACATTGATTAATATGTTTCATAAAAGAATGCAGAAGGTGAATTCACTCAGCCGTAAATCAGCAGATGTGACTTAAGAGAGATCTTAGTGACTGAATATAAATTGGTCTAGAAGGATCCTCAACAAGTGAAGCAGGGTTAACTGTCTGGGCTGGGAAGGAGGAAAGGGGCAGGGGAGGGGGTGTCAGAGTGGAAATCCACCTGAAATTTATGCATGAATTGATTTCCTAAAAATTTCATGGTGAAATTCGTAGTTTTTTTTTTTTTTTAATTTTTTTTTTCAACGTTTTTTATTTTTATTTTTGGGACAGAGAGAGACAGAGCATGAACGGGGGAGGGGCAGAGAGAGAGGGAGACACAGAATCGGAAACAGGCTCCAGGCTCCGAGCCATCAGCCCAGACCCCGACGCGGGGCTCGAACTCACGGACCGCGAGATCCTGACCTGGCTGAAGTCGGACGCTTAACCGACTGCGCCACCCAGGCGCCCCGAAATTCGTAGTTTTTAAATTTAAAATTTTATAATTCAAAAAAGTTTGTTTAAGAGAGAGAGAGAGAGAACAAGGCAAGGGAGAGAGAGAATTCCAAGCAGGCTTGGTGCTGTTAGTGCAGAGCCTGACATGGGGCTCGATCTCATGAACCGTGAGCTCATGACCTGAGCCCAAATCAAGACTTGGGGGCAGGGGAGGGGGGGATGCCTGGGCGGCTCAGTCTGTTAAGCATCCGACTCTTGATGTTCCCTCTCTCTCTCTGTGTCTCAAAATAAATAAACATTTTTTAAAACCCTACATGAGAGTCCTATAAATCTGAAATTGCCGTGGTTACTGATCATTCCAGCCCTTAAAGACTTCAGAAGTACAAAGGCAATAAACGATCTTGACATTCCCATCATCATAGGGTGTTGGGCAACAAAGGGAGGATCCAAATTAAGTGACTCCTGCTCTTAGCGAGGGGGTGTGAACTTCCCCGTCAAACAAGTTCTCCAGTCAGAATTTTATTTTATTGTTTTATTCTTATCTTTTTAGTTTGATAAACACACATCTTGGGGGGTAGAGAGAGCAATAGGTTAACAGCAGAAGGATGGGTTAACAGCAAGAAGCAATAGGTTAACTAGCAAGGCACTTTTACCATCCGCTGGATTACACAGCAGGGTAATACTACTATCAGAAGACTACTGAAGTCTCTGATTATTCCTCCCTCCCTGCTCCAGCCCCAAATCCTACAACCATTAGGCACAGTGTTCTTCAAATAATAATTTAATTTCTTATTTTATTTTTTATTTTTTAAATTTAAATTCTAGTTAGTTAACATACAGTATAGTCTTGGCTTCAGGAGTAGAACCCAGTGATTCACCTCTTACGTTTGACACCCAGTGCTCATCCCGAAAAGTGCCCTCCTTAATGCCCATCACCCTTGTTTGTTTAATGTTTTATTTTATTCTTGAGAGACAGAGCATGAGCAGGGGAGGGGCAGAGAGAGAGGGAGACACAGAATCCGAAGCAGGATCCAGGCTCTGAGCTGTCAGCACAGAGCCCGGACATGTGGCTGGAACCCATGAACCTTGAGATCATGACCTGAGCCGAAGTCAGATGCCCAACGGACTGAACCACCCAAGTGTCCCTGCCCATCACCCTTTTAACCCATCCCCCACCTAGCTCCCCTCCAGAAATCTTCAGTTTCTTTTAGTTCTGTAAATGGAAGATAAACGTGGGGCACTTGTGTAGCTCAGTCGGTTAAGCATCAGACCAGCTCCGGTCATGATCTCACGGTTCATGAGTTAGAGCCCTACATCGGGCTCTGTTCTTGGCAGCTCAGAGCCTGGAGCCTACTTCAGATGCTGTCTTTCTCTCTCTCTGCCCCTTCCCTGCTCACACTCTGTCTCTCAAGAATAAAAATAAACATTAAAAAAATAACTTCAATTTAAAAAAAAAGAAGATATATGTTTACTCTCTTTTACCGGTGTCAGAAAGTTTAGACCTATGTTACTACGCATCCATTTAGTACAACAGGCTCACAACAAAATATAACAAAATTAAATGTGCTAGCTCCTGGCACACTGACTGCAGTTAACAACTCAGGGCAGGGAGCTCAGCCTTATCATCTCTTCTCTGGTCATAGGTCTGCACTGGGAAATAGTAGAGTGAACACTGTGAGGTTTAGTCTCTTTGGGCAGGGACGAACAAAAGATTTCACAAAAGCTGTAACTGTGAGGAAAGAGGAAAGATGCCAGGCAGCCCTACGGAAGGCGAGCAAAAGGATGGTGTGTAGCAGATGTTCTCAGAAAGAATCATTGCTCGCTCTATACAAAACTGTTTCAATCCCAGAAAACATACATACATGTACACATACACATTATTCTGTGGTTTTCCCTCTACTTTGTAGAATTCTCCTATGAATCTGACATTCTTCTAAAAAAGAAAAAAATAGACACTTACCAGATGACATTTGCAATCAGGACGATGGGTGCTGCGGCAAGATGCGTGCCAGTGTGGAGAGCAGCGTCTGAACCTGATCTAAATGCTTGGGGTGCCGTGATCTCATCTCCTTGACCTCCTTGGTGGATAATTATTATCCTTTCACCTGTAATTTCAGTGACAACATCTACACAGGGAGTTGAGATTATCTTTCAAAAACATCTGCAGATTGTACAAATTATCGAAGGAGATCGTGTTTAATTAGAAGGTTTTCTATTGAAGGTTGCAGAGATATCGAAGGAACAATTTGCCTCTGAAATGTTAAAAAAAAATCTCAAGGAACACTGAGAATGCCAGAAAACATTAGGATCTGACAAGTTAGAGAATGAAACTGAGCACCTTCTTATCCAGGATTATTCTACATTTTGAAAATTTATCTCAAAATATAATTCCCTTCCATTCTTGAGCTCACTGCAGGTACTGAAATTGAAGGGAGAGCAGCAAATGAGTAGAGATAAAAAGGATAGCTGGGTGCTTCAAATTAGCAGAAACCTGTGATGTTCTATCCATTAAGCATTCTCCAAGATATTTACTGAGGTTCTTATGTCTGTTGGGCACTTTGGTGGCTACGCTGGAGCGTCAGTGCACAAATATGGAGCCCATCTTCTAGTGGAGGGAAAGAAAGCATTAAAAAAATTAAGCTGTTAAATTCTTTAGTTTATTAGAAGGTGTTATGTTCTACAGAAAATGAAAACAATAACGCAGAGCCCGAATGATGAAAACTTTGGTGGTCGAGGAAGGGTTGCAACATTAAATCTGATGTTCATAGTAAGAATCGTAGGGAAGATGATACTGAAGCAAATATTTTAAAGAGGTGAGGGGCCACCCTCTTGAACCTTTATGTGTTCATTTTTAAATTACATTAGTACAGTAGATGTCACCACAACTGATAGGAATACTATTGAGGTTCTCTAGACACGAAGGAGGTGGGGAGGTGGGCAGAAAGCACTTGTACGCTTTCTGGTATCATTTCCTATAAGGACAGGAATCCTATCATACCAGTGTCCCACCCTTATGACCTCACTTAACGTTTATGAAGAGGCCCTCTCTCTGTACAGCCACATTGGTGGTTAGATATTAAACTATTAAATTACTAATTCGGGGGCAGGAACAATCAGTCCGGAGCAGATTACCACAGGTGTGTGCTCCATATGGGAATCACTTCAATAGGATATGTTTCCATTGCCCTTCTGCCTGGTCAGGCCAGGCCAGCGGATCATGCCATTGGTCACACCCATGAATTGGTAAAAACCCAAGTAAAGAAGCACAAAGCATGCAATTTAGCCTAGTGCACCGATTTTTCTGTCTTCGATCAGAGCGGCCACCTTCTAAAAAGGATGCTGTTTACTTTGGAACTGCCATCCATAGACCAAGCAGCTAGTTTTGGTTAATCAAGAGCAGTTGATAAGGCACAAGAAGCACAACAGGCCATTGGATCTGGCACCTCCTTAGGAAGTTACTTTGCTGGCGGACAATTCTCTGACACCAGCTGGGTGTCCTACAAGTCAATCTTATTCTGATACTACTTGGAGTCAGCATGACTTCCCAGGTTTAAAGACTCAGTCTCACAAAACTGTCCTCACCGTGGATGCTAGTCAAAAGGCCTGAGTCCCCAGGCTACCCACACATTTTTCCAACCCAGCTATAAATTTGAGGGTTCCTATGACCTGCCTCTCAATTTTGGTAATTTTTGAGACTAGGTCATGGAATTCAGGAAAAAATTTTCCTTATATTTACTGGCTTATTGTAAAGGCTACAACTCAAGAACAGCCAGATGGAAGCAATGCATTAGGCAAATTATGGGGGGATGGCCCTCCCTGGGCACACCACCCTCCCAGAAAGTCAATCGTGTTCACCAGCTCAGGTCTCTAAATCTTGTTATTCAAGAGTTTTCAGAGATACGTCTTTAGATTCTCCCTCACCACCCAGTCCTCTGTTCTTTTCTGAGAACAGCCCATCACTCGCAGCCTTGCTAACTGGGTCCTGGGACGCCTGCCCCAACCAGGCTGGGCCAGTCAGCTTCCCTCCTGTGTAATCTAGAACATGGACTGTAGACTGAGGCCTGAGCATGCTGGGCACTGGGGTGAGGGTTGGTGTTTAGAAGGACATTGTTTCTATCCCAATGATCCCTGATGCAGATACAGGAAGACCAGGTAGGAAGAGGAGCCAGAAAACTGCAGGGTCTTTGGAGAGGAGGGAGGGTGGCTCCTGTGACATTTATCAGCCAGGAATCAAGAAGGCTGGGGTCCCCCCACCCAGGGGTAGAGAGGTGAGCCCTTCCCCAGTGAGACCAGAAACCCGCAGGTATTCAACATCACTTCCTGGTACAGGGCCCTTTGGTCCAGGTCCAGCTGTCCCCACTCTTCCTGGGTGAAGGTAATGGCCACATATTTGAAGGTATCCAAAACCTGGGAAGTCAAACAGATGTAGTGGCATTGGCCTTGTGCTGTTGGATGGGGATCAGAGCCTGTCAGTCTCTGGTGAAGGGGTAGAGAGACCCAGCCTCAGATCACCAAGGCCTATGCTGGGCTCAAGAGTTGGGGAAGGACACAGACTTCAGACCTAACGCAGTTGTGGCTGAGAGAAAATCCTCCCCTGGGGAATCCACTGGAGAGGACAATGGCATTCCTATGAGGATCGTGGGGGCAGACAATAAGTGATCTGGGACATCAGAGGAACAGGGAATATGATTATGATAATTCCAACAAGGAGAACCACAGCAATGGTAGCTGAGCCTCCCTGGTTCTCACCAAGCCTCACAGACTAAAGACTTCACATGCTGTAGTAAAGGGATCAGATGTGTTCAGCTCTGGAGCCAGACTCCTGCAGTTTGAATCTGTTCTAAACACTCAGCTACTGTGTCACCTTAAGTCACTTGATTTTCTTGAGCAATGATTCCTCATGAATATAACAATAGTTCTCACTTTATCAGGGTGTTATGAGAATTTTAAAATGTTGAAAATTCAGGGGCGCCTGGGCGGCATAGTTCATTAGGCATCTGACTTCAGCTGACGTCATGATCTCACGGTTCATGAGTTCTATACCCACGTCTGGCTCTGTGCCAACAACTCAGAGCCTGGAGCCTGCCTTGGATTCCGTGTCTTCCTCTCTCTCTCTCTGCCCCGCCCCTGCTTGCACTCTGTGTGTGTGTCTCTCTCCCAAAAAGTAAATAAACATTTAAAAAAATTTAAATGTTGAAAAAGCAAATGCTGGAGTGCCTGGCCAAGACAAACGCTCAGTGTGATTATCTTTATTAATCCACCCACAGCCCCCACAGTAAACACCAATGTAATTTCCATGTCACAGTCATGTGAGGCCAGAGGCTCAGGCAGACTATCAAGTCACACAGAGTGCCCAGTCTAAGAAGCTGATGTGGGATTTAAACTCAGATCCCTTTGGTTAAATCCAGCTCCCCCTGGCTGTGGACAGGGAGGCCTGCAGTGGTGCACAAGTATCTCATCTCATGGTCCTCCATCATCCCAGTGAATCCACAGAAACCAGGATGTGAAGTATATCTGATAATTGTCACTGCTAGCTCCATTTTAGCAACTGCAGACTATATTTCTGGGAACACGGGCAGAGGATTGGAACTGTCCTCACCCACCTCACAAGAGAGGCACTGAGATGCTTGTCACTGGGGATACACATCGTAACTGAGCTCTCCCCAATTCCCTCAGTACAGGGGAGATAATGATAATGTTCCCATTTCAGACTGGAGGTAGTGGAAGCCAAGGGCAGTGAGGAGACTTCCTCAAGCCATGGAAGAGGTCCAGTTGGAATCCACAGAGGCCTCTGCAGCCCTGCCCCATCATTCAGAGATGTCCCTATTGTGCGTGATGCAGTCAGTATCCATGTTTACTTTATTCATAAGCCAAATGACACATGTAGCAACAGAGTCAGGGCTTCCTTTTCTTTCTTCGGGCTGTCCAGGACATCCAGGAGAGGCAACTTCATGTGTTATCACTGATGCGGCGGATTACAGCAAGTCTGAAGTACCTGATCGTGCAGCCTGCTGTGTCTTCTGAAGCTCATCTGGCTCAATCCCACCTGTACTTTTTTTTTTTTTTTTAATTTAACGTTTATTTATTTTTGAGACAGAGAGGGACAGAGCATGAACGGGGGAGGGTCAGAGAGAGGGAGACACAGAATCAGAAACAGGCTCCAGGCTCTGAGCTGTCAGCACAGAGCCCGACGCGAGGCTCGAACTCACGGACCGTGAGATCATGCCCTGAGCTGAAGTCGGCCGCCCAACTGACCGAGCCACCCAGGCGCCCCCCACCTGTACATTTTAAATTTACAGTGGAATACAGCAAGGGCCTTTGGACTTTATGATTTGGTTGAAGAGAATCCTGCTTGCAACGGGCAATTCCATGTGCATGATGACCGGATGCACCATAGTGAAGCATTCATTCCCTTCTGTGGCACAGGGGCACAATAGGAGTTGTTTCAAAATGACTTACAAATCTATACTACAGATGGATTGGACTTCCTGTAGACCCCCAGGAACCCACACTCACACAAATGACAAGAATGAATCTCAAATAATTATGTGGTATGAAATAAACCACAAAAGAGAAGTAATTATGATTTGTAAAAAAAATCTAAAAAAAGGCAAACTAATTTAAACTGAAATAAAGCAAATGATTGTCCAGGGAAGGGTGGTCATGGAAGGCACGGTAAGACGGATTATCTAGGAGCCAGGTGAAACTCTGGGAGTGATAGATGTTCATAATGATCATGGGGATAGTTTCACCATTGTATGTATATAAAATTGCACAATAAAATATATGAAGTTCATTGCCTGTCGATCTCACCTCAATAAAGCTCTGAAATAATTAGTTGCACATAAATTCTGGATTTCCCATACCTCTTAGGAACCCAGAAGATCTGAAAGTGCTACATTTTTTTTAATTTAATTTATTTTTGAGAGAGAGAGACAGAGTGTGAGCAGGGCAGGGTCAGAGAGAGAGAGAATCTGAAGCAGGCTCCAGGCTCTGAGCTGTCAGCACAGAGCCCCGACGCCAGGCTTGAACTCATGAACTGTGAGATAATGACCTGAGCTGAAGTCAGATGCTTAATCGACTGAGCCACCCAGGCGCCCCTGAAAGTGCTACATTTATTTCACCATCCCTCTCTTCAGGTCTTGGAAGAAGCCCTGGCTTAGTGGCAATAACATAACAAACATAACATAACATAACATAACATAACATAATAAAATAAAATAAATAAATAAAATAAAATAATAAAACAAATAAAATTGAATTTAAATAAATAAATAAATAAATAATCGATCATATTCTCCAGTCACCAGGAAGGAATGCTGGGTCATAAAGGGCATATCCCTGAAATACGTGATCTCTCTCCTCTCAATCCGTTTGCTTGTACCAGCATCAAGGGTCTTCGGATAAGTGTATAGGCATTCCGAAAATCTCGACAGTATTTGCTCTGGCGGTGGGCGGAGTCATAAGGGACACAAAACTGGACCTTCTGAAACTCTGTCCCCTGTCAAGGTGCACACCCATATACTTGGGAATACTTATGGATGCAAACTTTAGAAGAGCTATGTCCTCGGTCATTGGCTGCCGTCTTCCCCACTCACTATGAATTACCTCTTCAGGGACTGGCAGGGAGAGAGCCTCCCGGGCCGTTGTTAGGAGCTCCGCGCTGCTTATACCATCCAAGCTACTCCTCTGGTCTGTGTATCTCCCCTGGTTGCTTGTTGCGGTCCGTGCTGTGGCACCGTGGCCTCTGGAATCCCTGCTGTGGTGGTCCGTACTCCCAAACTCTCCCCATGCCGCCGACCTGACTCTGCCCCTTCCTCTGCTGTCGCCTCCAACGTGCGACCTCGGATCCCACGTGGCTGCGGGGACCTGAAGCACAGGCCGTCTGTGCAGAAGACCTCACGAGCTTCTCTCTAGGAGAGCGCACACGGACCGCGGCTCCTGGGCCCCGACCTTGGGAGCGAGGCCCTCCCGGGGACGTGGACCTGTGCCCTGTGAGTCTTCCTGGAGTCAGGGCTTCCTCCAGGGAAGGAGCGTGAGGGTGGGGGCACCGGGTCACTCTCAAGGAGTGGGACCTCTGGCCTTGCAAAGAGTTGAGGACCTGCGGACGGGCGCACTGCACATCCTAATTTTACCTTGCTGCCAAACACCCAGGGGACTTTCTCTGAACACAGAAATTCCAGACACAGGCTAACCCGGAGCTCAGACCCGGACCCCCCACCCTCGGGGCGGAGATTCCCAGCCACAGCCACCGCGTGCCTGCGCAGAGCTCACCGGAGACCACAGTACCCAATGCGCAGCGCGCGGCTGGACGTCAGGACTACAAGTCCCAGAAGTCTTCGGAGAACCTGGTGCTGCCTCGACTTTCACCGGCCAGTTCCTCCCCCAGATTCCGCGGGGCCTCCAGCCGCCGCCTCCAACCCCGCCCCTGCTCGCTGCCACCTGGGGAATCACTTTGAGTGCCCTTTCCTCCGCAAACCAAAGAGATCCCATCCCTGCGCAGGTTTTGCTACCGAGGAGGGAGCTTCCCAGAGAGCACCGTGGGCCGCAGGCTAGACAACTCCCATAATTCTCCGTTTTGACCTTTTCACGCTGGGAATTTAACCTTCGGTGCCAAATTTACAAAGACTTGGGTAGAAACGGATTCCCTGAAAGCCTTAACCGCAAGCTCTGGCTAGAAACGCTGGGTGGACACCTGAGGATCATTGTCGATCTGTCCGTGTTTGTACAAATAAAGCTGACCATGTGTGGCAGCTCCACTGTGTGTACTCTCTAAGTCACCATGGAGTGGGCCCACTTTGGGTACCAAACTCCAATTTCCAGGAGGACGATAGCTCACAGAAGTATCCAAAATAACGTGTCACCATGTGCACTTTTGCTTCAGTGTTGCACAAAAAGCTTTCTTATTACCCAAACCACACTTTCAAACCTGTTCTGAAAATAACTCCCACCCTATCCCCCCATACCTGCTATCTTTGGAAGAAATGAAGGGGAAAACATTCTACCTTTCTGGTTTCTATCACTCAAATAGCATTCTGCAACTTTTAGTCTTATGCAGGTCCATTTAGCCATTAACATTTCCAGTAAATTAACTGATTATATAACTTAAATATAAAAGTTCACTTTCACACTGGAAAGTGTCTTTAGGTGCATGCAGCCCACAAGAGATAAAGAGTGTGGACAGAGGACGGGAGCAGGAGAGAAAGCCTCACTTGACCAATGGGAGCCGCCGGGGCTGAACATTCTTGGATTTTAAGGAATAAACACCAATACTACACATTCATTCAATAGATGGTCATTGGTCATTTGAAATGTGGCAGCCATTTTTCTAGGTACCAGAAATACTTCAGTGAACAAACAAATTCCCTGACCTCCTTAAAGTTATATTTTAATGGAGTAAGACAGGAAATGGAGGATACGATCAGGAAATTAGAAATTATCTTCCAAACAGAGAAGTACGATGGAAATATACATACTTGCATGTACATTTGTGTACATTACATTGGGGCTGCAGCTGAGGAAGCTTCTGGTGTGGAAGGAGCACTTTTGAAGGCCATTTTCTGGTGAGTCCTCAGGTGGCGGTGGTAGGTGGATGACTGGCGGTAGCTTCTCCGGCAAAGGGAACACGCGTAGGGCTTCTCTCCCGTGTGGATTCTCTCATGAGCCTGGAGGTTGGTTTTGTGGCTGAAGGACTTTTCACACGTGCTGCACGTGAAAGGCTTCTCTCTTGCGTGAGTCATCTGGTGCACGCGTAGGTCTGATGCTTGGAAGAAGCCTTTGTTACACTCAGCACAAATAAATGTCCTCTCATTATTGTGTCTTCTCTGATGGGCTTTTAGCTGAGAGAAATACCTAAAGATCTTGGGACACTTTTCACATCTATATGGTTTGGGGGCTTCATGGGATCTTTCTTGGAGTCCCTCACATGTGGAGATTCCCTCATTCTGGTGGGTAGGAACAGGCTCAGGGGTGACCTTGACTGGCTGAGAGAGAAACCCTGGTCCCAGTTCCATAAGGATATCTTGATAAGGGGGTCCTTTCGGGCACCCCTCCTGGGACCCGGAGATAGCTAGACCTGTTCTTCCAGAGCTGACTGGATTCTTCAAAGAAACACTGTCGTCTTCAGGCCTAGGACAGCCCTCTTCCTGGATAATGAGCAGGGAAGGGATTTCATTGCCTTGACTAGTAATACCGTCATTTACTTGGTCAATGTTGCCACCATTTTCTTTATCTTCGTCTCCTGTGAGGGCAAAAACGTGACTCAGTGAAGTTGTAGCCAGGAGGAAGTCCACATAGAACATCCCTCCGGTACCTTGGCCTGCCCCACTCACCTCGTCCCATTGCCAGGGAAGTATCCTGGGGAGTACAGGACCGTGTCCCCATGTTCTCTCCTGTTGGGGTTCCTGCTGACAACTGTTTGGCGAGATGAACAATGACTTCTCTTAAGGGCATATTCTCAGAAAAGAGGGCTTCCTGTCCCTGCATGTGGACGTGGACCTGTTGCAAAAACAAAAACAAAAAAAACCAATGATCACTGTTATGTAATCTTCATTAGTATGTCTTCCCTAATGAAAAAGATGAATACTAAGGCTTTCTGTGGGAAGAGGCAGCTCTTGTCAAGGCATTTCTCCTCACCTTTGAGGTTTTTTCCCAACTGATAACTTCTCAGTGAGTTCTTACCACCTCATCAATAAAATGCAATTAAATGAATTAATATATTGGTTCCTATATGTCCCACAAGGAACGACTGTAACACTTTTTATTTTTGCTCACATAGGTCGGTAAAGATTCCCCTTGGTGAGGAAGAGTGTGATCGGACTAATAACTGGTCTACAATAACTTCCTTCTCTACTTCCAGCTGTCGCCTACTACTCATTCCTTACTCTTTTTGGACCCTCACTCCAGGGGGAAGAACTTTGTACTCACTAAGCCAGGTGGCTTCATGCAACCATCACTCAGACCTTCCATGAATTTCTCCAGGTTTCTGCCACCTGATTCCCACTTCTCCTTCAATGTAGACCGATCACTGCAGTGTCGATTGATCATAAACTGTTCCAGGACCACTTGAAAAATAATTTCATCTTTGCTGTGTTTTTCTGGCTGCAGCCACAAGTAAAATGATTTATAGAGTCTTTGCAGTTCCTGCTTTGCAAATGAGTTGTTGCCATTTTGAAATAAGTTGTGCTGGGTGTCCTGGAGCTCAGAGATCTCCTCTGCCTTTTGGAGAGCAGGTCCTTGGCTGGGTTTAAAGTCTTTATTTCCTGATCCAAGGTTATCCATGGATGGGTCACACAGAAACGAGGTTCTGAAATCTAAATCCATTCTTAGTAATATTTATCAGAGACTCAACTTTCTGGATTCAGTTTGTGAAGTCCTGTGTTTCTGGAGATCTGTTTCAAGACAAAATCGGGACATCTATAATATTTGATACATTTTCTCATCTCATTTTGCTAGTTAGCTAGTTAGTTAACAGTCAAATGTTACATAGTGGTGGATGTTTAAAAACCGCAAGCTACAAATAGAAGAGATATATATTTAATCATATCACTGGCATAATTTTAACAAAAAAAGTATAAATTTCAGGCCCATATTACTTCATAGGTGAATTTTGAGACATTTAAGAAAGAAATAATGCTAGTCTTACCAAAATCATAGAAAAAGACACTGCTCTTTTAGTTAATGAAGTTAATTAACCTTGCTGATAATAAAACCTTACAAGTACATTAAAGAAAGAAACACTACCGGCCAATAATTATCTTGAGCATAGATGCAAAAATCCTTAATATCTGCAAATCAAACTCAGTCATATATAAGGAAAATAATATATCACGAATTGGTGGATTTTAGCTTTTATATACAATTTGGGTTAAATCTCAAAAAGGAATGTAATTTATCACACGATTGAATTTACAGAATATGCTATCGTCTTAGTAGTAGATACATTAAGCAAGTAATAAAAGTCAGCACTCAATCCTGAGAAAGATATTTAGTACACTAGGAGTAGAAGAGAACTTCCATTGTGTGATAAACCATTTACAACATAACTGCAGCAAAAATTATTCTTAAAAGTTTTGCCCTTGAGATTGAGAAATAGAAGCCATTATTAACTCTTTGTAACATTTGACTGGCACCTAATGAGTGAAATAAGATCAGAAACAACATCAACTATTATAGATGGCCTGATTTTATTTGAAGAAAAATCCAAAATATTCTAGGAATATTAGACTGGGTGAATTTAGCAAGGTTCCCAATACAAGGCCGATATTCCAAAAACAAATTTCTATTAATAGACAGCAGATAAAATTAAAGTAAAAATTTTATCACTTCAATGACCAACATCAAACACCTATGAACATATGTAATGAAAGATATTTAAAACCTCTACACACATACTACAAAATAATATTGAGAAGGAAAAGCCATATTTATGGATTGGTTGAAGGATTCATTATAGAAAATGTCAGTTCTCTCCAAATTGATTTATATATTCAATACAATTTCAAGGAAAATCCAAAATATGTTGTGTGTGTGTGTGTGTGTGTGTGTGTGTATGTGAGTGAGAGTGAGAGTGAGAGTGAGAGTGAGAGTGAGAGAGAGAGAGAGAGAGAGAGAGAAATTGACAAAGCAATTCTAAAATACATGGACACCAACAGGCAAAAATTTAATATATCAGCAACTTATTTCTGAAGGATAAATTTGGAGGATTTACACAACCAAATAACATTTTATTATGAGACTATAATAGTTAAGGTGGTGGCATAGTGGCACAAAGATAGACAGATAAAAAGTAACAGAACAGGGGCGCCTGGGTGGCTCAGTTGGTTAAGCTTCCGACTTCGGCTCAGGTCATGATCTCACTGTTCGTGGGTTTGAGCCCCGCACTGGGTTCTGGGCTGACAGCTCAGAGCCTGGAGCCCGATTCAGATTCTGTGTCTCCCTCTCTCTCTGTCCCTCCCCTGCTCGCACTCTGTCTCTTTCAAGAAAATGAAAAAAATGCTAAAAAAAATTTTTTTTTTTTAAGTAACAGAATAGTGTCCAATACTGAGATGTATTCAGTTACTTGATTTGTGAAAAATGACACTGACGTGATAATAATTACGTGAGGGCCATGATCTAGTATAAAGCATGTTCTTTCAATTATTGTTAGACAATAAGGTATTAGAAAAAGTAAAGAAGGTGAATAAAATGAGATAGGTTGAGGAGTGGGGGAGCCAAGATGGCAAAGTAGGAGGAGGATCTTATCAAATCATTCTGAATACCCAAGAGACTGACCTGAGGACTGCAAGAACAAACTGCACAACTAGAGGGAGAGAGGAGGCCACATCGGGAAGTAGGAAGTACAGAGATGTGGTTTCCCGGTCACGGAGAAAGAGAAGAAAGAGTGGAGCGCACATGCACAAGGACAACACTTCCCCAAAGCTGTTTTGGCTGGGAATGTGGGAGGGGCTGATTTTTGTGTTTTTGCAACCAGCGGGGCTCGAAGGCTGGAGTTTTAGAGGTCTGTGGGCTTGGCTGGGATAGAGATCTGAGGACGCTGCCCTACTCCTGGAGAGAAGGCAGGCATCCTGGGGCCCATCCATGAGAGATGGCATTCCCAGAGATGCCTCTCTGGGGACAAAAGAGCTGACAGGCACCATTTCCCTCCCCTGCCCCTCAGCATAGGCGCAGAGACACCTGCTGAGGGTGACTAACCCGGACACTGGCTGTCTAGCCTGCTTTGCTCCAAATTCTACATAGCAGCACTCTGCTGTGCCTGTCCTCCATCAAGCCTCCCTCAGTCCCCACATGGCAAGACTCTCCCCTCGAAGACCAGCACAGGACCCCGCCATACCAGGTCGCTAAAGTCTGGAGTTTTAAAAGTCGGCAGGCTTGGCTGGGATAGAGCCCGAAGTGCACTGCGCGGCCCCAGGCAGGCAAGCAACCTTGAGACTGACGGTATGAAAACAGCAATCTGAAAAATGACTGGGATGCATGAAGGAAATTATTCACCCTTCTGGGAGTGCTTCCTAAAAAGAGCAGCAAACGCGGAGACCCCTCTCCAGGGACAAAGGAACTGGCCCATTTCCCTCCCCTGCCCCTCAGCATAAGCCAACTTCAGTAACCCAGACAATGCTGACACTGGCTGCCTAACATACTTACATCACGTCCTGCCCCACTGTGCTCTGCCTGCATTGGCCTTCTCAGGCAAGTGGGCCTCAGGGCCAGCCAAGTGGGCCCCTTCCCCAGAAGACCAGCAGAAACCCCTGCCCACACCATGCTTCCCAACCAGAAAGTTCTGCAAGGCTTCAGTTCTAGTGGAAGTAGCATCAGGTCTCATTTAACAATCAGACCAGAACACACCTAGTTAAAACTCCCCCACACTCTGGCCAAGGCCCAAACACTGCCCACCGCAGGCAAGGAGAGCACCTGCAGAGGACTGGACTGAAGGACGGAGCAGCCAAAACACAGCAGCAGAGTGCACACACACACACCAGGGACACTCTTTGAAGCGTCAGCCCCTGGACACCAAACAGCCTCTTTATCATAAAGCTATTACTCTCAGGACCAGAAAACAAAACAGGCTTTTCTAACACACAGAGACAGAGACACAGACAAAATGTCCAAGATGAAGTAATTCATCCCAAATGAAATAAGAAAAGTTCATGGCCAGAACTCTAATTGAAACAGATATAAGTAATACGCCTGATGGAGAATTTAAAGCAGCAAACACAAGGATACTTGCTAGGCATGAGAAAAGAATGGAAGACTTCAGGGAAGCCCTTACCACAGTGATAAAAGTTAAAAACCAGAAATTAAAGGGGTGCCTGGGTGGCTCAGTCGGTTAAGCGTCTGACTTCAGCTCAGGTCACGATCTCGTGGTTTGTGCGCGGTTTGTGAGTTCAGGCCCCACATCCGGCTCTGTGCTGACAGCTCAGAGCCTGGAGCCTGCTTCAGATTCTGTGTCTCTCCATCTCTTGGCCGGTCCCCTGCTCATGCTCTGTGTCTGTCTCTCAATAATAAATAAACGTTTAAAAAAAAAAAAAAAGAAAAACAGTAACAGATTTGAAACAATCTAGATGTAATGACCACAAGAATGGAAGAACCAGAGGGAAAAGTAATATAGAAGATAGAATAATGAAAAATAATGAAACAGTACAAAAGGGAAAGAAGAACTACAGATCACTAGAATAGACTTAGGGAACTCAGTGATTCCATCAAACGTAATAACATTCATATCATAGGAGTCCCAAAGAAGAGAGCGAAAAGGAGGCAAGAGGTTTGTGTGAGGAAATAATAGCTTAAAAATTCCCTAATCTGGGAAAGGAAACAGACATCCAGATCCATGAGGCGCAGAGAACTTGCATCAAAATCAACAAAAGCAGGCCAACAGCAACACATGTTGTAATTAAATTTGCAAAATACGGCGATAAAGAAAAAAATCCTTAAAGCAGCAAGACAAAAGGAGTCTAACTCACAAGGGAAGACCTGTAAGGCCACCTGCAGATCTCTCCATAGAAACTTGGCAAACCAGAAGGCAGTGGTAGTATATATTCAATGTACTGAATGGGAAAAATATGCAGCCAAGAATACTCCATTCAGCAAGGCTATCATTCAAAATAGAAGGAGAGATAAAGAGTTTCCCAGACAAATAAAAACTAAAGGAGTTCATGACCACTAAACCAGTCCTGAAAGAAATATTTTTTTTTAATTTTTTTTTAAACGTTTATTTATTTTTGAGACAGAGAAAGACAGAGCATGAATGGGGGAGGGTCAGAGAGAGGGAGACACAGAATCTGAAACAGGCTCCGGGCTCTGAGCTGTCAGCACAGGGGCCCGATGCGGGGCTCGAACTCACGGACCGCGACATCATGACCTGAGCCGAAGTCGGCGCTCAACCGACTGAGCCACCCAGGCGCCCCAGTCCTGAAAGAAATATTAAAGGGGACTCCTTGAGTGGGAAAGATCAAAAGTGACAAAGACTAGAAAGGAACAGGGAAAATCTCCAGAAACTGAGAAAAAGTAATAAAATGGCACTAAATACATATCAACAATTATTCGGAATGTAAATAGACTAAATGCTCCAAATCAAATGACAAAAGGTATCAGAATGGATTAAAATATGAGACCCATTGATATGCTGCCTACAAGAGACTCATTTTCAACCTAAAGATACCTGTACATTGAAAGTGAGGGGATGAAGAAACATTTATCATGCAAATGGACATCAAAAGAAACCTAGAGTAACAATATATCCTCAACATGAAAGCACCCAAATATATGGGGCGCCTGGGTGGCGCAGTCGGTTAAGTGTCAGACTTCAGCCAGGTCACGATCTCGCGGTCCGTGAGTTCGAGCCCCGCGTCAGGCTCTGGGCTGATGGCTCGGAGACTGGAGCCTGTTTCCAATTCTGTGTCTCCCTCTCTCTCTGCCCCTCCCCCGTTCATGCTCTGTCTCTCTCTGTCCCAAAAATAAATAAAAAACGTTGAAAAAAAATTAAAAAAAAAAAAAAAAAAAAGAAAGCACCCAAATATATAAAACAACTAAAAACAAATATAAAGGAATGAAATGATAATAAAATAGTAAGGTACTTTAATATCCAATTTAGACCACTTAAGCTAAAAAATCAGCAAGGAAACAATGGCTTTGAATTACACATTGGACCAGATGTACTTAACAGATATATTCAGAACATTCCATCCTAAAGCAGTAGAATATACATTCTTTTTTTTTTTTTTAAAGATTATTTGACCATGGGAGGGGCAGAGAGAGAGAGAGAGAGAGAGAGAGAGAGAGAGAGAGAGAGAGAATTCCAAGCAGGCTCTACACTGTCAGTGCGGGAGCCCGACACAGAGCTCAAACCCATGAACCATGAGATCATGACCCAAGCTAAAATCAAGAGTTGGATGCTTAACTGACTGAGCCACCCAGGTGCCCCTACATTCTTTTCAAGTGCACATGGGACCTTCTCCAGAATAGGTCACATATTAGGTCACGAATCAGGCTTAACAAGTACAAAACAATTGAGATCATACCATGCATGTTTTCCCACCACAAAACTATGAAACTTTAAGTCAACCACAAGAAAAAGTGGAAAAACCACAAATATATGGAGGTTAAACAACATGCTACCAAACAATGAATGGATCAACCAGGAAATCAAAGAAGAAATTTAAAAATACATGGAAACAAATGAAAATGAAATACAATGGTCCAAAACCTTTGGGATGCATCAAAAGTGGTATTAAGAGGGAAGTATATAGCCATACGCTCCTACCTCAAGAAGCAAGAAAAACCTCAAATAAACAACCTAACCTTACACCTAAGGGAATTAGAAAAAGAACAAATGAAGCCTAAAGCCAGGAGAAGGAAAATAATAAAGGTTAGATCAGAAATAAATGATATAGAAACTAAAAAAAAAAATTAGAACAGATCAATGAAACTAGGAACTGATTTCTTTGAAAAAATTAATAAAATTGATAAACTCCTAGCCAGATTTATCAAAAAAAGAGGAAGGGCCCCAATAAATAAAATCACAAACGATAGGAGAAATACCAACCAACATCACAGAAATACAAGCAATTATAAGATAATATTGTGAAAAATTATATGCCTACAAATTGGACAACTTGGAAGAAATAGATAAATTCCTAGAAATGTACAAACTACCAAAACTGAAACAGGAAGAAATAGAAAACTTGAACAGACCAATAACACAAAGCAATTGAAACAGTAATCAAAAACCTCCCAAACAGAAGTCAGAGTCAGATGGCTTCCCAGGGGAATTCTACTGAACATTTAAAGAGTTAACACCCATTCCTTTCAATCTATCCCCAAAAATAGAAATGGAAGGAAAAAATTCAAACTCTTCTATGAGGCAAGCATTACTGATTCTAAATCCAGACAAAAACTCCACTAAAACAGAGAACTATAGGCCAATATCCCTAATGAACACGGATGCAAAAATTTTCAAATAGCAAATTGAATCCAACAACACATTAAAAGAATCGTTCACCACGATCAGGTGGGATTTATTCCTGGGTTGCAAGGTGTTTTAATATTCACAAATCAACATGATACACCACATTAATAAAAGAAAGGATAAGAACCATAGAGATAACAGATCTGTACTCTGAAAACTATAAAACTCTGGTGAAAGAAATGGAAGAAGACACATAGAAATGGAAAAATATTCCATGCTCATGGATTGGAAGAACAAATATTGTGAAAATGTCTTTCCCACCCAAAGTAACCTACACATTTAATGCAATCCCTATCAAAATAACCCCAACACTTTTCATAGAGCTAGAAAAACAATCCTAAAATTTTTATGGGACCACAAAAGACCCTGAATAGCCAAAGCAATCTTGAAAAAGAAAAGCAAAGTTGGAAGCATCACAATTCCAGACTTCAAGTTCCATTACAAAACTGTAGTAATCAAGACAGTACGGAACTGACACAAAAACAGATACATAGATCAACAGAACAGAAAGCCCAGAAATGAATTCACAACTAAATGGTTAATTAATCTTCAACAAAGCAGGAAAGAATATCTAGTGGATAAAAGACAGTCTCTTCAATAAATGGTGTTGGGAAAACTATACAGCAACATGCCAAAGAATAAAACTGGACTACTTTCTTACATCACACACAAAAATAAATTCAAACTGGATGAAAGACCTAAATGTGAGACAGGAAACCATCAAAATCCTAGAGGGGAACACAGGCAGTAAAGTCTTTGACATCAGCTGTAGCAACTTCTTACTAGATATGTCTCCTGAGGCCAGGGAAACAGAAGCAAAAATAAACTATTGGGACTTCATCAAAATAAAAAGCTTCTGCACAGCATAGGAAACAATCAACAAAACTAAAAGGCAACCTACAGAATGGGTGAAGATATTTGTAAATAGACATATCTGACAGTATCCAAAATATATTTTAAAAAAACATGTACAAGTGACACCCAAAAAACCATATAATCCAGTTAAAAAATGGGCAGAAGACACAGACATTTTTCAAAGAAGACATAGAGGGCTAACAGACACATGAAAAGACGCTCAACATCATGACAAATCAAAACTACAATGACATATCACCTCATGCCTGTCAGAATGGCTAAAATTAACAGCACAGGCAAGGATGTGGAGAAAGGGGAACCCTCTTACTGTGGTTGGTGGCAGTACAAACTGGTGCAGCCACTCTGAAAAACAGTATGGAGGTTCCTCAAAAAAAGTTAAAATAGAACTACCTTCAATACAGCAATTGCACTACTAGGTATTTATCCAAAGGCCCAAAGGATACAAAAATTCAAAGGGTTACATGCACCCCGGTGTTTATAGCAGCACTATCTACAATAGCCAAAATATGAAAAGAGCCCAAATGTCCACTGACTGATGAACGGATAAAGAAGATGTGGTGTGTGTGTGCATATATATATATATATATATATATATATATATATATAATGGAATGCTACTCAGCCATAAAGAACGAAACCTTGCCATTTGCAATGACGTGGATGGAGCTAGAGAGTTCCATGCTAAGTGAAATAAGTCAGTCAGGGAAAGCCAAATACCATATGATTTCACTCCTATGTGGAATTTCAGAAACAAAACAGATGAACACAGAGGTGGGGGGAGAGAGGCAAACCAGGAAACAGACTCTTAACTGTAGAGAACAAACTGATGGTTACCAGAGGGGAGGTGGGTGGGGGAGATGGGTTATATAGGTGATGGGTGTTAAGGAGGGCACTTGGGATGAGCACTGGGTGTTACAGGAGTCACTACATTCTACACCTGAAACTAACTAACTGTATGTTAAATAACTGGAATTTAAAATTTTGAAGAGGGGCACCTGGGTGGCTTAGTCGGTTGGGCCGCCGACTTTGGCTCAGGTCATGATCTCACGGTCTGTGAGTTCGAGCCCCACAGAGGGCTCTGTGCTGATAGCTCGGAGCCTGAAGCCTATTTCGGAGTCCGTGTCTCCCTCTCTCTCTGCTCCTCCCCCACTCATGCTCTGTCTCTCTCCCTCTCAAAAATAAACAAACATAAAATTTAAAAAATTTTAAATAAAATTTTGAAGAAAAAAAAGAGATAGGCTGAAATCCATAGAAATGACTCCTCCCGTGCTGAAAATTCCTACATCATGCACAGACGGTCTGTCTGGCCACCCCTAGCTACACCATCGTGTCAGTCCAATGATACATCCCTTAGGAAACTTTCCCTTATTACATTTGCTGGGGTTTTTTTCTTTATAAAGTTACTGTTCCTTGTGAACATTTATCTCTGCTTCACTGCTTTTTACCAAAGCTATAAATTTATGTTTATCTGTGTTTCTGATCCCTGCCCTTTCCCAATGGAATGTGGAAGCCAGTACAGATGAAATTGAGTTTGCCATTACTTGACATTCATTTCTATTTGCAAACCACATTTTATGGGCAACTATAGGCACGATGCTTGGAAGATCGAGTCAAGAAGACGAGGAAAAAGGTTCACTGTTGGTAGGAATGTAAAGTGGTGCAGCCACTGCAGACAACAGTATAGAGGTCCCTAAAAAAATTAAACAGAACTACTATATGATCCTGCAATTCCGCTTCCGGGTATTTACACCAAGAAAACGAAGACACTAACTCAAAAGGGTATCTGCACTGCCATGTTCATTGCAGCACTGTTTACAACAGCCACGATGTGAAAGCAACCTACGTGTCAAAGGAGGGGTGGATAAACATGTGATACATACATTTATATTTTTATTTTACATTTACTTACAATATTTATATATAAATATACATAATCAGAATACTATTCAACCGTAACAAAGAATGAAATCTTGTGATTTGCGACAAAACGCATGGGACTTGGGGAATTATGCTAAATGACACATGTCAGACTGAGATAGAAAGACAAATACCATGCGAGCTCACTGTATGTGGCATTTTAAAACAAAAACCCAAGCTCATAAAGATCAGATGGGTAATTGCCAGAAGGAAGGGGTGAGGGGTGGCAAAATGGATGAAAGGGATCAAAAAGTACAAGCTGCCTCAGGGCGCCTGGGTGGCTCACTTGTCTGAGGTCATGATCTCACAGTCTGTGAGTTCCAGCCCCTCATCGGGCTCTGTGCTGACAGCTCAGAGCCTGGAGCCTGCTTCAGATTCTGTGTCTCCCTCTCTCTCTAAAATAAATAAACATAAAAAAAAAATTAAAAAAAAAAAGTACAAGCTGCCAGCTATAAATAAGTCATGGAGATATAACATACAGCATGGTGACTATAGTTAATAATATCATAGGGCACATTTTGAAGTTGCTGAGAGAGTAAATCTTCAATTATACCCCATTAAAAAAAATAAATCTATTTTCCATGTAATTTGTTTATTTTTCTGTCCTTTTCAGTTTTATATATAAGTAATTCAAAGATCTGTATCTTAAAAAAAATTCATACTGCGGCGCCTGGGTGGTTAGTTAAGCCTTCGACTCCTGATTTAGGCTCAAGTCTTGATCTCATGGTCGTGAGATGGAACCACTCACTGGGTGTAGAGCCTGCTGAGAAGTCTCTCTTTCCCTCCCTCTCTCTCTGCCCCTCCCCGGCTCAGGGGGGGCATGCACACATGCACTCTCTCAAAATAAACATTAAAAAAATTCTCTTATTAGAGTTGTCACTGGAGCTCAATGAGTCGATATATGGAGAACACGTGAACAGCCCCCAGAAAGAGGGAAGTACTCAGTAAGGTAAGCTAAACAGCTGACAGCTGCCCTTTACATTTTAAGCCCCCACCCCCATGTGCTGCGGACCAACACTTTGACAAGATGCCATAAAAACGACTTACGAGAAACAAAATTAACAAGACAACAGCCATACAAAAAGACTTTCTCGAGGAAGAACTCTCTTTCAGTCAAACCAGGCTTTCATAGACTCACAATATCAAGCCCTTATTGAGCCAGAGCAACTGTCAAAATAGACCATGCCCAATGCCTGAAGAAGCCCTGTATTTTTGTACCTAGGAATTTTCCCCCAGTGATTATGCCCACATACACATGCACAAAACAAAAGCACACAACTGGAAATTTCCCTTTCATTCTGGAAACTCACCTCCTGAGGAAGACTGAACTTCAAACCGGGCGAGCCTGGGCTAAACACCAAGCTGCGGTGTGACTCACACTCTGCACAGGGCTCATCTGACGGGCCTTCCGGAGGCTCCTCCCTCTTATAGGGTCTGGGGTCAGGGATGCATTTACAGATGTGATTGGATAAAACCCGTCCTGTTGATGGAATTTTCATCCGACCTAAGCTCCACCTCTCCAATACCTTATTACACAACACCCCTGGGGGCGGGGCAATTGGCCACCACCAAACACACTAATATTTCTGCAGTGAAATGTAACAATACTCGCAATTGAGTGGGCGTACAACGATGAGCATTCACAGGGCGCCCCGGTGGCTCAGTCCGTTAATCCGACTCAGCTCAGGCCACAGTCTTGATGCAGGGGCATGGGGCAAGCTGAGGGCAAATTTCAGGCTACCAGCAAACCCCACCCCCACCAGGTGGGACATGTATGATATTCCCTGGACACTCCCTATGCCAAAACAGGTAAGGACAAAAAACAAACAAACAAAATAAAAGTCTCCACCAGTTCACAAGAAAAAGGCAATCCCATCAATTGGCCTTAAAGTCCAGGAACTCCCTACTGTCTTAATGTTAATGCTTTGCTAGAGGGAAAAACAACCTTAGTTTGACAATAGCTAGGCCTCCAGGAAGTCTGTAGCCTGCGAAAGTCTCTTCGGAAACTCCCTTTGACTGTATCTTCCCGATTCCATAAAACGGTCACCCCCTCCACACTTGCTGCCCATGGGCCCTGTCCCCGTGATTTAATAAAATCACATTAAAAAAATTTGGTGGGGGGAGGGTGCGTGGGTGGCGCAGTCCGTTAAGTGGCCCACTTAGGCTCAGGTCATGATCTCAAGGTTTGTGAGTTCGAACCCCGCGTCGGGCTCTGTGCTGACAGCTCAGAGCCTGCAGCCTGTTTCAGATTCTGTGTCTCCCTCTCTCTGCCCCTCCCCCGTTCATGCTCTGTCTCTGTCTCTGTCTCAAAAATAAATAAACGTTAAAAAAAAAATTTTTTTTAGGGGCGCCTAGGTGGCTCAGTCAGTTGAGCATCCAACTTCAGCCCAGGTCACGATCCCACGGTTTGTGGGTTCAAGCCCCGCGTCGGGCTCTGTGCTGACAGCTCAGAGCCTGGAGCCTGCTTCAGATTCTGTGTCTCTCCATCTCTCGGCTCCTCCCCTGTTCATACTCTGTGTCTCTCTGCCTCTCAATAATAAATAAATGTTAAAAAAATTAAAAAAAAAATATTTCTTGGGTGTCGGCCCCGGACCCCACAAACCCATCACCCCAAAACTTCATCAATCTCACAGTCCAGTCCATGAGTTTGATGGGCCCTGCTTCGGGCTCTCTGCTGTCATCGTGGAGCCTGCTTTGGATTCTGTTCCCCTCTCTCTCTGTCCCTCCCTCCTCTTGCACTCTCTCTCTCTCAAAAGTAAATAAACATTAAAAAAATTAACATTTAATCTCACATAAATTCTGGCCAAGTTTAGTCTTAAGTGAGTCTCTTACCAACTTGCTAATACTCTCTAATTTTTAAAAAAAATTTTAATGTTTATTTTTGAGAGAGACAGAAAGAGACACAGAGAAAGAGAGGCAGAGGCAGAACCTGAAGCACGCTCCAAACTCTGAGCTATCAGCGCAGAGCTCAACGTGGGGCTCGAACTCAGGAGTCGTGAGGTCATGACCTGAGCCGAAGCCGGACACTTAACTGACGAGCCACCCAGGTGCCCCTACTACTTCCTAATTTTATGAGATTTGTGGATTGCAAGTAGGGCGGAGAACAAGGTTAATATTCTCCCTCCCTATGTCAATCCCAGGCTAGTGAGTCAGAGGGTGCTCTGGGACCCCAGAAGTGGGGTTCCTAGTGGAGCAGAGAGACCACAGGACTAAAACAAAAATCACCTCAGTGGAAAGGGAGAGACAGGTGCTTATTTTCTGCTGAGAAAGTACACCATATTTGAGAGACTTCATGTCAGGACAGTGTGAAGGGGAAGTTACGTTGGTGTGAGGCTCCTGGTTGGAAACTCTGGCTGGTGGGGTCTGTCCTGCACTGAGTAGGAAGAAAGGCGACAGAAGAGATTCTATGAAACTCAGCACTTCCTGACTCACATGGGACGAGACCATCTCGTAGATGAGGGAGAGTTTGGGTAGCAAAAGGGATTGTGTTCAACAAGGGACTGGGGCGGCAACGTAATCATTGCCATCTTCTCTCTGCTTTCAAGTTGTATCCAGAATCAAGCGACTTTTAACCCCTTCACAGCCAGGACCTTCGGCCCAGCTCCTACGCTTTTCTCTCGGATTATTGAGGTCAGCTCCCCACCGGCCTCTCCTCCAGCCTGTCTTCAGCCCATTCTCCAAACAGCCACCAGAGAGACCCTGTTATAACCAAGTCTGACTGGCTCCTCCTATCATTGTGGAACTTCCCAACCGCCTGCAGTGAAGGACTTGCCCCCCTCCTTCACCAGGGACTCCTGGTGGGACTCCTTCCCATCTGTCATGGACTCACTTTCACAAGATGCAATTAAATAACTTACTAGAAAAATAAAACTAACGAGAAAGCCATTACCCACAATGGAAGGCCTTTGATGTCTTAAATGTGACACACGGTCAACTTGCTCTAACGGTGTCTAAATGATCGGTCACCATTTCTGCACCAGCCTTGCTGCAGACAGAAGAGAGTGGAGATGGGCTGTGTCCTCTGACCACATTCTGAGGAGTACTGACTTAGAGCAGAAGCCAGATTCCTAACGGTAGCCTGGGGACCCTGGTGACCTGGCCCCGCGCCCTGTCCAACTCAGCCCCTCCTCTGGCCCCCTTGCTCTGCTTGAGCCTCACCGGGCACACACGGGGTCCAGGACCCAGCAGCTCCACTCCCACCGCTGGCCTCTATCAGCCCTTCCTTCTGCTGGGTGCACCGTCCCCACCCAGCCCTCCTGCATTCCTGCCAGGTCTTTGTTCACGGGCTGGACACGCTTTCTAAAACTTGCGGCTAAGCCCTGAAAGTCCCCTTTCCCCCATCCACCGATTTTTCTCCTTATCCCTTACCTCCGCTGGGCAAGCTCAACATTCTACCCATTTCTCTTATTTTTTGTTTATCACTCCCCTACCTCCACCATGGGATTTAGTCAAACAGAGGGCGGGGATTTTCATCTGTTATGTTGCCCACTGTATCTATCAGCAGTCTACACGGAACTGGCACCTGGGAGGTCTATTCAGTATGTGTCCAATTTAGACGCATATTCCAGCAAGAGAAGGTGAAAAGCCTCCCCCAAATGGTATGGCAGCAATAGGGAGGGGAGAATCAGACTGGACCAGAGGGAATTATGGAGTAGGTATTTCAAGAGAGCTGCAGGGAAGTGACACATGAGCGACTGGCTATGTCCCCAAATCACCACAGAGAAATGAGACGCTAGTGGACACTCAGATTCTAGAAACTAGAGAAGCCCTGTGAGAAAGCCCTGGGGGAAATCAAAGCCTATCTAGAAATCAACGTCAAAGGACAGAAGTCAAAGGCTTCAGGGAAGGGAGGAATTGAGAAAATCACTTTAATTCAATTTAATTGCTCACCTAAATCACCTTGGGGCAGCAGCTACCTCTTTTACTGCCGGACTAGATGGTGATGAGGGGGGTTTGAGGATGTCGGCAAGTCAAAGTGATCAGTGGCCCCTGGGCTATCATACTATCCCTACTCAGCTTGCCGACTTGGGTGACTATGACCGTGGGTTGGACACACCTCTGCCCAGTGCTGCTTCCCTGGGGCCACGTAAAGATGAAAACTGAGCAGCCGGGCCACCCAGTGTGGAGGGAGCTGGATTGTCTTCCCCGATCCCCTTGTCACTACGCACTAGCCAGATCTAACAGAGCACACGCTGAACTGTATTCCTTCCTGTGTACGCACACAGGAGACAGGATTTCATATAACCAGGGTAAGTAACTAGAGACGGAGGAAGTGCACAATCCAAAAAAAGTCCATATTAAACAACACATCCTACTTGGAACAAAGGGAGGAAAAGAATAATGAAGACATTAAAATAAGCATATAAAAATAATTAAGGAGATAAGGAAAGGGAAAAGTCACCAGAAATAAGAAGATATGTTTTTTAAAAATGCAGAAAATGTTGGGGCGCCTGGGTGGCTCAGTTGGTTAAGCGGCCGACTTTGGCTCAGGTGACGATCTCACGGTCCGTGAGTTCGAGCCCCGGGTCGGGCTCTGTGCTGACAGCTCAGAGCCTGGAGCCTGTTTCAGATTCTGTCTCTCCCTCTCTCTCTGCCCCTCCCCTGTTCATGCTCTGTCTCTCCCTGTCTCAAAAATAAATAAAACGTTAAAAAAAATGTTTAAAAATGCAGAAAATGTTACTGAGAATAATATGATATGTCTAAAGACAATAAAAAAAGAGGGGCGCCTGGGTGGCTCAGTCGGTTGGGCAGCCGACTTCGGCTCAGGTCACAATCTCGCAGTCCGTGAGTTCGAGCCCCATGTCGGGCTCTGTGCTGACAGCTCAGAGCCTGGAGCCTGTTTCGGATTCTGTGTCTCCCTCTCTCTGACCCTCCCCCGTTCATGCTCTGTCTCTCTCTGTCTCAAAAACAAATAAACGTTAAAAAAAATAATAAAAAAAAAGAGAAGGAAAATATTTTTTAAAAATTTTATTTTTAATTTAGTTGCGGGGGGGGAGGGGCAGAGAGAGGGAGAGAGAGAGAGTCCCAAACAGAGATGCCGGGCTAGATCTCTCATGAACCATGAGATCATGACCTTAGCCCAAATCAAGACTCGGGAGCTTAACCTACTGAGCCACCTAGGTACGCCTTAATTATTTTTTTTAAGTAGGCTTCACACCCAGTGTGGAGCCCAATGAGGGGCTTGAACTCACAACTCTGAGATCAAGACCTGAGCTGAGATCAAGAGTCAGATGTTTAACTGACTCAGGCGCCCCTATTTTTAAGGTTAGTAGCAAGATAGATGATCAGATTGAGGAGAACACCTAAAAATCAAAGGAAACAAAAAAGAAACAGCACAAAACAGCCAAAAATATAACCTGTCATAGGAAGACATATTTTTAAATCTTTATATCCCTAGAAGTAGCACCACAACTGTAACTGGTGCTCAATAATGATTGTGTAATAAGAAAGAAGATAGAAACAGAGGGAGCACCACATGGTCAAAAGGAGTCCCAAAAGGAAGGCAGGCAAATTGGGATGACCTGGGAAGGGGGTGCATCCGTGAAGGGAGCAGCCAGCCTGTGACAGGAAAGGCTATGATGTTCTCAGGTGTTCAAGCCCTCAAGTGTGTGGTAGGAGGTGAAGAAGTTCAGGGACCAGGCAGGAAGACCCAATGGTGGTGAGACGGGGATGAGGTGGGTGAGGACAAGGCAGGCAGAGTGTCTGGTATCTGGCTGGGAAAATGTTTGCATGTCTGAAATCTGAAATGCCTAAATTTCAGGCTCTAGGTTCTTCCTCTCTCTCTGCCCCTCCCCTGCTTGTGCTCTCCCTCCCCCACCCCCTAAAATAAATAAATAAATAAACTAAAAAAAAAAAAAGAACTCGGCTTATTTGTTCACTGTGGAATCTCCAGGGCCGGAATATAGTAATCATTCAATAACTACCTGTTCAATAAATGATTAAGCAAATAGAAAAGATACTTTTTAAAGGCAGAAGATACTTTGTGTAAGATTTTCTTGAACAGGAGGAGTTTGAATTTAGTTCTAAGGGTAAAGGGCATTCAATTTGTAATATGGGGTCAAGCTTACAAAGAACGTTAATTCTGCTGAAGACCTGTTGAGCAATCAATTGGTGTAACCATAAATTAGGGAACGAGAATATTCACTATAAAGGACATAGACCTCCTCGGAGTGGGTAGTGGAAGAGGAGACAAGCAACGGCCACTCTCCAGTACAATTTTCGCTATGATGAGAAGTAGGGGCAGTACAGTGTCAGCTGGAGGAAGTTAGATACCCATGTAATGTTTTGTGTTGGTGATGCAACCGTTTTAACATTGTCAGGAATAACCTGGAAGGAGGAAAAATGGTTAACGGTATAGAGAGAAGGTAATTAGCTGTAGGTATAAAGTCCTTGAGAAGCCAAGATCTTGATCACAGAAAGATCTGTTTTCTGCTGTAACAAAAGGAAAGACAGAGAATGTGGGTAGAGGTAAGTTGTCAATTGGTGGTAGAAACACATGGGAAAATCCTATCTTTCTGCTTTTAAATCCTCAAAGAATTATGAGATCTTGATATCACTACAGCATAAGGGATGTCTGGAATATAAAGCGAGTGGTGAGAGTAGACCTGAGAGGACTTTCTTAGAATATTTGATATCAAACATTTCAGGGAGAACTTTCAGGGGTGCAGCACTTACGATACCACTTGATATCTAGCTCCATAAATTTATATCAAAACCAGGCAGTCTGGCGCCTGTTTATTTACAGCATCATTACAGCATGGCAGTAGAAGAAGCAGAGAGTTTATGTCCAACAGGATTGAGATATGATTAACCAAAACTTTTTTATGTGGGAGACAAAGGTTCTAGAGTCTCTTTCCAAGGGAATCATTACGGTGATGCAACATGAAATCTCAGCTCTGTGGAGAAGGAATGGTGTCACTACGATGGGATCATCACAGAGTCAATGGAACCAAGATCCATATGTGACAAAATAACTGAGAAGGGAGTAAGGAGAGCATTTGGCCAAGGGGTAAAAAGGTAGGAATCTGGTACAATACATATGGTTTTTCATTCTCTGGAAATGAAATAATATTCAAGGTGTCATATGAACTACACAACATTTCCATAAAACCACTGTTGTAGCAAGGAAAATTTAAAATTGTTATAACATCCTTAAAGTAAGAGGAGGATAATAGTTGGATAAATAGAGAGAAATAATGTTTACTATGATAAAAACTGGGAAAAAAAAATAAGACCATTCACGTTTGCAGTTAAGTGATCTGAGCAAAGACAAAAATATTTTAAATTTAGGTAATAAAAGTTAATCATTATGGAATAAGAATGAGTTCTCTTAGAGGACCATAAGCTATTAAATTTTAATAATTAAAGGTAAAACTGGGGTGCCTGGGTGGCTCAGTTGGTTAAGCATCCAACTTCAGCTCAGGTCGTGATCTCGTGGTTTGTGAATTCGAGCCCCACATCAGGCTCTGTTCTGACAGCTCAGAGCCTGGAGCCTGCTTCAGATTCTCTGTCTCCTGCTTTCTCTGCCCCTCTCCTGTTCCTGCTCTGTCTCTGTCTCTCGCTCAAAATGAATAAACATTTTTTAAAAGTTAAAAAAATAATTAAAGGTAAAATTAAGTATTGAGAAGTGTAAATTTTATTAAGTTAGATAGTGCATCTTAACTGAACATTTACCAAATTATTTATAATAGGCAGAAGCTGATCATTATACCCATCTGGCTTGGCTTTGTAATGAGCTTTATTTACACTTAGGAAAAAAGTTCACTGTCCTTCCAAATCTTGGGAGAATTGAGGTCATGGAAAGAGGATTCCCTTACAATATAATCCATAAACATGAGCACGATAATTGTTTACAGAATATATAAAGTTTTTTTAATGATAGCATTGAAAAACGAAGGAAAATATAAGACATCAATAAATTAGAAAAAATATTTAGACATCAATAAATTAATAAGCTCAAACTGTTGGTGAAATGTGGAGAATAAGCTTAGGAATCCCCCGGGCTTACACCAATGGGTTAACAAGGCATAAAGAAGCACAAAGCCACAGGATGCTCCACCCGAGTTTGGGTAAACAAGATCAGGACCCCAGAATAGGGAGGTGCGAAGGCACCCAGAATAGAGAGGGGGTGCAGAGGCACCGAGAATAGACAGGGGGTGCAAAGGCATCCAATACAAAGGTATATGAGGTAAGCAAGATTAGGCGTTCAGGGCAAAAACGTCCCCCAATTGAATACTATAGCAGAAACCTGCTTTCACAGGAAGGAAGGACAAAGTTAAGTAAGCAGGCAAATTGGGCTATAGACCACTGCACTGTGCTGCAGGTGAAGCTGCCCAGAGCGGAGGTGATTAACAAAAGAAAAGGTGCCTTGTCAACCCTGAGGTCACGTGTCCTACCTGTCTCATTCCCTAGGCTGAGATAAACAGAGGTGCTGCCTCACATCCCCTGTAAACAACCTTCCGCCAGGCTGCCCAGTGCCTGGATTTTGTTTTGTATTAACCCAAACCCCTAACCCCAAATATCTTCAAGACCCCCTTTCCCTCACGTCCCCAAGTTAATGTTCACAGATTCATTGTCTCTCTGTGCACGTCTACTGCCATGTTTGTAAGCCTTCTGATCCTAATAAAAACGGGGCAAGGCCCCTTATTCAGGGCTCTTGTCTTTTCCCAGACATTATCTATCTCTCGTTTTTCATCCTGCATCCCGCTCTTGCTGGCCAAGAGAGAACTTTAGACTTAGAGTCTACGACAGTGAAATAAATAAAACACGTACATTATGCAGGAATCCAAAACAGTAGCACAAAGTAACGATGACATTTATGAAAATTATACTCTATTAAAAATCCTCCAGAAGGCATGAGGAGCCTTAGCTAACTTGAGCAGGAGTTCTCAACTTGGAGAAATTTTGCCCCCACTTGCAAGGGCCACCCAAAGACAACTGTGGTTGTCACAACTGAATGGTGGTGCTACTGGCATCTAGTGCATGGAGGCCGGGGTTGCTGCTCAACATTCTACAGTGCACAAGAGAGGCTAAAAAAAAAAAAACAAACAAAACAAAGATCCAGCCCCAAATGTACACAATGTCTGGGAGAAGTGGTGGCACCATGGCACCCTGGCAAACTTATACAGATCTGCATAGCCCGTTAGAAAAGACTCAACAGCAGTCTGACCCACATGTTGACTAAAAACCTTGTGATCTTTCCAGCACCATGGAAAGACAGACAGTCTTGAAAGGATTTGTCACAAGGCCATTTCTCACCCTGTGACTGGTCATGGAACAGCCCCTCTTCTGCCTGCCTGGTTTCCTTCTTTTATTGTACAGCTGCAGTTGGAAATACTTTAAGTATAGAAAAGGCTCCTCAATGACAGACTGTCCCCATCGCTCATTTGTTCATCAGACCACCATCATCTGGTCCCTTTGATCGGGTGTCATCTTGTGACATAAGGGTCATGGGAAACTGACAACATGCTGGCCTTGCTTATGCTGTCTATGAAAGTAATGAAGTCTAAATTCATGTGCTTTGTTGCTTTTTTACTGGTGACATCTATGGCAGAGTGGCCAAACTAGCATACTGCTTGGAGACCGCTTGACTGCTTAACTATGCCAAAGTGAAGAAAGCCTGGACTAGAATACAATTAGTAACGAGGCAAAGACCAGCTTTTACTGTGGTTCTACAAGTAAAGGACGAAAGGAAAATGAAATTTAAGTGCATTCGATGTTTTTCCCTTCAGTGTATAAGATCAGGAATAAATATATAAAAGTTCATCTAAGCTCACCATCACAAAATGAAAATATAGCATTTTCAAACTGTACTTAATATGAAAGCATTTGACTTTGAATTTGAATGTTTGGAAAATATGAGTTTTTATAAAATAACTTTTTTAAGTTTATTTATTTTGAGACAGAGAGAGAGCACGTGGGAGGGACAGAGAGAGAGAGAGAGAGAATCCCAAGCAGGTTCCACACCATCAGCTCAGAGTCTGACATGGGGCTTGAACTCATGAACCATGAGATCATGACCGGAGCTGAAACCAAGAGTCAGACACTTAACTGACTGAGCCACCCAGGCGTCCCATTTTTATAAAAGAATTTAATTTACTCCAGTTGACTGTGTGAGTCACGTACAATAAGCAGAACACACTGTGTCACCCGCTTGACCGAATCCAGACACTGGCCTGCTATTTCTTAGGATGCACTTTCCAGTTCTTCACCCTACCACAGCATCTGATGGAGCTACAGGCCCGACTGTGCCCCTGCCTCTTTCCCCTCACTATCAGTACCCCTAAAACATTGGATCTCTCAAGTTCCTTGAGGACTCTACACGACTTCCAAAGCAGGCATCAGTTCAGGCAATCTTCCATCTGCTGGAACAGCTAGACTCCACTTGGGGTAAAAAAAGTCATAATTTTTTCAGGTAACAACATGGGGAAAAAAAAGGAAAACAAATACACAATGGAACTCAACTCTTTCCACCAAAATTTGCAAGAATTTGCAGTGAAATAAGTAAATTTATGTTTATGTGAAATAAATAAATCATACTTTACATGATCTCAAATATATCCAAAGCTCCCATACTGAATACAATAGCACAGTGAGATCGACTGGTGTAGATGATTTCATTGATGGCTCTACTCTGAGTTGTAGATGGCATGAATATAACTGCTCTTCTATTTTTAGTGTTTATTTATTTATTTATTTTTGAAAGAGAGAGAGAGTGTAGAAGTGAGGAAGGGCCAGAGAGAGAGGGAGAGAGAGAATCCCAAGCAGGCCCTGCACTGTCAGTGCAGAGCTGGGCGCGGGGCTCAATCCCACAAATTGTGAGATCATGACCTGAGCCAAAATCAAGAGGCAGAGGCTTCACCAACTGAACCACCCAGGCACCCCTAATTGCTCTCTCTCTTTTTTTTTTTTTAGGTTTATTTATTTATTTTGGGAGGGGAAGAGACAGAGGGAGAGAGAGAAACCCAAGCAGGCTCCGAGCTGTCATTGCAGAGCTCCATCTCACACATGTGAGATCACAACCTGGGCCCAAATCAAGAATCAGACGCTTCACCAACTGACCACCCAGGCGCCCCACTAATTGCTCTCATTTGTCACAGAATAACAGACTTGTAGCCTGATTTTAGGTACCTAGGTTTCACTGGAAATATTTTTGTAAATGATGGACAATGGATCCAAATGCGGAGCTTAGAAAACCTATAGGCGTCTAACCAGAACGGTTTTCCTTGCCAAGCAGGCAAAGCAGAACCGGGAGGCACGCGTGTCACTAGTGGTGAGCACAAAGGGGCTGAACGCTGGGGATCTTGGAGACACCAGAACAGAAATGGGCAACAGCCACCGGCTTGGATTTACGATCAGGGCCAATGAATGTGTCAGAAGGGAAGACAGACAGTAAAATGAGACAAAGGAGCTCACCAGGACCAGGATAGGACGTGCGGCTCTAACCTCATGGGAAGTTTTAGAAGAAAGGCTGTGAATGTGTTGGACTCGCTGCTTGTGCCTGTGCAGGACGCGGACCATGGAGCTGCTGGTCCACACCATGAGGCCCAAACATAGTACATCCGGAGAATGTAACTGTGGGTAGTGATCCTATAAACCTCTCTGGAATGGTGACACTCAGTATCCCTAAATATTCTCCATACTCATGTTTTTGTTTTTCTTTGGGACAGTAACATTCATAGCAACAAAAGTATTTAACCTGAGATTCAAGATCCGGTAGAGGAAACAGCAGAAGTCAATGCACTTTGGGGATCTCCTTCTGAGCTCCATCCATCTAGAGATACTGGGGCACAGCTCAGTGGCCAGGAAACAACTGAGGAGGCAGGCAGTACTGAGGGGAAACCCTGTACCCACTCTGTAGAATAGAAAATAAGTTTGCATCCAACATCACTCAGGAAATTTTTCCATCCAAACTCTGCCACTGTCTGAGGGATCCCTTTAGAGAAAAGAACCAAATTTTTGGCTAAGACCAGCTGAATAAGAATCAAGACTGGGGCAGGGCACTTGGGTGGCTCAGTCGGTTGAGTGTCCAACTTCAGCTCAGGTCATGATCTCATGGTTCGTGAGTTTGTTCCTCACATCAGGCTCGCTGCTGTCAGCGCAGAACTCTCTTCAGATACTCTGCCCCCCTCTCTCTCAATTTGCCCCTTCCCCACTCATGCTCCCTCTCTCTCAAAAATGAATAAACATTAAAAAACAAACAAACAAATCAAGTCTGTGGGTCTCAACATGCGCCCAGTGAGCAAAGTATAAAGACAAGGGAGCAAAGAATTTCCAAGGATCACAGCTCCATTCTGAGTGAGGAAAATAAGAGCCAAACTTATATTACTAGAAACCATTTCATCAATTTAGAGATGTCAGAGGTTGTTCTTATTTGACTCAGAGGAACCTAGAGACTAAAAAAGAAAATTGGGGAATGAGTTGGCATCACAGAAGCATTAGCCATTCCCGTGTCTTTCCCCTTTAATTGACAACCAGTTGTTCACCCATAACTCAAGATTCCCCGGCATGGCACAGCAGCATGCCAGACAGATTCACACATCTGTACATTTGAAGGTGGGTGGACTGGACTTCATGGAGGCAGCAGAAACGGGGGAGTAGTGTTGCTGGTGCCCGTGATCCAGGCATGTTCCAGGACCAGTGGCAGTGCCTGTGACCCCTCCGGCACAGTGGATGGAGGGTGGAAAAGGGCACACTACCAAATACAACTGACCCTTCAACAATACAGGTTTGAAATGCATGGATCCATTTCTGTGCAGAATGTTTTCGATAAATACCATACAGTATTTCCTTATGATCTTAATAACCTCTTTTCTCTAGTTTACTTTATTATAAGAATAGGGTATATAATACTTAAAACATACAGAATATGTGTTAATCAGCTGTTTGTGTTACCAGTAAGTCTTCTGGCTCACAGTAGGCTATCAGAAAAGTTAAGTTTTGGGGGAGTTCAAAGTTATAAGTGAATCTTTGAGTGGGGGTCAGGACCCCTAACACCCACCCCCAGAATGGTTCAAGGGTCTACTGTATAGCCCAGTGGCAGCTCAGTTAGGAGAAACCAAAAACTTGTGTTATATCGTCACCTGCTGGAAAACAAAAGAAAGGCCTCTAATTACCAACCTGTTGAACTGTTAAATCAAAGGAAACAAAACTTTACTTGTGATGAACGTGTTTGCTACTTCGAATGCAGTGGCAAAGGCACATTTTATCACATACTATGAAAAATCACGGTAATATGGTATCACAAAAAGAAAATGACAATTCTCCAGTAACCAAAAGTCAAAGTCACAGAAATTGGGATCTGACTGATAGAGAATACAAAATAGCTGTTATGAAGAAAATTCAGTGAGCTCGGAAAGGAAATTCAATGAACTCTGGGAAAAAAAAAAATTAAACAAAAGGAGTATTTTGCCAAAGATACTGAAATTCTAAAGAAAAAAAAAAAAAGGACCAAACAAATTCTGGAGCTCAAGAACTCAATACATGAGATGAAGAATGCATTTGAAAAGATCCGATCAGCAGGAAGAGAGAATAAGCAATCTATTTTTTAATTTAATTTATTTTTCTAATTTACATCCAAGTTAGTTAGCATATATAGTGCAACAATGATTTCAGTAGATTTCTTAATTCCCCTTACCCATTTAGCCCATCCCCCCTCCCACAATCCCTCCAGTAACCTTGTTTGTTCTCCATATTTAAGAGTCTCTTATGTTTAGTCCCCCTCCCTGTTTTTATATTATTTTTGCTTCCCTTCCCTTGTGTTCATCTGTTCTGTGTCTTAAAGTCATCATATGAGTGAAGTCATATGATATTTGTCTTTCTCTGACTAATTTCGCTAAGCATCATACCCTCCGGTTCCATCCACGTAGTTGCAAATGGCAAGACTTCATTCTTTTTGATCGCCGAGTAATAATCCATTGCATATAGACACCACATCTTCTTTATCCATTCATCCATCGATGGACATTGGGACTCTTTCCATACTTCAGCTATTGTTGATAGTGCTGCTATAAACTTTGGGGTGCATGTGCCCCTTCGAAACAGCACACCTATGTTCTTTGGATAAATACCTAGTAGTACAATTACTGGGTCGTAAGGTAGTTCTATTTTTAATTTTTTGAGGAACCTCCATACTGTTTTGCAGAGTGGCTGCACCAATTTGCATTCCCACCAGCAGCTCAAAAGAGATCCGCTCGGGGCGCCTGGGTGGCGCAGTCGGTTAAGCGTCCGACTTCAGCCAGGTCACGATCTCGCGGTCCATGAGTTCGAGCCCCGCGTCAGGCTCTGGGCTGATGGCTCGGAGCCTGGAGCCTGTTTCCGATTCTGTGTCTCCCTCTCTCTCTGCCCCTCCCCCGTTCATGCTCTGTCTCTCTCTGTCCCAAAAAAAAAAAAAAAATTAAAAAAAAATTAAAAAAAAAAAAAAAAAAAAGAGATCCGCTCTCTCTGCATCCTCCCCAACATCTGTTGTTGCCTGAGTTGTTAATGTTAGCCATTCTGACCGGCGTGAGGTGGTATCTCAGTGTGGTTTTGATTTGTATTTCCCTGATGATGAGTGATGTTGAGCATTTTTTTCATGTGTCGGTTGGCCATCTGGATGTCTTCTTTGGAGAAGTGTCTATTCATGTCTTTAGCCCATTTCTTCACTGGATTACTTGTTTTTTTGGGTGTGGAGTTTGATAAGTTCTTTATAGATTTTGGATACTAACGCTTTATCTGATACGTTGTTTGCAAATATCTTCTCCCATTCTGTCGGTTGCCTTTTGTTTTGCTGATTGTTTCCTTCTCTGTGCAAAAGCTTTTTATTTTGATGAAGTCCCAATAGTTCATTTTAGTGAGAATAAGCAATCTAGAAGATGGAACTGTTGGAATTATTCAAGTTCTAAGATTTTTTAAAAGGCAAAGAAACCATTTGAGAGCTATCAGGCTCCATTAGGAGAGCCAACATAAAAATAATGAGTATACCAGAAGAACAGAAGGAATAGGGGACAGAGAGGTTATTTAAAGAAATAATAGCTGACAACTTCCCAAACCTCAGGAAAGAACTAGACAGACACAGTCACAAAGGTAATAGATCACTTCACCATCTCAACGCAAAAAGAACATCTCCAAAACACACTATAATGAAGTTGTCAGAAGTCAATGCTGAAAGGCATCCAGGAAGAAAAAGAACCCTAATGTAAGCTGTTGGATTTTGTTAGTAATGATGTGTCAATGTAGGTTTATCTGTTGTAACAAAAGTACCATTCTGGGACAGGATTTTGACTGTGGGGGGTCTGTGCAGATGTGTGTGTGTGTGTGAGGGGGCTGTATAATGGACACGTCTGTACCTTCCTGTCAATTTTGCTGTAAATCTGAAACTGCTCTAAAATATAAAGCTTAATGAAACAATAAGCCAACATTCTTTTTTAAATTTTATTTATTTATTTTAAGAGAGACAGAGAGAGCTCAAGTGGGGAAGGGGCAGAGAGAGAGAATCCCAAACAGGGTCTGCAACACCAGTGCAGAGCCTGATGTAGGGCTTGAACTCACGAACTGCGAGATCATGACCCGAGACGAAGTTGGATGCTTAACCAACTGAGCCACGCAGGCGCCCCGAGCCAGCATTCTTTTAGCTTCTCATGGATGAGAATGTCAAATAAATGTAAGGAAGCAAGTGATGTCAGCAGGATGGCAGAACGAGACATCCCTACCTCGTATCTGCCCCCTCAACAACAATTTGGTGGTCATCCATGGAAAAAAAGTGTCTTTGTGGGAACTGTAGGATTCAGATAGGAGACTGAGAAATCCAGTGCAGTCCAGGAATGAGGAGAGCCATTTAGAGGAGACAGCCCCACATGGGCAATTGACTTATCAACGATGGTCCTGGAGACAGAGCCAGAAACAGCTTTGTAGCTTTGGAGACACAGCTACGGCCCTGTTTAGCTTTGATTCCATCACCAGCACTATACACCAAGGGAACCAGAGTCTCGCCCACTGGTGCACTGGGCTTACAGACCTCGGTCTCACTGTGGACCCTGAAGTAGCCCATGAACTGGCTTCATTCCCTCTTGGCTATGGTCTGGGAACCCCTGGAGAACACTGATTTATACAACCACATGTGGAGGAGATAGCTTTTGTAAAAGTCCAGGGGTCCAGTGAAGAAGTTCTAGCACACTATTGGAGCCAAAAAAGAAAATCTGGCATTGGAGTCACTGGATAGGGTAAGAGGAACACTGACTGAATCTGTGTCACTCCTCCCCACAGGTGGCACAGCTGAGTGCCAAGAGAGCCCTTCTTGGTCCTTATTTCTCCCATGGGGGGAAGTGAGAGCACATGCGTGAGTGCCTGGCTTCCACAGCTGTGCAGAATGCTGCCAAAGAGGCCCATCTGTCTCTCATCCCATCCGGAGGACTGAGCTATGAGTCACACTACTGGAGGGTGGTGAGAGGTTGGGAGAAGAGTGGTCATGGGGTCAGGACAGAACGTATAAGAGGGACAGGGACCTTACTGAGCCTGGACTTCATTAATAGGCCCTCCCATGAGCTGCTGGGGATGCGTTGTCCGAAGAGCCCTTCAACTGACCCACAGCCACCCCCAGCAATCCACATGTCTCACTCGCACACCTCCACCCTGAAGCCACATCCCTGAGAGCCACACTCTCAACAACCGAAAGAGTGAGCTTTTGCAGATCGCTAGTGAATGCAAGCAGAAAGCCAGTGAATCTGTGGGTCTAGGAGAGACCACAACCTTGAGCATTTAGCACAACTCTTGGAAAAACAAAAACGAAAGGGAGGCTGTGAGCACCTTGGCCTGGCTACGGAGGCTGGAGAGGTGGCATACAAGTTTAAGTATTCTGCTACAAGAGGAGGCAAGAAGTGTGGAGGAGTTGGGAGTTGTACCTATAGAAGTTCTGAGAAAACCTCAGAATCCTTAGCAGGGCTGACAGAAGGTATTTATTTCCTGAAGTAGCAAGTAAAGACTGGAAGAGGTAACTCCTACTTCAAATGAGAAGATAACAATGCAGGACTTCAAGGAACATGAAAAATCAAGGAAACATAACATCCCCAAAAGAACACAGTAATTTTCCAACAACTGACCCCAAATCTGTGATTTACCTGATAAAGAATCCAAAACAGGTGTTTTAAGGAAGTTCAATGATGTATATGATGGCACAGAAAAAACAATTCGATGAAATCAGGAAAACAATATATGAATAAAATGAGGAGTTTAACAAGATGGAAATCCTAAAAAAAGAACCAAAAAGAAACTCGAGCTGAAGAATACAATAAATGAAATGAATATGCTCTAGAGACCATCAACAGAATGGATAAAGCAGAAGAAAGAAAAAGAGATACTTGTGCACTGTTGGTGGGGATGGATATTGGTACCATGGAAACCAGTATGGAGGTTCCTCAAAAAAATTAAAACACGTGATTCAGCAATGCTACTTCTGGGTATATATTCAAAGTAAGTGAAATCAGAATCTCAAAGAGATATATATAGTGGAAAACCAGCTGTGAGAAAATTTTGCAATAACATGGATGAAACTTGAGGGCATTATATTAAGTAAAATAAGTCAGACATAGAAAGACAAATGCCTCATGATCTCACTTATACGTGTAACCTAACAGAGCTGAACTCACAGAAACAATAGAATGGTGGTTGCCACAAACTGAGAGGTGAGGGAAGGGGGCGGGTGTTGATCAGAGTACAAACTTCCAGTTTTAAGGTGAATGAGTTCTGGGGACCCCATGTACAGTATGGTGACTTTAGTTAACAATACTGTATTACATACCTGAATGTTGTTAAGAGAGTAGACCTTAAATGTTCTCATCACACATACACCCAAAAAAAAAGGTAATTATGTGAGGTAATGGAGGTGTTAATTAATGCTATTTTGTTCATCATTTTGCAATATATAATGTATCAAATCATTACATTGTACGCTTTACAATTACATAATGTTATATGTCAATTAAATCTCAATAAAGCTGGAAAAATATTAAGGGAAGTAAGAGAGAAGTGTAGGAGTAGGAGGGTGTGAGTCTTTTTTTAAAAAAATATTTATTTATTTATGTATTTTGAGAGAGAGAACATGAACAGGGGAGGGGCAGAGAATGGAGGAGACAGAATCCAAAGGAGGCTCCGTGCTACCGGCCTGAAGCCCAATGTGGGGGTCAATTTTACAAAACATGAGACCATAACCTGGGACGAAATCAAGAGTCAGATGCTCAACCAACTGAACCATCCAGGTACCCCTAGGATGTGAATCTTTTTTTTTTTTTTTTAACATTTTATTTTTATTTTCTGAGAGACAGAGAGAGACAGAGCACAAGCAGGGGAGGGACAGGGAGACAGAGAGGGAGAGACAGAATCTGAAGCAGGCTCCAGGCTCTGAGCTGTCAGCACAGAGCCAACCTACAGATGTGAGATCATGACCTGAGCCAAAGTCGGTGTTCAACTGACTGATCCACCCAGGCGCCCCTAGGTACAGTATGAATCTTCTTAAAGAGCACAGAAACTTTCTCTTTCCCTTGCCCGCATCTTTTCTGTACGTTTCAAATTGCATCAAAATTAAAAGTTAGAAATGCCAATCCATGCAAATGGTCTTTTCAGCAAGAAAGAGAAGTAGCACACATAAGTTCGATAGAGGTTTAAATATAATTTAACATATCTGACCTCACCATAAAGAAAATAGCTGGAGGAGCACCTGGGTGGCTACACTAATGCAAGGGAAAACACTGCACTGAAAGATTTAAAAGGAAGAATCAAACCTGCCCCCTTACCTCTTTAAAATATTTTCTTCCCTCAGAGTCTTACTATGAATATCCTACTTAATGTCGCCACCCTTCCTTGACCACTGAACTTTTCATCACCCATGCTCTGCTCTTTTCCATTTTCCATAGAACACAATGACCTATAATAAATTAAAGAATTTAGGGGCGCCTGGATAGCTCAGTCAGTTAAGCATCTGACTTTGGCTCAGGTCATGATCTCACGGTTCGCAGGTTCAAGCCCTGCGTGGGGCTCTGTGCTGATGGCTCACAGCCTGAAGCCTGCTTCGGATTCTATGTCTCCCGCTCACTCTCACTGCCCCTCTCCCAGTTGTACGCTGTCTCTCTCTCAAAAATAAATAAACATTAAAAAAAAGAATTTAAAAGCTTGGTTTATTTAATGTTGTTTCTCTAAAAGAAATTAGTTTCTGGGGTGCCTGCGTGGCTCAGTCGGTTAAGCATCTGACTCTTGGTTTTGGCTCAGGTCATGATCTCATGGTCCGTGAGTTCAAGTCACATGTGGGGTTCCATTCTGTGCTGACAGTGCGAAGCCTGCTTGAGATTCTCTCTCTCCCTCTCTGCCCCTCCCCCACTCGTTCTCTCTGTCTCTCTAAAAATAAATTAATTAAAAACACTTTTTAAAGAAGTTAGTTTCTGTGTTTTGTACAGTGATGGTCCAGTGTAGCCACCAAAGTGCCCAACCAACATAAGAACTCTGATAAATATCTTGGAAAACACTTAATGAATGTAACATCACAGATTTCTGTTTATTTGAACCACCCAGCTATTTTTTTTTTTTTTAAATCTCTACTCATTTCAGTCAGTACCCACAGTGAGCTCAGGAATGGAAAGGAATCATATTTTCAGACAAACTTCCAAAATGATTAATAATCCTGCATAATGAAGTGTTTGGTTTCATTCTCCAACTTAAGAGATCCCAATGGTGTCTGGCCTCCTTAGTGTTCCTTGAGATTTATTTTTTAAATGTTTCACAATTAAGTTGTTCCTTAGTTATCCCTGAAACTTTTGATAGAAAACTTTGTAATTCAACATTAATTGCTTTCAGTAATTTGTACAACCTGCAAATGTTTTTCATTGAAAATCTCAACTCCCTGTGCAGGTATCGTCACCAAAATTACTGGTGACACGATAATTACTTTACACCATGGAGATGAGATCATGGAGTCCCAAACCTTTATGCTGGGTTCGGATGCTCCTTTCCACCTCTGCACAGATGCTTCCCGAACACCTACCGTCCTGATTCCAAATGTTATTTGGGGTAAGTGTCTAGTTTTTGTTTTTTTTAGATAAGTGTGAGATTCATAGGAGAGTTATATCACAAAAATCCAGTAAAAAACACAGATATAAAGTGCACACATGCTCTCTCTTGCTCTATGTTTTATGGGTTGAAACACAAACATATTTCTGTGTCTAGTGAAAAATGACATTTCCTGAGAACATCTGACACCTACCACCCTCTTGCCCACATTCTTTTTTGTTTTAATGTTTATTTATTTTCAGAGAGGGAGAGAGGAAGGGGGGGAGAGAGAGAGGAGGCAGGGAAGGGAAGGGGCAGAGAAAGAGGGAGAGAGAGAGAATCCCAAACAGGCTCTGCAATGTGAGCACATAGTCCCACTAGGGGCTCAAACCCATGAACCATGAGATCATGACCTGAACCAAAATCAAGAGTCAGATGCTTAACTGACTGAGCCACCCAGGCATCCTGCCTTTACCCACCTTCTTTACGGCTACCTGGCATTTCTCCTCTCTCCTCAGTTACAGCTTCTATGAAATCTTTCATTTCTCTCTGAAGATGCTGAACATCATAGGACACGCTCTAAAGACTTTACACAGTACATATGTGCCCAACAGTTAGATAATGACAATGAACTCCAGCCTCTAAAGACTTCACACAGTAGATATGTGCCCAACAGATAATGACAACGAACTCCAGCCTCTGAGTAGTTGCCTGGGGTCTGCGTGACAGGTGCTAGAACACGAATTTACTTGTTAGATTTTCTGGTGAGCCTGTTGTACTAACTGAAGCTGTGATGACAAAGGTTGAAACTTTGTCATCAGAAGAATGTTAATATTTATCTTCTGTTTACAGAATTAAAAGACCAATCTCATCTCCCAGTTAAGAGAGATTATTATTTGAAGAACACTGTGCCTGATGGTTGTAGGATTTGGGGCTGGAGCAGGGAGGGAGGAATAATCAGAGACTTCAGTAGTCTTCTGATAGTAGTATTACCCTGCTGTGTAATCCAGCGGATGGTAAAAGTGCCTTGCTAGTTAACCTATTGCTTCTTGCTGTTAACCCATCCTTCTGCTGTTAACCTATTGCTCTCTCTACCCCCCAAGATGTGTGTTTATCAAACTAAAAAGATAAGAATAAAACAATAAAATAAAATTCTGACTGGAGAACTTGTTTGACGGGGAAGTTCACACCCCCTCGCTAAGAGCAGGAGTCACTTAATTTGGATCCTCCCTTTGTTGCCCAACACCCTATGATGATGGGAATGTCAAGATCGTTTATTGCCTTTGTACTTCTGAAGTCTTTAAGGGCTGGAATGATCAGTAACCACGGCAATTTCAGATTTATAGGACTCTCATGTAGGGTTTTAAAAAATGTTTATTTATTTTGAGACACAGAGAGAGAGAGGGAACATCAAGAGTCGGATGCTTAACAGACTGAGCCGCCCAGGCATCCCCCCCTCCTCCGCCCCCAAGTCTTGATTTGGGCTCAGGTCATGAGCTCACGGTTCATGAGATCGAGCCCCATGTCAGGCTCTGCACTAACAGCACCAAGCCTGCTTGGAATTCTCTCTCTCCCTTGCCTTGTTCTCTCTCTCTCTCTCTCTCTCTTAAAATAAACAAACTTTTTTGAATTATAAAATTTTAAATTTAAAAACTACGAATTTCGGGGCGCCTGGGTGGCGCAGTCGGTTAAGCGTCCGACTTCAGCCAGGTCACGATCTCGCGGTCCGTGAGTTCGAGCCCCGCGTCAGGCTCTGGGCTGATGGCTCGGAGCCTGGAGCCTGTTTCCGATTCTGTGTCTCCCTCTCTCTCTGCCCCTCCCCCGTTCATGCTCTGTCTCTCTCTGTCCCAAAAATAAAAATAAAAAACGTTGAAAAAAAAAATTAAAAAAAAAAAAAAACTACGAATTTCACCATGAAATTTTTAGGAAATCAATTCATGCATAAATTTCAGGTGGATTTCCACTCTGACACCCCCTCCCCTGCCCCTTTCTTCCTTCCCAGCCTAGACAGTTAACCCTGCTTCACTTGTTGAGGATCCTTCTAGACCAATTTATATTCAGTCACTAAGATCTCTCTTAAGTCACATCTGCTGATTTACGGCTGAGTGAATTCACCTTCTGCATTCTTTTATGAAACATATTAATCAATGTCCAAGGAATATGATGGATACTTACTAGTGAGGTGTTTTCCTCCTATTCACCCCACGGACTCTCTTATCACTAGTCCATTAGGTTGTTTACCAAGCCTGAGGTGTCTCCCCCACACTTAAATACAAACTGCTCTATTTCAGTTACTAAAATAGAATTGAAATGTATTTTATACAGCATTTACTTTAATCTCAAATTGCACAATCATTCCAGAAAACAAGAGAAAAAAATATATCAGGTAAAATTTTATGTATTCAGTATTCTAAATGATTTTCAAAACATTTTAAATTTGCAGCTGTTTTGTATCTGTCATGACATGGTGTGTCAGGTTCAGCCAGACACAAGAGAGGGCCAGAAAAACAGTTTATTATAGTCACGGGTCCTACAGAGACAGAGTCCGGGCACACCACCAGGGGGTCAGTGGTGGAAGAGCCAAGGGGGTTGACTCAACCAAGCAGGTGGAGAAGGTGGGGGATGGAAGAGGAAATGGAGGAGGACCTCTAGGCAAGCGCCTTTATTGAGGGTCAGGGTGGAGTACACAGGAGACAGTGAAAGGGGATTCCACTGGCGCATCTGAATATCCCGAGGTCACAGTCAGTTACACATTTTAAAATGTGTAACACAGCAGGCCAATAAGAAAACTCCAAATTGTGTATCTTTTCTGATATGCAATAAAAATGATGCAATTTTTCTAGAGGAAACCGACCCTAATGAAATTTCAGCAAGAGTATGTGTGCATTTAAAAAGTACAATGTCATTTTTAGTGTAATTTGTTTTTTTCTGATGTTTATGAGAAAAACACATTTTATAATGTATGCTTTCTTTTCTAAGAGTTGCCTGTTCATTTACATTGCCAAAGAAACACCGAGATTATTATAATTGCTTCTTCTACATATTCAAATGCTTTCTTTGAGTTTCATTTTTCTATTTGTTTGAGGGGTCTTTCAGTAAAAAAACAGTATAAGCATGAAAACACTTTTAATTATTATCTTTTTTTATTTTAGAGACAGCATGCAGGGGAGAGGCACAGAGGGAGAGAGAGAAAGAATCTTAAGCAGGCTCCACACTCAGCAAGGAGCCCGATGCAGGGCTCAATCCCACGACCCTGGAATCATGACCTGAGCTGAAATTGAGAGTTGGACGTTCAACCAACTGAGCCACCCAGGAGCCCCTTAACTATACATAAATACAAATGTGCTACAAATGTTTTAAATCCTCAGTTTTGGTGCACGCTTAGTAATACTTGGCTCAGCCAAAATTATGAAAATATACTACTACCAGGGCATCTGGGTGGCTCAGTCGGCTGAGTGCCCAACTCTTGATATCGGCTCAGGTAATGATCCCAGGGTCGTGGGATTGAGCCCTGTGCCAGACTCTGCTCTGATCATGGAGCCTGCTTAAGATTCTCTCTCTCTCTCTCTCTCTCTCTCTCTCTCTCTCTCTCTCTCTCTCTCTCTCCCCCCTCTGCCTGTCTCCCCCACTCACACACTCCCTCTCTTTAAAAAATATTTTAAAAAATAAATAAATAAATTCAAAAAGAGAACATATTTTTAGCTAAGAGATTAGACATTTCTTAGGTTTAGATCCAGTATTTATTTATTTTCTTAAGATTAAAGCTCAAAAAACATACCTGTGATGTCTTAACTAAGTCTCCAAATATTTTACTACCATATATTAAAAACTCATTTGTCCAAAATAATTCAGCATTAACTTTTATCATATATAAACTTCTATAAATTTATCTCATAAATACCTGCAAACATAGATAATTTGTAATCTCCTTATTCTATTCCATATTTGGTTTTTGCCAGTAGTAACCCATAGTTATTATTTACTTTATATATAGTAAGGAAAGTTCTTTTCATTAAACATTTAAAATTTTGCATACGTTTGATGTTAATAGAGAAAATTTTGAAATGTTAACATTTTGGGGTCACCTGGGAGGCTCAGTCAGTTAAACATTCAGCTTCAGCTCAGGCATGATCTCATGGTTCATGGGTTCAAGTTCCGTATTGGGCTCTGTGCTGACAGCTAAGAGCCTAGTTTGGATTCTGTGTCTCCCTCTCTCTCTCTCTCTGCCCCTCCCGTCTCTCTCTCTCTCTCAAAAATAAATAAATATTAAAAAAAGAGAAATGTTAACATTTTCATTGGAATTTTATTCAGTAACATACTTCTTAGTGTGAATTTTATTGTTAACATTCCAAAAATTTCCATCTAGGATGATGGTTTTCTTTGTTGTTATTCAAAATGAATCGTATGACTTAAGTACAGTTTCTGGTTTTCAATCAATGTTCCCCTCATATTAGTTTATTTTAATGGTGTTTTCCAAAATTCCACTAGTCTTTCACTATCCACTGACACCTTGGAAAAGGCTATTGCCTAAAAAGGAAAATTTAAACTGTCTTGATTTGGGACTATTCTAAATTATGTGATTTATCCTAATAACAATTCCGATGTTTCTCAAGTGTATAACCATCTCAGTTTTCAATCATGGAACTTGAAACCTATCTTACAGCTATCACTCCTTAATCCATGCCACGAAGACCGTGACTCCGTAAATTGCTGCCCAGCATGCTGGCTTTGTGTCTTCGCAATCTGAAGAAGTCTTCATACTTCATCAACCAAGACTGAAACGTCAGTGACTCTGGAAGAAGGGATTGTCCTCATGAGGAAGTCTCTCCTCAAATGTTGTTGAATTGATTTTTTACTATTTAATTTCGTATCTCTGAATCTTTTCCCATGATGAAATATTTTTATCTGACATCCTCAAGTCTTATCCAAACAGGCCATTTTTTTGTGTGCCTCCACAGACATTTCTTAATGAAAAACGCAGGCTGTTCAGCTAATGCAGGGGTAACGGTTGATAGTCACCCTTTACCAGTTTTCAGAATAATTAGTTGTTCCCCTAACATCTTCCGGCATTAACCTTTGCATTACTTGTCTATATATGCCTTTGGTTTATCTATGTCTAATCCTTTCAAGTTACCGTTGCACCAAAGTGGGGCAGTGACAGCTTCTTCAGGACAGACCTTGCCACCTCCCAAAGTAACCCTCAGCACTGATGGTTTCCTCTATTCCCTTGCCAAGCAAGAAGTTTGGGGATGATCTTTGGAGGTTCCTGCCCTAGATCTGGAATATGTCAGTTTTTTCTTTTTTCCTAAACCACACTGCTTCTTATACGGAAAAACTGTATTAGGTGTCCATAAACTGGGCGCTAGAATTAGGCACTGTCGTGAAGTTGTCTATAATTTCTAGATTTTTTTCAATGAAAAGAAAAATGAAATACATGCAAGTTAAAACCAATACTATAGGAGTTGGTATTATTTCTGTCAAATGTAGGCTTTGGACTTTTACTCAGAGTCTTTGGTTTCATATGTGCATTTGTTTTGTCTTACAGGGAAAGATTTATTTCCCATTTATATGAATATGTTTGTTCCCAAAATACCATACAAATACATTATAGTAAAATATGTAGACAAAAGCTAAGATTTGGACAGATAGTTTTGCCTCCATTTATCCCCGTTCAGGATATACACTCAAAATTCTAATTTTCAATTCACTTGAAATGTATTTCCCTATTCGTATTTCCTTTACATACAGGGACAGCCACGTGGATAGCCAAATTTTGTAACATTTGAATTTAGTGCTTTTAAAACAATTAATTTAACATTATTTAATAATTATGTGAAATATGTACATTTGTACATATAAGGCACTATGACAACATTTCTTCCTTACAAGTCTAGCTTTAAAATTAGCCCCATCCTATATATGTTCTGTGTTCATATTGTCACTCCTCCACACACTTGAGGAAAACTTAGCACGTTACACACAGTTTTGTACCTTGCTTCTCACTTCAGAATACACACAGTTCATAACTGCAGATCACAGACTAGAGATCCTCCTCACTCAATTCACAGGTGTGGAAAACTCTGTTGTGCAGATGGGCCATAAATCACTCACCATGTTCCGGTGAACAGACATTTGTTTCCAAGTGGAACCTTCAGGAATAGACTCTGTACCCATAAGCATACATATATAATGTTTATTTTTTTCTTTAAAAAAAAATTTTAATGTTTGTTTATTTTTGAGAGAGAAAGAGAGGCAAAGCGCAAGCAGGAGAGGGCCAGAGAGGGAGACACAGAATCTGAAGCAGGCCCCCGGTTCCGAGCTGTCATCACAGAGCCAGACGCTGGGCTCGAACTCATGAACCGTGAGATCATGACCTGAGCTGAAGTTGTATGCTTCACCGACTGAGACACCCAGGCACCACTATAGTGTTTATTTAAATTTAGAAAGAATGTGCTAAGCTTAGCGCTGGAGGCTACTGGGTTTGGTGGTAAATATTTCTTTTTGTTTGTCAAACTGCATTCCTCTGGCTGCAACTAAAACCAATGTTCCATAGATGACGTGATGGCTTCTGTCAAGTGGCAAATCGGGATTACCTTAGTCACTCAGCTGGGAGTGGGAATCCTTGGAAACTCCTCCCTTCTTTGTCTTTATAACTTCACTCTGCTCACTGGACACAAGGTGAGACCCACAGACGTGATTCTCAATCAACTGGTCTTAGCCAACTCCTTGGTGCTTTTCTCCAGAGGGATCCCTCATATAATGGCAGCTTTTGGAGCAACATATTTCCTGAATGAGGCCGGATGTAAGTTTTTCTTCTACTTCCACAGAGTAGCCAGGGGGGTCTGCCTCAGTACCACCTCCCTCCTCAGTGGCTTCCAAGCCGTTAGGCTTCGCCTCAATGTCTTTAGTTCGATGGAGCTCAGAAGGAGATCTTCAAAGTGCATTTACTTGTGCTGTTGCCTTTGCTGGATCCTGCATCTCTTGGTAAGCATCTTTGTTCCTATTAAAATGGCTGGTCCAACGCACGGTAAAAACCTTAGTGTGAAGATAAATTATGAATACTGCTCCTCATTAAATCCAGACAGATTTTTAAAGTTTATAGTGACAGCCCTGTTTTCTACAATTGACCTTGCATGTTTGGCCTTCATGGTCTGGGCTAGTGGCTCCATGGTTATTTTCCTACACAGGCACAGGCAACAGGTCCAATATATTCACAGCAACAGCCATTCTCCTAGACCTTCTCCCGAGGCCAGAGCCACACACACCATTTTGATCCTTGTGAGCTGCTTTCTCTCTTTTTACTCACTGTCTTCTCTTTTGTCTGTTTGGATGATTCTATTTGCTATTTCAGGCCAGTGGCTGGTGGATGCCTCTATATTTTTGTCTTTATGTTTCTCAACATTCAGTCCCTTTGTGCTCATTTTCAGTGATACTCGTGTCACTGGTAAACTGCAAAACTGGTTCTGTTTTATCGGCTAGGCGAGGTAAACAGCTTTTGCTAATTTGGCTGAGACCATAAGACTCTGTTCTCTACGGGAAATTCAATCATTCTTTCCATCATCTGCTAATATTTAGGGATCAATAATTTTCAGATTTTTGATAAGAAAGTATTATGCTGTGTAGACTGAAACAATTAGGTCCTAGAACTCATGAACCCTATAATAGGAGCACGTGAATATTATGTAAATTGTTTACACAAACATTACTCAAATTGTTTTAGCTTCATCCATAGAAAAATCCATGAAATTTTGAAATAGTAGAACAGAGGAAAAATTGTGAGTTTGGGGATTTAGACAAAATCTCTCACTTTGCAGGTGTTTTGGTGTATATATAGCAGTAAATTATATGTAATATAAAGTTTTCCATTTTAATTATTTTCAAGTATACGATTCAGTGGCATTAAGTAAATCTGCAGTGTTCTGTGTCTACTACCATTAACACTATCTGTTTCTAGTTCACATATATGTGTGAAAATACAATTTATATATGAAAATAATACAACAGATAAAGTTGTGTTAATTTCAAGTATACAACATAGTGATTTGACAACTCTATACGTTACACAACGCTCACCGTAAGTGCAGCCACCATCTATCACCATGCAGGGTTATTACAATATTATCGACTCTGTTCCCTATGCTGTATCTTTGTCCCTGTGGCTTATTTATTTTATAGCTGGACACGTGAAACTTAAAAAAAAATCAAACCAAACAGAAAATATGTACCCACTGACCAATAATTTCCCATTCCCCTCTCTACCTAGGCCCTGCTAACCTCTAACCTATGTTCAGTCTCTATGAGCTTGACTATTCTGGGTATTTCCTATGAATGGAATCATAATATTTATCTTTTTGGGTCTGGCTTTAATCACTTAGAATAATGTTTTCAAGTTTCACCCATCTTGTTGTATGTATCAGAACTTCATTCCTTTTTGTGGCTGAGTAATATTCCATTGTATAAAATACCACATTTTTAAAATCCTTTCCTGTGTTAACAGATACTTGGATTGTTTCCACCTTTTGGATATCGTGAAGAGTGCTGCTATGACCATTGGTGTACAAGTGTTTGTTTGAGTCCTGCTTTCCATTCTTTGGGTTGGATACCAGGAGTGTTAAATGCTAGGCCCAATGGTATTTCCACATTCAAGTTTTTGAGGAGCAGCTAAACTGGTTTTCACATTGTTCAATCTCACACTGCACTATTTTACATTCCCATCAGCAACAGATGAGGGCTCCAATTTCTCCAATTTTTCTAAGGCTTTGTCAATACCATTTCTGCCCCACGGCCATCCTGGTAGATGTGGAGTGATACCTCATCATGGTTCTGGATAAAATTTCCCTAATGAACCATTCTGTTAACATTTTAAGTAATTCACACCTGCTGTTTTCCATGATCCCTTTCCTCACCTATTTTCCCCTATCTACTGACCTTCCATCAGTATATAAATAGGGACTAACACCTAGAAGGAAAACTTTCTTGCTTCTATCACCTCCTTAATGCTCTATTCCATTTCCTGATGCTCCAGAATCATCTTCCCCACTGCCCATCCCAATCAACCTTGCAGCCCACACATTAAATTCCCTCCTCCACTCTCTTTTCCATTCCCCAAATGAAGTCAAGGAAACCCATCTTTCTTCCAGTGTGAGTAAACTACACATAGCAAAATATATACCCAACAGGAAACAGACACATCCTGTTAGAAATAAAGGTAATATATGGCTTGAGCCCGTTACTTTGGGATTTTCTTCCTCCTTTATTCAACTCAAAAGATAACCTTCCTAACTCAAGTAAGACTTCTAGAAGCGGCTCCTACTTCAAGTAAGATTTCTTCCAGCCCTTAAATAGGTTAGAAGTTTCATGCTGTACTCTGTGGATTTCCATGTACTCAGAGCTCAGGGTGAGGAGGAGTCTGGAATCCCTACGTAAGCCCAACAGAGAACGGGGTATGGGCACTGAAGAAACCTCAGTAATCTGCGTGGGGTCGCCAAGGTGTCTGGAAAAAAAAAAAAAAAAAAAAACTAACCTGTTCAGGTGCTGGATGAGACTTCACAAGGCTGGCAAAGAACTACTACTGCTGGGGCTGAGAACCGCTGCAGATGGCACAGGCCACACAGTGAGGGTGCTATTAGAACCCTGCAGGGAACAAAGGCAACAATGACCCCCCTGCTGTTTACACTCAGGTTGCCACCCCATTCTACTACCCCACAAGCGGTTCTCACCCTTTGACTTATCAAGTATTTTTCAAGTTTCTGTTTTAAAAGCATTCACCATTGCTTTGGGTTGCTTTCCAGACACCCCTGCGGGAAGCCGCACGGGGGGCGGGGACTTGTCCCGGGTGGGGCCTTGCTTGCATGGACTTAGGCTCAGGGGCAGGTGGGTCTTGGATGCAGCAGGAGCCCACGCTGAGGGTAGGTTCCGCTTGGGGCTCTCAGTGCACCTGTTTCCCTGAGGGAACCTGGTTAATTCTTTCCCTCCGCAGACAGACATGCTCATCAGGTCAGCGGGCCAGGTGTGATCTGAGGTCGCATCTGACCGGGGACAGCGTGGGCTGGGCACAGCGGAGATGGAACTTCAGACCCCAAGGTGCCGGTGGGCCCCATGGAAGCTCGGCTGGAGGGCCGGGCAGCGCGGGAGTCCGGGGACACACCTAGAGGGCGTGGGCACCTCGTCAGAGGCCCCCGAGTCTGAGTTCCCCCTTTCCACCCAAGGGGCTTCCAGGGGGCGCCCGCCCGCGTCCCGGGGGCGGTGAGGGCCGCGAGCTGCCGCCGAGGGCCCCCCAAAGGACAGCGGGGAGTTGCGGGCGCGCGCGGACGTTCCTGGGTGTCGGGCTCCTCCCGACAGGGCTCCCCCGGGGCCCTCGGGCTCCAGGCGCCGGATTCCCGCCGCGGATCCCGGGGGCAAAACGCCCCCGCCTCGGGCCGCAGACCTGAGCCGCCAGCGACGCGTCCGCGCGGCTCCAGGGGAAGAGTGCGCACCTGTGCCCGCCGAGGCCAAATCCCGACCTTTGTGGGCGACCCGCGGGAAGCGCACACAGTGCCGCCGGGCCTGATCCGGGTCTTTTAACTCGTTCTGAGACGCGGGGCCGGGACGCGTGGGGAGCGGCTCCGGGACTGGGGAGGGGGTAGGCACGTCCGGCACTGGGCGCTTCCCCGGGGGAGACCGCCCACGTCGCCCACGACCACCCCGCTCAGCCGAGGGGCGCCCGGGTGCGGGTCGAGCTTCCGCGAGGGGACCGTCCCGGGGCCTCTCCTCACACCTTCCTAGACGGTGTCTGTACTCCGCGAGCAAACGTGGCCTCGGGGCTCCGCGAACCTCGTGCCGAGCGCCACCGTGGGGACTACATTACCCATAATTGCCAGTGCCGCGTGCCCAGAGCGTGCAGCCAATGAACGCGCAGAAATAGGGGAGTTTCCGTGTGTGGACCTGAGCTTCGGGGCGGGATTTCCGGCACCCCTGAGGCTGCAGTCGCTTTGCTTTCGTGCGCAGCCGGGATCTGGGACCTTTAGGAGCGTGCAGTCGGGTCCGCGGTGGTGAGAGCCAGAAGGCGGTAGGGGTGGGGTTGTCCCCACTGCACAGCAGCTGGTCTGAGGGTCGGAGGCGGTGGTTGACAACTGTGCACGAGTCCCGTCTCTGTCGCCAACCTCTTAGGACCCCTCTGTACCTACAAAGTCGGATGGCGGCGGCCGCGCCCCGGGACCCGACTCAGGTAAACGCGCGGCCTCCGGGTCCTCCCCGCCCTTCCTCCACCCAGGCCCTAAAGGCCCGAACACGAGGTGCCTGCTCGCGTCCCTACGGCCCAGGCCCAGGGGTCCGGGTCAGTGGGGAGATAATGTGTGACGTCCCCATTTCTCTTCTCTTTCCTTTTTTTTTTCTTTTCTTTTCTTTTTTTTCATTTCTTTCTTCGTCCCCGTTTCTGAAAGCCACCGTTGATGAGATGTGAGAGTGTTACAGGCAGAGAGACCGGTTTGCAGGGGCAATTGATCCAGGAGCAAATGCTCCTGTAGTGCCAAGATGAAGAGTTTCAACTTAATTCTCAGGATGCCGGGAGCCATGGAGGGTTGTGAATAGAAGAGGCACAAGATCTGAATTAGGCTTCTCAAAGTTTTCAAAAAGTTACTCAGAGTTAGAACAGACCGGAAAGAAGATGGTAATTCCGAGGCACAGGGAGTTTGAGTCCTTGGCCAAGGTCACGCAGTTGTAAGAGTCAGCACTGGGGACTGAGGCTCAGAGAGAATGCAGTCATCCCAGGTCACCTGGCTCCAGGGCCGGGCAGGGGTGCAGGGGAGCCCATGGAGCCCTGCCATGGTTACATCCCTCTGGTGACCCTCCTCCTTGCACAGATTACCAAGACCAGAGAAGCACTTATGGACTGTATGAAGGTGAGTGAAGGATATCCCAGGCCCTCAATGGTCCTGAGCCCCCATCCTGGTCTCTGGAATTGTGTCCTGAGTCTCTTTGCCTGCCACTCTTCCACTCTTCTTGGGCCTGGAGACCCAGGGTCATGAATCCAGGCTGGAAGTTATACGGAGAGGTCCCTATTGCTGGCAACCAATACAGTGAGGTAAAAGATTGTTCCAGACAGAGGTATTGGAATATGTTCATGCTAGGAGGTGAAGGTGTGTTTGTTCAAGGAACTGCAGTTCCTCTTCTTCTCATGAGAGAGAAGAGAGAACAGAGCAGATGGGAAGGGGTCGGGCCTGGAATGGCTCCGTGAAAAGTTGGGTGTCTCTTCTGGAGGTGATGGGGAAAATAGGAGGTTTGGAGCAGAGGGAGGTGATCTGACCTCGGTCTCATCAGGACCCCTGAGGCTGCAGCCTGGAAGAGGGAGAGCAGATACCCTTGGGGGGCCAGGGATGATGGGAAAAACAGGCAACTTGCAGTCCTTGAGGTGAGTGCTGGTGGTTGTACCGGGGTGCTGGCTGTTGAAGTGGGAGAGCTGGTTGGATTCTGGATCAGTTTTTAAATTAGGCCTGGCCAGAATTTCAGATTTTGAGAAAGAGAGAGAAAAAGGTAAAGAGTTGTAGGGCTCAGCAGCTGGAAGGGTGGAAACTCCCTTAACCAAGATATTAAAGTTGGTAGTAAGATTAATTCTCACTGGGGAGATGAGTTTTGTTTTTGGCTATCTTAAGACTCGGAGATGTTTCAGAGAAACACGTGTGGAGAACAATTAGTGGATGGCCACAAAGGTCTGGAACTCTGAGAAGGGGTTCAATAGGGAGACATCCAGAAGGTGGTGGTGTCTGCACCAGGGGGTAGCTGTGGGTCACAGTTAGGAGGGGGATCCTTGTCATCGTGATAAAGGTATTGGCTGCCCAGCAAGGGGAAGCTGGGAGCTGTGACTGAGTGTCATGCCTGGGCATCTGGGTGGGGTGCTGGGCCTCATAAACACAGCTGAGGGGGAGAAATGGCTGTGGGAAGGTTGTGGGAGAGGACAACCTGTCAGGTGGCCAGGGCTTCCGCAGGAAGCATGGACATAAGGGGAATGCAGGCGCACAAGAGTAACTGAGACAAGATGACACTGAGGCCCACGCTAGTGTTTGTTCGTACTGCGGACTTACCAGGAATTTATTGTGTCTCTTGGTGTATCCTAGCTGTTTCAGTCAGGCTGGCAAATTAGCACCGGGGCAGAAGTCATCATCTAGGAGCGTCGCTGGGGCTGGGGTAAGAGACCTCCAGGGCTGGGCTTTGCTGGTTTGATGGATAGGAAGGCAGTGACTGATGGGACATCACATGCACCACGAGTGGAAGGGAGCCCTGGGGTCCTGAGGTCTGCAGGTGGTTCTTGGTGGCTGGGGTTGAAGCAAGGAGCAGAACCGGGTGGAGAGGCCTGCGAGCGGGTTTTGTCCCCTCCGGTAGCAGGGATCAGTGGAAGTCTGGGGTAGCGCTGGGTCCTTTTGGAATTTGCCAAACACCACCTGGATGTCATAAGCAGGTAATGCCTGCCATAAGCAGGGTGATGCTTCTGGGTAGGAGGGGAGAAGTGGTTTCCAGAGCAAGACTATGAGAGAGGTGTGGTGGAAGTAGTTTCATGGAGAGAGAGCATGAACTGAAGGACCTAGGGCCGTGACTTTGAGGACGTAAGGGTGGAGAGTGAGCCCGTGTTTGGTTGTGTCTCGGAGGGACAATCTGGGAGACCCCAGACAAGAGGACGTATGTCCTAATGCCGGGCTCAATATTTAGATGGCACCTCCCTGCCCACATGCCGGTTGTTGCTGTGGGCAGTGACAATGATCATGATACTGTGAGAAGAGAGCAGGTCTCTCTGGCTCCAGGGCCTGATATGTCTTCCACAGTGGGGACCGCTGGAAGGAGAGGGAGCATGGAATGAATGTCCGGGTGAAGAAACTCAGAGTCGTAAAAAAGCTGATCAAGGAATGATCTGTCCCCGTCACGGCAGGGCTGTGTGACTTTTGAGGACGTGGCCATTGACTTCTCCCAGGAGGAGTGGGGGCTCCTTGATGAGGCTCAGAGACGCCTGTACCACGATGCGATGCTGGAGAACTTGGCACTTATAGCTTCGCTGGGTAAGGCCTTCACACGCACCCCAGTATCCTGGTTTTTGTCCATTGTCTTTTACCTCCCGGGCAGCTCTGCCCTTTCTGCAGCCAAACCATGGGTCCTGCTCGCTTCGCCATTTTCTTGGCACACATGTCATGTGGCGGACCATAGTTGTGGGCACTGCCCTGACAAGACCTAAGTCCCATTGCTCCAGGCATGCAGGGAAGGGTCTGGGATTCAGGAGTCTTGCTGTCAGCCTAACGCACCGTAACTTTGTTTGCTCTCTCCCTGGCAAGATGACTGTGTCCATGGCACCTTGTGTTCCAAGTGCTTAATTACGGATAGAGTCAGTGGTTTTAATAATACTGATGCTGGTAAAATGTAAAACACAAAGGATAAACCCTAATGTAAACTGTGGACTTTAGTTAGTAATCATTCCTTTGTCAATGCCTATAAAATGTGAAACACAAAGGGCAAATGATGTTGATGTTGGATTTGGGGTCCTGGTGGATAGAACAACATTTAGGTTACAGTAGCCCACCATGAGGTACCCTTTAATTTTTCTAGATTTAAGAACAGGTACAATCGAGTTGTAGGACAGAGGAGTAGTGAGGATACTCTCTTTTATTTATTAGATTTTATATAACAAGTTTTAATCCCTGGAGGCCCTGTTTTAACTTACATTGGGCCATATTAACATTTTACCTGGGTTGGAGGTGGGGGGCTATGGGATCTCATTTTATTGAGCCCATCTCTGTCAGAGACTTACATTAATTTAAGTGTATTCATCATGTTAGGGCATCTGTGCCCAATATGGGATATTTCTGGGTCTTAAGACACTGGGAAATTTAGGAAAGGCTAGTGTTCAAATGAGGCATATCTGTTTCTGTTTTATATCTGGTTACTTTCCTGAGTATAGGAGTACAGTGTGTAAAAGTAGTGGGATTCCCCAGATAACAATTTGAGCCCCAGTAATGATTAGGTTGATGAGGTTTCGGCTTTGGTGCCTTTTAGTAAATGATGTTTAAACCACTTTACTGAGGAATTATTGACATGTCTAAAAACTGTATATATTTTATGGATACAATTTGATGGGTTTGGGGATAAGTATATACCCATAAATACATTACCATCAGCAAAGCCATAAACATATCCATCCCTCCCTAAATTTCCTCCCAACCCTTTATTATTATCTTGATCATTTGTGTGTGAATGTGTGTGTGTGAGTGTGTTAGCAAATTTTAAATATACAGTAGTCCCCCCTTACCCATGGTTTCTCTTTCCATGGTTTTAGTTACCCACAGTCCACTGCAGTCTGGAAGTAGATGATCCTCCTTCTGATGTATCTTCAGGTCAGTAGTAGCCTCACGCTAAGTCACAGTGCTTGTGTCATTTGTCTATCCTATCACATAGGCATTTTATCATCTCACATCTTTACAACAAGAAGGTATGGTACAGTAAGAAATTTTGAGAGAGACCACGTTAACATAACTTTTATTATAGTATATTATTGTAATTGTTCTACTTTCTTATTAGCTATTGTTAATTTCTTACTCGGCCTAACATACATTAAACTTTATCATAGGTGTGCATGTATACGAAAAAGTGTAATGTAGACAGAGTTCAGTACTATCTGCAGCTTCACGTCTCAACTAGGGATCTTGGAATGTGTATCCCTCAAAGATAAGGGAGAACTATTGCACATTACGGTACTGTTAGCTATAAACTGCTGTATAGTAGGTCTCCAGAACTTACTCATGTTAATAACTGAAATTTTGTACCATCACTCCTCCATTTCCTCTTTCCCCAAGGCCCCCTTGTCAAGATTAGTTGGTCATATATTTAGGGGTTTATTTCTGTGCTCTCTGTTCTGTTCTGTTGGCTTATGTGTCTGTTTTTATTCCAGTACCATACTGTTTTGATTACTATAGCTTTGTAATATAATTTGAAATCAGGAAGTGTGATGCTTTCAGCTTTGTTCTTCATGCTCAGGAATGCCTTGGCTATTCAGGGTCTTTTGTGGTTCCACCCTAATTTTGCTTGTTTTTCTACTTCTGTGAAAAATGCCCTTGGTATTTTGAAAAGGATTGCATTGAATCTGTAGATTGCCTTGGGTTGCATGGACATTTTGAGAATGTGAATTCTCATGAACAAGGGATATTTTTCCATTTATTTGTATCTTTAATTTCTTTCATTAGTGTTTTATAGTTCTCAGCATATAGATCTTTCACCTCCTTGATTAAATCTCTTCCTAAGTATTTTATTATTTTTGAGGCTCTTGTAAAAGGGATTGTTTAATTTCTTTGTGAGCGTATAAAATGCAAGTGATTTTTGTGTGTTGGTTTTGTATCCTGCAACGTAATTTACTGAATTAATTTATTTTAACAAGTTTTTCTTTGTCTTGCCCACTCTGGCTAGGACTTCCAGTAGCATGTTGAATAGAAGTGGTGAGAGTGGTCATCCTTGTCTTGTTCCCGATCTTCACCAAAAATCTTTCAGCTTTTCACCATTGAGTATGTTGTTGGCTGTGGGCCTGTCATATGTGATCTTTATCATGTTGAGGTACATTCATTCCTTCCATACCTGATTTGTTGAGTTTTTTGTTTATGAAAGGATGCTGAATTTTGTTACATGCTTTTCTATCTTTTGAGATGATGATATGATCTTTATCCTTTATTTTGTTAATGTAGTATATCACATTTATGGATTTGTGTTTGTTGAACCATCTTTGCACCCCAGAGGTAAATCTCACTTGGATGTGGCGTATGATCCTTTTAATGTGCTGTTGAATTTGGTTTATTAATGTTTTGTTGAGGATTTTTGCATCTAGGTACATCAGGGATATTGGTCTGTAATTTTCTTGTGTTGTAGTATCCTTATCTGGCTTTGGTCTGAGGGTAATGCTGGCCTTGTAAAATGAATTTGGATGTATTCCCTCCCTTCAGTTTTTTGGAAGAGTTTGATGAGGAATGACATTAAGTGTTTCATAGAATTCATCAGTGAACCCATCAAATCCTGCACTTCTCTTTTGGGTGAAGGTTTTGGTTTTGTTTTGTTTTGTTTTTTAAAGGGGAAGTTTTTGATTACAGACTCAATGTCCTTATTCATTATCAGTCTGTCTAGATTTCCTATTTCTTCATGATTAAGTCTTAGTAGTTGTTTGTTTCTAGGAATTTATCCATTTCTTCTAGGTTATCCAATTTGTTGATGTATAGTGGTTAATAGTCATCTCTTATGATCCTTGTATTTCTGTGGTATCAATTGTAATGTCCTCTCTTTCATTTCTAGTTTTGTTTGAGTCTTCTTTTTTTTTCCTTAGTCTAACTAAAAGTTTGTCAGTTTTATCTTTTTGAAAAAAAATTCTTAGCTTTGATCTTTCCTATTGTCCTTCTGGTCTCTATTTTATTTATTTCCACTTTGACCTTTTTAATTTCCATCCTTCTGCTAACATCAGGCTTAGTTCTTTTCTAGTTCTTTGAGATGCAAAGGTAGAATGTTTACTTAAGATCTTTCATATTTTCTTAATATAGATATGTATCTGCTATAGCCTTCCCTCTGGAACTTTTTCTGCTGGATCCCATAAATTTTGGTATATTGTTTATATTTTCATTTGTCTCAAGATATTTTTTTTTAATTTAAAAAAATGTTTAATCTTTATTTCTGAGAGAGAGAAAGAGACAGAGCACAAGCAGGGGAGGGGCAGAGAGAGAGGGAGACATAGAATCCAAAGCAGGCCCCAGGTTCTGAGCTGTTAGCACAGAGCCTGACACAGGGCTCGAACTCACAAACTGCAAGATCATGACCTGAGCCAAAGCCGAATGACCAACCGACTGAGCCTCCCAGGAGCCCAAAGATATTTTTTGATTTCCCTTTTGATTTAATCTTTGAATCACTGGTTGTGCAAGAGTATGTTCTTTAATTTCCACATATTTGTGAATTTCCCAGTTATCCTCCTGTTATTAATTTCTACTTTTTCTTGCATTTTGGTCAGGAAAGATACTTGATATGATTTCAGTTTTCTTAGATTTGTTAAGACTTTTTTTAACCTATCATATAATCTATCCTAGAGAATGTTCCCTGCACTCTTGAGTAGAATGTGTATTCTGCCGTTCATTGGAATGTTCTGCATATGTCTATTAGCTCCATTTGGTCTGTAGTGTTGTTCAGGTCCACTACCTTTTCTACCATCAATGTTTTGTAAAATGAGAAAACGTCATGTTATACATAAAGTTTAAAAAAAACAAACATGATTAATACTTTCCCACCATCGTCAGCATGACTCATCAGTATTTCTCCTTTTTCAGTTTGTTGGCATGGGATGGAGGATGAAGAGACACCTTTTGAACAGAGTGTTTCCATAGAAGTTTTGTCACAGGTCAGGATTCCAAAGGCAGGTGCCTCCATCCAGAAGACTCACCCCTGTGAGAAATGTGTCCCAATCCTGAAAGACATTTTGCACTTGGCCCATCTACCTGGGCAGAAAGTGTATGTAGATGGAGCATGTGCAGACCTGTACCAGCTTCGGGAGCATCACAATGCAGAGAAGAGGGATGTGGGCAGGGCTTCATTTATAAAGAGCTGCATATTCCATGTGTCAGGGAATCCCTTCACCTGGAGGAAAGTTGGAAAGGAGTTCCCGGACACCTTGGGCTTTCTCCAGCACCAGGTCATTCTCAACAGTAAGAAGCCAAACAAAATCACCAAGTGTGGGGAGGCCTTTCCTTGTGGAGAAAGTCATTCCAAATCATGTGAATGTGGGAAAGCCTCCAGCCACAAACACAGCCTTGTTCACCACCCAAGAGTCTCTACTAGAAAAAGGGTTTATGAGTCTAGCAAATATGGGAAGGCTTTTCACTGCAGGTACTCACTTGTTCGGCTCCAGAGATCCCACACTGGAGAAAGGCCTTACGAGTGCAGCGAATGTGGCAAATCTTTTAGGCTAAGGGCCACCCTCATTATACACCAGAGAGTTCACACTGGAGAAAAGCCGTATAAGTGTGGTGAATGTGGGAAATCCTTTAGTCAGTGTTCTAACCTTATTGAACACTGCAGAATCCACAGTGGAGAAAGGCCTTTTGAGTGTGAGGAATGCAGGAAAGCCTTTGCGTGCAAATCCAATCTTGTGAGGCACCAGAGAACACACACTGGAGAAAAGCCTTATGAGTGCAGTGAATGTGGGAAATCCTTCAGACAAAGCTTCACCCTTGTTCGACACCAGAGAATTCACACCGCAGCAAGCCCTTATGTGTGTGACCAGTGTGGGAAATCCTTTAGCCAAAGAGCTGCTCTCATTAGACACCAGAGAATTCACACCAGTAAAAGGCTTTACGAGTGTGGAGAATGTGGGAAAGCCTTTGGATCCAAATCCAAACTTTATCGGCACAACCGAAGTCACACTGGTGAAAGGCCTTATGAATGTGCTGAATGTGGGAAATCTTTTACACAAAGCTACAGCCTTGTTGAACACCAGCGAATTCACAGCAGAGCAAGGCCTTTTGAGTGTGGCCAGTGTGGGAAACGCTTTAGCAGAAGAGCTATTTTCACTAAACACCAAAGAATTCACACTGGAGAAAGGCCTTATATGTGTCATGAATGTGGGAAATCCTTTAGTCGAAGCACCAGCCTTACTCAACACTGCAACATTCACACAGGAGCAAGGCCTTATGAGTGTGGCCGATGTGGAAAATCCTTCAGGCAAAAATCTGTTCTCATTCAACACCAGGTAGTTCACACTAGAGAAAGGCCTTACGAATGCAGCAAATGTGGCAAATCCTTTAGCCAACGCTCTAGCCTCAATCTTCACCAGAAATTTCACAGCAAGGAGAGGGCCCGTGAATGTAGGAAATACGGGAAATCCTTCATTCCAACCTCCAATGTTGTCTAACACCAGAAAGTCCACATTTGAAAATGGGCTTAGATTTGAAGGAAACATGCCGTCTCCCTGTTCACTCTAATGGCCCTGAATAGTTGTGTGAGGGAGCCACATGCCTGAAGTTGAACCTCATACCTCCAAGCATCGAGGGAGGCGAAATATCCCCTCAGTTTATAGGCATGTGTGAGGCTTACAGGGGCTGCACTGCACGGTCCAGACCACCCAGGGCCCTTACCCGAATGCCACCACTGCCAGTTTTTCCAGTAGAAGTCATCCCACTTTACTACCTTGTACACTGCTTCATCGGTAACCCCAGTGTGCCTAAGGCAAGGCAAATGTCTATGGCCTCTCCCATTCCCTGGAGGAAATCTTGAGTAGTCTTTGCCCTTACAGTCATTTCCCTTTTCTGGTTAAGTATGAATATGACTCAGTTTGGGCCAAGAGTGGGCTCTGTTGGAAGCTTGCAGGGAAGGCTTACCTACTTCATGGAAATTGTTCGTTTCACATGACACTTGTAATTGATTTTTCTAGTCTTCAGGTCATCAACCGGTAACTATCTACCTCATTGCTCTGGTTTGTGCAGTAATAAAGGCCTTATTGTTTAATGTACCTTTAATCTTGGGGGGGGGGTGTTCACTGTTTGGCGTGGGTGGAAAACAGAATTGAACTCTGTGGATGTGCTTTTGTGGGGGCCCCAGCTTTGTGCACCTCAGCAGGGACGACATAAAGACCGAGAGTAGCTCTCATTCCAGTTTTAGCCTAATTTGCATTGCTGCACAAGACCTAGGAACCAGTGCAGTGCTTCATAGTCCTAATTTGTGGACTCCATACTTGCTGAGACCATAGGACACTCTAAGGAGGGGTCCCTTGTTTTGCCAAGCTCCGGTGCCTTTAGGAATGGTGTGAATCTATTCTCTTGCTCCTGGAGGGTGCTGTTGAGGGGAAGCTTTTCACCAGGTTCTACAAAGGAGTCAGTGTCCTGATGTTTATAATTCTGAAGACTGGCATCACTGTCAGACAACAGGAGCCAGGCTTCAACCATAACTGGTACTAATATTCTTGATGTGATTAACAGGCAGGGGAGGGGCCTGCAGCAAACCAGATGGTGTATGCCTCTTCTAAAAGTGCATCCTTGCATGTTCCAGTGACTATGCTTGTGAGGAATTCCAGGACCACCACAGCTGTGTGTCTTCTGTAGCTGAAGTCATTGTTAGAGCAAATAATCTAGTTTGTGAATTCTCATTGTCTTCCTGAGCTGTTGCCCTCAAGGGCCGTCCATTGTTCTAAAGGCAGAGAAATGAAAGAATGGAGATTGTCCGTTGGAGTGTTAGGTTGTTAAACCTGCTGGTTTCCAAAAAGTGGGCAATTCAGATTTTTTATTTTGAACAATTTATTAAGAAGGCTTCACATTCAGCATGGAGCCCAAAGCAGGGCTTGAACTCATGACCCTGATAGCAAGACCTGACCTGAGATCAAGAGTCAGGCGCTTAACCGACTGAGCCCCCCAGGCACCCCTGAACTACTCTTTTAGAAATTTTGAGGCATAATTGACATGCAATAATCTATACATATTTAAGGTGTACAATTTGAAATTTCTTGTCATACGTATAAACCCATGAAACCACCATAATCATGACAATGAACAACTGTGATGTACCTCATGCCCTTTTATAATTTCTCCTTGTTCTTACCAGACCTAAGGGATCCAGTGATGTACTGTCTTTAACATATTAGTTTGCATTGTCTAGAATTTACATGAATAGAATCATAAAATGTCTACTCTTTTCTGATATTTTCCACAGTGCATAATTATTTTGAGACTCCTCAATGTTGTTTATATGAATGTTTATTTTTTTATTGTTGAGTAGTATTCTACTTTATGGATTTGCCACTGTTTGTTTTATCCATTCATCTGTTAATGGGCGGTTGGATTGTTTCCAGTTTAGTGCTGTTAGAAATAAAGCTTCAGTGAATATAGGCATATGATTCTTTATATGAATGTGTGTTTTGTTTCTCTTACGCCAGTAAGTCAGAGAATGTGAATGTTTCAATATTTAAGAAATTGCCAACTGATCTAAGCTGGTTATACCCGTCTGTGTTCCACCAACAGTACATAAGCTCCCGTTCCTCCACATTTTGCCGATGCTTGGTATTGTCAGTCTTTTTAAATTTATTTTTTTTAATGCTTATTTATTTTCGAGAGAGACAGTTCAAGACAGGGAGGGGCAGAGAAAGGAGAAACTGCAGCAGGCTTCAGGCTCTGAGCCGTCAGCACAGAGCCCGACGCGGGGACTTGAACCCACGAACCGTGAGGTCATGACCTGAGCTAAAGTCAGATGCTTAACTGACTGAGCCACCCAGGTGCCCCACAGGTCTTTTTAAATTTTAGCTGTTTTAACAGGAGTGTAATAGCAACTCACTATGGTTTTAATCGCAGTTCTCTGATGTTTCATGATGTTGAGGATTTTTATGTGTATTTGCCACTTGTATAACTTCTTTAATGAAATGACTGTTAACACCATTTGCTTATTTTTAAACTTTCTAGATCTATCAGTCCCCCCACATTTATTAATTGGAATTTTACTATAAGGAAGAGCCATCCCTTCTGCTTTTATAAACATAGATATATTTTGGTAAATTTAGAATTTCGCAAGTAATCAAAACAGTACAAATTAAAATGAGGAGTAAAAGTTTTTAAACTATTAGAGTGACAAAGATAAAAAAGAATGGAAAACATTCAAACATAGCATAATTTTCCCATTAATTTTATTATCCTGTCATCTACCCTGAAGAATTTATGATGTGAATAACCACTCATGTATAACATGGCTTGACAGAAATTAAACGAAGCTTTTCCTTAATGAACTATGTCATTTAATACATTAAAATTTTGCTATTAAATGTCCAAGTAGCAATAAATAGCGTATTTAAACACTTCTTTCCTACCTCATCCCTTAGAATATTATAATAGTTCTAACTTATTAAATACATATAAATCCCTGAATAAGCAATTGATACACATTAATTCACTTAATCCTCAAAATGACCTCCAAAACTAGGTTATTACCATATCCATTTTATAAACTAGGAAACCAAAGCTCTTTTTACTAGCCCAAAGACTAACAGTTAAGCTTCAGAATCTAAATTCAAATTCAGCTGTGGACTTCAGTCTTTAAATTGTGTTAACATTATACAGCAAAATATTTCGAGAAATTTTAGACAAACTTGAACATTAGCTTAATATGTAACCTAAAAGGGTGTTAATATTCATATCTGAAGTGTTCCTACTTTGTTATAAAGAAAAGTTAAATAAAGTTGTTTTAGGGGCACCTGGGTGGCTCAGTTGGTTAAGCGTCCAGCTTCAGCTCAGGTCATGATCTCATGGTTCATGGGTTCGGGCCCCATGTCGGGCACTGCTGAGGGCTCAGAGCCTGGAGCCTGCTTTGGGTTCTGTGTCTCCCTCCCTCGGCCCCTCCCCTGCTCGTGCTGTGTCTCTCTTAAAAATAAATAAACATTTTAAAAAAATGGAAGTGTACAATTGGTGTTTTGATACATGCTGGCTTACCCCCTGAAATCAGAGGTTTCCTCTGCTCTTTAAAATTTTTTTTTAATGTTTATTTACTTTTGAGACAGAGAGCGTGAACGAGGGAGGGTCAGAGAGAGAGGGAGACAGGATCTGAAGCAGGCTCCAGGCTCTGAGCTGTCAGCACAGAGCCCGAGGCGGGGCTCAAACTCACGGACTGTGAGATCATGACCTGAGCCGAAGTCGGACGCTTAACTGACTGAGCCACCCAGGCGTCCCTCCTCTGCTCTTTTTTTTTTTTTTTAATTTTTTTTTTCAACATTTTTAATTTATTTTTGGGACAGAGAGAGACATAGCATGAACGGGGGAGGGGCAGAGAGAGAGGGAGACACAGAATCGGAAACAGGCTCCAGGCTCCGAGCCATCAGCCCAGAGCCTGACGCAGGGCTCGAACTCACTGACCGCGAGATCGTGACCTGGCTGAAGTCGGACGCTTAACCGAGTGCGCCACCCAGGCGCCCCTCCTCTGCTCTTTTTAACACATCCTTCCTAACGTAAAAATGATAGACATATTTTACCCTTTGCAATGGATATTTTCAAATATATACATAAAAGGAAATGTGTCATGAGCTCCATGATCCGAAGCCTACTCTTTCATCATTGATAAATTCTTGGGTGTTTTGTTTCCTCTGTCCCCACTCACATTACTGGATTGTTTTCCTTATAATCCAAACATCTTTTCATTCAGTGCCTAATCTCTTCAGAGTGCATTTCCAAGATGTAAGGACTCATTTATAATCCTAATAACTCTTTTTCAAACAAAATATTTGAAGTATCATAAAATATATTGTTAGTGCTCTATTTTCTCAATTTTCCTAAAATGTTTGTTCTTTAAGGCATTCAGACCCAAAATGGGTCTATATGGCTTTTACTAGATGTCTCTGGTCCCTACTAACTTATAAGAACCACTTCATTGTCTAATTCTTAGACTATATGTTTGTTGAAGTTTCTCAGTCATTTTTCAGAATTTGCATGTTCTGGATTTGTCAGGGACTTCCTGAACCTGGGAGAGGAAACAGAAATCCAGACCCAGGAGGCACAGAGAGCCCCCATCAAAATCAACCCAAGGAGGTCCACACCAGAACACAGAGTAACTAGAATGGCAAAAAGTGGTGGTAAAGAGAAAAATTTTAAAGCAGCAAGAGAAAAGAGTTGCATATAAGAGAAACCCATACGGCCATCAGCTGATTTTTCAGCAGAAATTTAGCAGGCCAGAAGGGAGTGGCGTGATACATTCAAAAGTGCTAAAAGAAAAAACCTGCATCAAGAGTAGTCTACCCAACAAGGCTATCATTCAGAATGGAAGGAGAGAGAAGATTTTCCCAGACAAAAGTTACAGGCACTCATCACCACTAAACCAGCCTTAACAAGAAATATTAAAGGGAATTCTTAGAGTGGAAAGGAAAAAGGCAAGAGTAAAAATAGGAAGCACAAAAGTAGTAAAATGAAGTATATCTATAAAAACCAGTCAAGGGATTCACAAAACAAAAGGATGTAAAGTATGACACCATATACCTAAATTGTTACTGGGGAGAGGAGTAAAAACTAGTGCTTTTAAATGGGTCCAAACTTAAGTGACCACCAATTTAATTTAGACTGCTATATGCATAAGATGTTATATACAAGCCTAATGTAGCCACAAATCAAAAACTGGTAGTAGATATGCAAAAAATAAAGAGAAGGGGACCTAATTCTATCACTAGAGAAAGCCAGCAAACCATGAGAGGAGAACAAGAGAAGGGAACAGAAAAACAAACAAACAAACAAAAAAACCATAAAACAAGTATCAAAATAGGAGTAAGTACATACCTATCGATAATTAATTTGAATGTAAATGGACTAAATGTTCCACTCAAAAGTAGGGTGACAGAACAGATACAAAAAGCAAGACCCATCTATATGCTGCCTACAAGAGACTCATGTCAGACCTAAAGACACCTGCAGATTGAAAGTGAAGGAGTTGGGGGCGCCTGGGTGGCTCTATCGGTTGAGCATCTGATTTCGGCTCAGATCATGATCTCACGGTTTGTGAGTTCGAGCCCCACATTGGGCTCTGTGCTGACAGCTTAGAGCTTGGAGCCTACTTCAGATTCTGTGTCTCATTCTCTCTCTGCCACTCCCCTTGTGCTTTGTCTCTCCCTGTCTCTCAAAAATAAAGAAATGTAAAAAAAAAAAAAAAAAAATCTTTAAAAAAAAAAGCGAAGGGGTGAAAAGGCATTTGACATGCAAATGGAAGCAAAAAGAAAGCTGGGTTAACAATACTGGTATCAGACAAAATAGACTTTAGAATTATTCACGCAATATTATTAACCATAACAATATACATTCTCTTATAGACTGTTTTCCCAACTTAGGAAAAAAGATATTTCTTCTTGAAATTACTGTCTTACTATACTCTGCACCCCACCCTTTCTCACATTCTCCATTCATTTATTTATCCTCCTCTTTGCTCACCAGACTCTCAAAGGAATTCCTTTGCACTGTGTCTCCTTGGCTTTTGTGTCCTCAAAACACAATATGATATCCAGCCTTGTCTATTTCACATCTGACTGCAGAGGCAGCTGGAGCCATCTGAACGGATTGCTTCACTGCCACGTTGTGGTATCTCCCCTCTATTCATCCTTCAGGCTGCCCAGCCAGCCAGTAAGCGCCCATATCCAACCACAACTAAGCTCCTGAATCTGTTCCAAATGTACCCCTATATCCTCAATCCCAATGTCTGCTTGAATGTCTCAAATGCACCTTGAGCTCATATCCCAACATCCCCAACTTCAGTTAATAGTCTTAACGTACAAACAAGTTTGAAATCCAGATTCGGCCTGTGGCCATAATACTCCACACACAGTGCTGACACGTTATGACTGCCTCAAGTAAGTCTGCTTTGATGTCTGGGTGTCTCTCTTCTGTGATAAGTCCTAATATTATCAGTGTTTTCTATCCAATACCAATTCTCTGTGCATCTTCTACCAGGTCAGCATTCAACGATAACCATTGGGTAGTTGATTGCACACAGTTGAGACATTTGTACCCTACTTCTGTTGCTATTTCTGCACTCATTAGCTAGAAATTCTAAAGAAGAATAAGGAATTTGCCACAATATTCAGTTACCTCAAAATACAGTTTGTGCAGTAAAGGGAAGAAATAGCTTGATACCTTTGCTCTATTTAGTTATTTTCAGAATAACTATTTGGATCACTAACATCATCCTCAAACAATAGCCAAACGTTTATCTCAGAGATAAGACGCCCCCTCTGCACACGTGCTCAGACTGTAATCGTAGTGGCCGCTATCACAGCAGGAAGAAACATTTGGCAAGGGGCTCTTTTCTTCAGGTAAGTCTAAGATTTTAAATGAGTTGTATCTGTCTTAGCCTGTTAGGGATGCTATAAGGAAACCACAGACTGAGTGGCTTATAAACAACAGAAATTTATTTCACAGGTCTGGAGGCTGGAAGGCCAAGATCAAGGTGGTGGCAGATTTGGTGTCTAGCGAGAGCTCACTTCCCAGTTCACAGACAGCCTTCTTGCTGTGACCTCACATGGTGGAAGGGGCAAGGGAAATTTCTGGGGTCTCTTTTATAAAGGTACTAATTCCATTCATTAGTAGGACAGAGCCCTCATGACCTAATCATTTCCCAAAGGTCCCATCTCCTAATACCATCACCTTAAGCATTAGGTTTTCAACTTAGGAGTTGAAGGGGACACAAACATTCAGACCATAGCAGTATCTGTGTCGGGAAATTCAGTTAGAAACTTACGAGAGGAAAAATGGGTAGGATTGCTGGGGTTAGAATACCGAGACACCCACGCAGGGAAGAATTTCGGCAAAAGGCCACATCGTCTGCTTCCTTGTAACACTCCTTATCCATTTCCCTTGTCATGACCCTAGCTGAACTCTCTTCTTCCTTGTCCCTTGACAAGGCTTAGGGTTTGCCAAACCCTAAAAAATTGACTATGAAGCTTTCTTTGATCAGCATATAATTGGAGAGTGAGAATATTTGTTGGTTGCCCAAGTACTGAAAGCATGCGCTTCATGACTGACATTGCAGTGTGTGCATTCGAGTGTTGCTTTGGGTTTCTGTTCTGCTGAATGGAATCTATAATATCTTGTCTTACTTTTAGGGAATACATTTTTTAAAAATAGAAGGGGTATAATAAATATATAAATACTTGGATAATAAGCTTAAAATTCGACTTTATGTCAAACCTCTCATGTTAGGTAAATTCAATCTCCTCTATATGTTCCACATAAAATTTGAAGGAATCCATAAAGTTATTTTAGAATGTATAGAAAACAAATTTTTCACTATTCCTCCGTTTCAGGGACACACGTTTTCCTCTCCAATGTCCCAGTAATGGCCCTGTGTGAAGTCTTTTCTCTCTAGACCTTGAGTCAACATACTGAGACTCACAAAGTTGACGCTAAAGCTTCAGTCCAAGTGTATCTGAAGAGCAACAACATGATGTTTATTACTTAGAAGTTATGAGGAAAATACTTTATACCTAAGTAGCATTATAACATTATGATATCTTTCTTGTATTACTCTCCCATACGGTGAATGGGAGAGTATGTCCCCCTTGTGGAGTCTTTAAGCAACACTACAAAGCTATGTAAATTACACTCTCAAGAGTATCTGAAATTAAAGGATCTATAACATTCAAAGCTCCTAGAAGAAGGAGGCACCACGCCTCAAACAGGGGTCCAGATGGGAGGCCACATGGAGCAAAAGAACTGGCTCAAACAGGTGAGGAGCCGAGAGTGGGGGGGGACCCCTGGGCAAGTCTCATTATTGCGAATCAGTGGGGAGTCCGCAGACAAATAACAAAAGGGAATTTATTAATCCACTGGAATGTTGCTACATCACAGGGGAGGAAAGAAAAGGGGCTTGGATAGGGGCTAGCCTTATCATCACACTGGTGTACCTGCTCACGTGGCTGGGGTGCTGACAGCCTGTTTGTAGGATGCTGAGGCAGCAGGAAAATGTGATTTTAAAAATTTACAACACAGTGTGGCCACATGCCCCTTTAGGAGCTTCTAAAATTAAAATAGGCAGGCATTCTTCACAGAGCTAGAACAAACAATCCTAAAATTTGTATGGAACCAGAAAAGACCCCGAATAGCCAAAGCAATCTTGAAAAAAAAAAAAAAAAAACCAAAGAGGCATCACAATCCCAGACTTCAAGCTATATTACAAAACTGTCATCATCAAGACAGTATGGTACTGGCACAAAAACAGACAGATCAATGGAACAGAATAGAGAACCCAGAAATGGACCCACAGACATATGGCCAACTCATCTTTGACAAAGCAGGAAAGAATATCCAATGGAATAAAGACAGTCTCTTCAGCAAGTGGTGCTGGGAAAACTGGACAGCAACATGCAGAAAAATGAATCTGGACCACTTTCTTACACCATACACAAAAATAAACTCAAAATGGATGAAAGACCTAAATGTAAGACAGGAAGCCATCAAAATCCTCAAGGAGAAAGCAGGCAAAAACCTCTTTGATCTTGGCCACAGCAACTTCTTACCCAACATGTCTCCAGAGGCAAGGGAAACAAAAGCAAAAATGAACTATTGGGACCTCATCAAAATAAAACGCTTCTGCACAGCGAAGGGAACAATCAGCAGAACTAAAAGGCAACCGACGGAATGGGAGGAGATATTTGCAAATGCCATCAGATAAAGGGGTAGTAACCAAAATCTATAATAAAGAACTTATCAAACTCAACACCCAAAAAAACAAATAATCCAGTGACGAAATGGGCAAAAGACATGAATAGACACTTCTCCAAAGACATCCAGATGACCAACTGACACATGAAAAAATGCTCAGTATCACTCATCATCAGGGAAATACAAAGCAAAACCATGAGATACCACATCACACTTGTCAGAATGGCTAACATTAACAACTCAGGCAACAACAGATGTTGGTGAGGATGCAAAGAAAGAGGATCTCTTGCAAGAGAATGCAAGGGAATGCAAACTGGTGCAGACACTGTGGAAAACAGTATGGAGGTTCCTCAAAAAATTAAAAATAGAACTACCCTATGACCCAGCAATTGCACTACTAGGTATTTACCCAAAGGATACAGGTATGCTGTTTCGAAGGGACACATGCACCCCCATGTTTATAGCAGCGCTATCAACACTAGCCAAAGTATGGAAAGAGCCCTGTCCATCAATGGATGAATGGATAATGTAGATGTGGTATTTATATATATATATATATACATATACATATATATATATGTGTGTGTGTGTGTGTATATATATACACATTATATACACATTATATATATATATACACACATATACACACATACACACACACACACACACACACATACAATGGAGTATTACTCAACAATCAAAAAGAATGAAATCTTGCCATTTGCAACTACATGGATGGAACTAGAGGGTATTATGCTAAGCGAAATTAGTCAGAGAAAGAAAAATATCATATGACTTCACTTATATGAGGGCTTTAAGATACAAAACAGATGAACATAAGGGAAGGGAAGCAAAAATAATATAAAAACAGGGAGGGGGACAAAACATAAGAGACTCTTAAATATGGAGAACAAACTGAGGGCTACTGGAGGGGTTGTGGGAGGGGGGATGGGCTAAATGGGTAAGGGGCAATAAGGAATCTACTCCTGAAATCATTGTTGCACTATATGCTAACCAACGTGGATGTAAATTTTAAAAATAAATTTAAAAAATTTAAAAAAAAAAGATGCTGTAAACACAATTTGGGAAATTGTGTAAATTTGGGTGCATCCCCTTTAGGAGTATCCGATGCCGCCCCCTTCTTCATCGGAGCTTCCGGGAACCCTTCCTTGCAAGCCCTTTCTGGGCGCCCATATCCTGCCAGGCGGCTGGGCCCTAGAAAGAGAGGAGCATTGCTAGAAGTGGCTGGAGGCAGGACAAGAACTACATCACCCAGAAGGCTGTGCCACAGGAAGGGGGTGTTACTGGCCCGCAATGGCAGGGGCGGGGCTTCCGGTGTCGCGGGTGGGCGTAGGTTTGTGATGTGGCGGGTCGGTGCCCGCGGATGGTGAGCTCCCCGCGTCTCGTCTGGACGATAGGGGGGACGCCGGCGAGGGAGGGGCCCCTCCTCCGCCTCTGTGGGACCCAGGGAGGGGTTGGCTGAGCCCGCAGGGACCCTTGGCGCCTACGCGCGGCTCTGCGGTCCCCACGGCCCGATGGCGGCGCGCGTGGACCCGGCCCAGGTGAGTGGACGTGGGGAGCGGCGGCGCGCTGTGCCTCAGTTTCCCGGCCCCGAAAGGCGGCCGGGGCCACGTGGGGAAGCGCTCGTTTCTGGCATCCAGCGGGACGCTGTGTGGAAGGGACAGGTGCGGTTTCAGGAATTCCCCTCGGTCCTCGCCGGGTGCGGAGAACGACCGGCACTCCCGAGACCTCACAGCGGGTTGCGGCCGCGACCCTTCCCGAGGCCGTGACCTTGAGCGAGTCCCCCGCGCCGCTGGGCCCATGTGCTCCCGGAGGTGAAGTAGTATTAACGGTTCCTCGTCCGGGTTGAGGGCCCTGGAAAGCCTACGTGGGTGACGTGTGTCTCCCGGTGTCCCGCAGGGCTCTGGGGGCTCTTTCCACGGAGATGCCTCCTGAGCCTGTGTTGATCGCGGAGGCGCGACCCGGCGGGAGTCCGACTCTTGCGCCTTGCCGGCCTCTAGCCTCTACCAGGCTAGGGCGGGGGTGGAGGATGGGGACGCAGTTTCTGGAATTGCCGCTGTGCTTGGGCGGAGAGGTGGAAGGGCAGGCTGAGAGCCAGGGCGGCCAAGGAGTTTCCGTTCACAGCACACGGAACCGACTTTCCCTGACTGTAGCGGACCTGTTTTCTTATCGAAGACATTCAGTTAGCTTTGACCAGGGAGTCCATCCACACGGTCAGTGCCGATCGTGTTAGGGCGTGGGATGTCCCCTTGCACGCACATGCACAGGGAGCTCCGGGGACGCGCTAGCAGTCGCCCCAAGCCCCCCCTTCATGGCCTAGACCGTTGTCAGCACATGTCTTCCCATCCGCAGGGCGCCGCCCCTCACTTTTATTTCAGACCCACCCTGTTGCCCCGTGCGAAGTTCACTATCATCTCTTCAGTCTTCTTGCTCCATTGTTTTGTCTTTGGAATCTTTAGGGCCCTCTGACATGGTCTTGCTGATTTTAGTTGCTTGTTCAGGATCTGTTTCCAGCCCCGGATCGTGAGTGCCTGTTGCTGCTCTATGCCAAGACCTAGAACGGCCTGGGCTTGTAAAAGGTACTCAATAAATGGTTGAATGAGTGAATGGGTCTCCCACTCAGGGGCTCCCATCATACTTGTACTAAATGCACACAAACCCCACCGTGGCCTTCAGGGCTGTGCTGGATCCGCAGGGGAGACACCTCCCTGCTCCTCCCCTTCCCTTCTCCTGCTCAGCGCACCCGGCTGGGTGGTGCTGAACTTGCAAAGTCTTTCCCATTTTGCAGCCTTCCTCCTTGCACTTCCCTTCATCCGACAGGCCTCTGCAGGGCTGTCTCTCCTGTGCATCAGTGTCACCTACTACAAGAGCCTTTTCCTGGTGGTTTTAATTCTGGCGAAGGTGCCCCTGGCCCCCACCTGCCTGTTTTCTGGAGACAGTGTCATCTTTTGCCGGATGTTCTGATCCTGTCTCTAATGTGAGATTGCGGGCTTTCTAGAGCTGCGTAAGCCCCAGGCTGCGGGCTGTGACATGGACGTGATAGTGGCATTTACGTTGTGGGCTGTGGGAGGATTAGGAAAAGTCACAAAATACATTGAACACATTCGACCCTGGGCACTCGAGTGTCCACATGTAAACCTTTTCGTTTTAGTTCTCAGAACTGCCTGGTGAAGTGGGAATGATTATGGTATCGATGTGGAAACCAAGGCTTAGAGAAATGATGTGATGTCCTCCCCACGGTCACAGCTGGCAAGTGTTGGATTCAGTCTCTGGGAATCTGGCTCCAGAACAAGGGACTTTTAGTCACTTTACCTCAGTGGTAAAGCAGCTCTCTGCGGGGGGCGGGCACACGGGGAGGACCTCGGCTACAACTGCTGCAGTTCTCATTGTTGGGAGTTATTATCATGATCCTTTTCCCCGCTCCTCTCATGTCCAGATCACTTACTGCCCCCACTGTCCTCATAGGAACACCACCCTCTGTCGTCTCCAGCGGCTACCCCAGGGGAGGCCTTTCTCTGAGCCCTAATTGCACTACGTACAAAGGCTGCCTCTACCTCCCCCTTGAGCCCAGCACAGAGCCCTGCCTCAGGAGACCTGGGTCTCTCTGCACCTTCACCAGCAGCTGAGTAACAGGGTCTGACCCCATCCAACAGCACAAGGCCAAGGCCACTACCTCTGTTTGACTTTCCAGGTTTTGGTTACCTTTAAGGACGTGGCTGTGACCTTCACCCAGGAAGAGTGGGGACAGCTGGAACTGGACCAGAGGGCCCTGTACCAGGAGGTGATGCTGGAGACCTGTGGGCTTCTGGTCTCACTGGGTAAGGGCTCACCTCTCACCTCTATGGGGCACCTCGACTTTGGCTCAGGTCATGATCTCACTGTGTGAGTTCAAGCCCCACGTCGGGCTCTGTGCTGAGAGCTCAGAGCCTGGAGCCTGCTTCGGATTCTGTGTCTCCCTCTCTCTTGGCCCCTCTCCTGCTCATGTGCTCACTCTCTCTCAAAAATAAACATGAACAAACAAACAAAAAGACACAAAATAGGGGTGCCTGGGTGGCTCAGGCGGTTAAACGTCTGACTTCGGCTGAGGATCTCACAGTCCGTGAGTTCAAGCCCCACAACAGGCTCTGTGCCTACAGCTCAGAGCCTGGAGCCTGCTTTAGATTCTGTGTCCCCCTCTCGGTCTGCTCCTCCCCCACTTGCTCTCTCTCTCTCTCTCTCTCTCTCAAAAATAAAAAACATTAAAAAAATTGTTTTAAATAAAAAAACAAGGGGCGCCTGGGTGGCTCAGTCGGTTAAGCATCCGACTTCAGCTCAGGTCACGATCTCATGGTCCGTGAGTTCGAGCCCCGCGTCGGGCTCTGTGCTGACAGCTCAGAGCCTGGAGCCTGTTTCAGATTCTGTGTCTCCCTCTCTCTCCGCCCCTCCCCTGTTCATGCTCTGTCTCTCTCTGTCTCAAAAATAAATGTTAAAAAAAAAATTTTTTTTTAAATAAATAAAAAAACAAAACACAAAATAAATTCTAACTTCTAAATAATAATAATAATAATAAAAAAGGCATCTCGGGAAGTAACTGAAACTGAGACTTGAAGCTTGGAGGGGAGGTGAAGGAGAGGTTCTGGGTGGGGGAACCAGTACCAGAAAAGGCCCTGAGGTGAGAGAAAGAGGGGCCAAAGGAACATCTGGTTCACCTTTTCTCCCGCCCCTCCGTGAGCTCGGCGCCTGCACATAGCACACAACAGTGACCATTACCGAGACCCGTCCAAATGAATCCTGGGCTCACGATCAGAATCTGACAGCTGAAACTTCAGTGGGTCCTGGTACCTCAGTCTCTGGGCTTCTGTGCAGAACCCGCCTGTCTCTGTGGAGATGTATCTGGCTGCACGTAACAGAAGAGCAGCTTAAACTGGCTTCCCCTGGAGGAAGTTTCCCCCCTCACCTACTGAGAAGCCCCAGGGTGGGGCTGGCCTGGTCTGGAGGATGCGGCCACACAGTTCCATCCTCAGGGATGAGAAGATTCTCTCTGCTCCTCTCCCTGGACCAGGCATCTCCCTGTTCCTCAGGCTCGCCCCCTTGTGGGTCTGTGGGGTGCTGCAGCCTCGCCTGGCGAATACAGGTTTCGTCCTCAGAACGAGCATCCGGCTCAGGTTCCTGCCTGCCTCAGATTTACCGGTGCTCAGGGATGCCATTCACCGACTTCTTCCGCCTCAGTTTTCAGTGCGTTCTGGGCACCAGAACCCCTGGGGAGAGCTCAGATATAGTGGTCGCTAGGCCTCACCGGAAGAAATTGTGTTCCTTTTGGCTTGAGGTCGAAATTGAGCACCCCTAGGTGGTTCCAAAGCACAGGGTGTTTGAGAACCAGCGATTTAGATTAATTACAGAATCCCTTCTGGAAGGAGGGGCTCACTTTCCCAGGGTCCCACGGCTGTGTGTGAGAGCGCCGTGCCCCCAAGTAGGGTTGGCTTCCACCGATAAAGTTCAAGGACACTGGCGTTGTGCAGAGACAGCAGCACCCTCTATAGTAGTTGCAGCCCAAGAAAGGGACCTGTGCATAGGTCAGCACGTTCTTCACGTCAATAGCAGCTTCACTCGGGTCTTGTCTCTGCCATTAAGTCCCAGACGGGATGGAGGTGTTGCTTTCTTCTCATACACCAGGACTTGTTTCTTTCTCTGTCAACAGGGCACGCAGTCCCCGAAGCAGAGTTGAGGCACCTGCTGGAACATGGGCGGGAGCTGTGGACTGGAAAGGGAGGCCTCTTGTGGAGCACCTGCCCAGGTAGGAGCAGGGAGCTGCGCGGGGGGCGGGGGGCCCTGGCAGCCTCCAGCATGCAAGGGACCAGTGCCTCTGAACCTGTGTGAGACTCTTTGTGACCTCCTGGGGGTTCCGGTGGTTTCTCACACCAGGTGTAGCACTGCATCTGCAGGCCGGCTCGGAAGGGCGGCGTTGCACACCTGGTGCCTGTGTGTGTCAGCGTGTAGCCTTAGGTGCGCTCTCTGGCCTAATCCAGCTGGTGGAAGGGCAATGCGGGGGGACGGGGAGAAGGCACACCCACGGGCACCCCGATATCACTTCCACCCGTGTTCCCTGGAGGAGAGATAGGCACCTGGCCACACCTGGGTGCTCAGGCCTGGGGAGTGTTGAGCTGCATGTGCCCGAGGAAGAGAGCCAGCGCGCTTGGTTTATGTCCTTTCAGTTGCCTGTGTTCAGCCTACTTGGAAAATCAGAGTGACGACAGTTTCCGTGATTACGTTGTTAGAGGTTGTGATGAGCCAGCACACCAAACTGCTTAGTACCCTGCCCGGCCTGTGGAAGGGCCAACAGAAGCCAGGTTTTTTGTTTTTTGGTTGATTGGTTTGTTTGTTTGTTTGTTTTTTATTACGTTTAAGGCTCTGAGCTATCAGCACAGAGCCCTACATGGGGCTCAAACTCACAAACCATGAGCTCATGACCTGAGCCAAAGTCAGACACTTAACCGACTGAGCCACCCAGGCGCCCCCCAGAAGTCAGCTCTTAGTGTATCCATGTAATAATTGTAGTCCTAGTGGGTGATAGTGATGTCACTCATTTCTTTCTGACTCAGGGGGCCTTTCTTGCCCCTGAAAGCACTGTCTCTACTCTGTAAATTTCACTTTGTTCCATATCCCACTGTCTCCCACCCTCTCCATCCATTCATACAGCCCCATTTATCCATCAGGAGCAGCCCCTTGCACTGGCTGGATCCTCCTTCCTCTCTTGCCCTGAAAAACACAGCGACAGTGGGCCTTTTCAGCCCCACATCTGTGCTGCGGAATCACTGGGGCCATCACAGTGAGGCGTGGCCTCCTCTCCGGCGGTCCTTCAGGCTTCTCGGCCAGCCTGTCTCTGGCCGCTCTCCCAGCTCCTTGATCCACACCTCTACTTAGGTGTCTCAGAGGCACCTCGGGCCCGTCATGCCTTAGCCGCTCACCGTCCTGCCCACTCTCCCCCATCCCGGGTCAGAGTGTCCCGCTATTCCAGGCAGGTGACAAGTTGGAAATACCTCAGACAGCACCTCAGCATCTCAGTCTCCGTCCAGCCCATCGACCCATGCCTGGTCCTGCCCGGCCGACATTACCCATGTCCCCCCGAATCCATCACCCCCACCGCCTTCCCTGGCTCCGTCTCCAGCACCTAGTCCGGGTTTCCATCGTCTCTTGCTCGGATGATGCCGAGCCTCCTAGCAGGTCCCCCCGCATCTGCTGCCTGCCTCCGGGCAGCCCTTTCTCCCGCACTGGCTCCCGTAGCCACCCGGACACCTTCCAGGGCTTCAGCACTTCCGCCGCCGCCGGAGTCTTGGCACACACTCAGCATCACGTTGGGAATAAAGGCTGTGGACTTCTGCCGCTTGCTCCTCAATCCGGAGCGACTCGTCCATGCCTGTCTCGCACCCGTGGCCTTCTCATCCTCCGTGGAAGATGCTGTGCCTCTGGTCATGGCCCATTCCAATACCACGGCCTTGGCCGTACCTTTGCCTTCCCAGGAAGCTTGCTGCCTCGCTTCCTCTCGGGCCTGGCTGCATCGTCATCGTCTGTCTGCTCCACATACACATGTGCTCGGGCTGTCTACACATAGAGCAAACACAAGTGTTCGCAGATCTGGACTAGCCCGCAACCAGTGTCGACTCTCCTCATAAAGCCAAGCTTCTCGAAGGAGCGGTCTCATTTGTTAGGAAAAACGCATACACTTGACTTCCTTACCTTTTGCTTAAACTCTGCGTGGTCTTTTTCCCTTAACATCAGAAGTGTACGGTGATGTGCCCAAATCTTAAGGGTCAGGCTTATGTGTTCGCGTGTGTACTGAGGTATTCCTCACCCCAGTCCAGACTTGGAATATTTCCAGCACACTAGCGGGTCCCTGGTGCCCCATCCTCATGATACTACAGTGGAAACCACTGTCTCCATGCTGTCACTGTGGATGGGTTTTATCGGGGGCTTTCCCACCCACCCCCCTTTTTGTGCCTTGAACAACAGAAATGTATTTTCTCACAGTTCTGGAAGCTGGGAGTCCGACACTGTGGTGTCAGTGGAGTCGGCTTCTGCTGGTGCCCCTTTCTTGGGCTTGTAGGGCAAGCTTTGCTTGTGTTCGCTGGTGTCTTTGCTGCCATCCTAACTGCCCGGTGTGGCAGTGAGAATGACAGCATAGTAGTCAGGTTCTCCAGAGAATTGCAACCAGGAGGAGGCAGAATCAGGCCAGGAAGCGGAAGAGGTGATGTCACGGTCTGAGTCTGAATCGTCTGCAGGCAGGATTCCTGCCCTCCCAGGGGAGCTCAGTCTTTTCTCTTAAGGCTTCAGTTGACTGAGGCCTGCCGCCAAAGAGGCCCACTCTCTTTGAAAGATTGTGGATGATGATCTTTTCTCAAAGTCTGCTGGTTTAAATGTTAATCACATCTAAAAAGTACCTCAGCCAGAACTGTTGGACCAGACCTAGCCGAGCTGATGTATAAAGGTAACCGTCACAGGTAATCAAGATAATGACCCAGTGGAGTAAACACACTGCGTCAAGAACCGTGCCGAGCGCTTTTCTTATTGAACCCTCACAACGGACCTCCTGGTCTCTCAGATGGAAACCTTGCCTTGAAGAAGACAGTAGCCCATCTACCAGGATCACTCACTTGGTGGAGGCGGGACTGAAGAATGGCTTCTGGCTCCAGAGCCCCCTTAACCACCACGCGATGCCTCCCAGCAGAGCAGAAGCTTGTCTTTTACACTGTTGGACCCCGAATGTTCCTCCATCCCTCCTCTTCTTCAGTCTTGATTCTCTTCCTTTGACTGTGATCCCCTTCGGTGGTGGCCTGGCCTCACCAGGCCTCCAGGGCCCTTCCTTCCTTTAACTGTTCAGCACTCTTCCAGGAGTGACTCTGCCCACACGTGCTCCTTCCGTTTCAATCCAGTGCCCCCTCCCTCTTCCTCTCTCTGGAGGCTCTGGCTTCTCCATTAGGACCTAGCTCATGGGACACCTCCTCTTTTTCCTCCCCGTCCTGTTCAGCGGTTTCCATGTGCTCCTAGCACCAAGGGACATCTGTTATTGGAGCGAATGATCAAAACTGTCCCCCATCCTATCCTCTGGACCGCGAGGAGGGGTGTCCACTCCAGACCCTCTGTCTCCTCCTTCCGCCTGCCCTCTGGATTTTCCCTTCAACGGTGTCAAGGGTACAAGGACCAGAACGGTCCTTGGAAACCCAGGTTCTAGAGATGTAAAACGCAGCCATTGTCAGTGGTGCTAGATCAGCCTCGCTTGCCCCCTGCAGCGTTGATTTCGTCTCCTATACTGTGTCACTAAAAGTCCCCCTTTGTGTGTCGGATTCTCTTCAGGTGACAGCGCCAGACTTCGGACCAGAGACCCAAGCGCTTGTCAGCCGGTTTTGTCTGCGGGAGCCTGGCTCCGGGGAAGCCCGGCCCAGGGACCTTCAAGGGCCTCCAGGCTGGTGCAGGCCAGGGGTTGGGAAGGGCATCTGGAAACGCAGAAAGGTCGACTGACGCCTGGGAGGGACGCTCACAAGACCCACCTTGAGAGAATGAACCTTGAAGATGACGGTTTGGGGACAGAGGACGGTCTGCACCACCAGGTGTTGCAAAAGAGAGTCTCTCCGGGAGAGGTGCTCCGTGAGCGGGACCCACGGGGACCGGACAGAGGCTGCGCGCTTCGTGCGGGGAGTGACCTCTACAGATGCAAGCAGTGTGGGAAAGGTTTTAACCGCAAGTGGTACCTCGCGCGGCATCAGCGGGTCCACACCGGCACAAAGCCCTACGAATGCAACGCGTGCGGCAAAGCCTTCAGCCAGAGCTCGACCCTGATCCGGCACTACCTCATCCACACCGGGGAGAAACCGTACACATGCCCGGAGTGCGGCAAGGCCTTCAAACGCAGGTCCTACCTCCTGCAGCACCGGCCGGTCCACACCGGGGAGAAGCCCTACGAGTGCGCCCAGTGTCGGAAGGCCTTCGCCCACCGCTCCACTTTCGTCCGGCACAGCCGCACCCACACGGGAGAGAAGCCCTTCGAGTGCAGGGCCTGCGAGCGGTCGTTCGGCAACCGAGCGCACCTGATCCAGCACTACGTGGTGCACACGGGGCAGAAGCCGTACGAGTGCGCCGAGTGCGGCAAGGCCTTCCGCTGCGGCGCGGAGCTCCTGCAGCACCGGCGCGTGCACACCGGCGAGAGGCCTTTCGCGTGCGCCCAGTGCGGGAAGGCCTTCCACCGCAGCACCTACCTCCTGCAGCACTCGGTCGTCCACGCCGCGGAGGCGCCCCACCGCTGCCCCCAGTGCGGCAAGGCCTTCAAGCGCCGCTCACACCTGCTGCAGCACCGGCGGGTGCACCCCTGAGGGGGCCCCTCGCGCCCTACCCCGGCGCCTCTTCCGGCCCTCCGGAGGGGGTCCCCGGCGGGAAGCGCCGCTCGCCGCGCAGAACGGCGGGGAGATTTGCTTGGCCCTCAGACGCTGGAGCGGCCCCACCGGGCGTGGGCCGCGTGCGGGCGGCCCCCCACCATCGGACCCGAGCGGCGAACCGTGGGGGGCAGGGCACTCGGGCCGCCTCTGTCGGGGACGCACCGCGGAAGGATGTTCCTGGCACAACCTAGGGGCCTCTAGCCAGAAGCGGCGCCTTCCCTGCCGTTGGAGAATTCGGAACGAACGGGGGACGTCAATGTCGTTGCCGTGAGAAAACCCATGACACGTGGGCGCTTACGGTCAGGTGGAGAGTCACGCGGAGCGGACACTGCGGGGCCCTCCGGTGCCCGTGAAACGGCCGAGGGACAGGACGGGGGGCACTGTGCACTTACACGGACGTCGGCCACAGGTCTGCCACTCAGCCACCTCGGCATCACTTTTAAAAGAATAAAAAGAAGGGGTGGAAACATAGACTTCAAATGGAAGGAACGGATGTCTTTACAAACTCTTTCACGTTTCCGTGCCGAACCTACTACAGTTTTTCAGCAGTTTTAATGTTTTGGTGGGGGGTATGTTTGAGAGGAAGGGTCTTAGCCCCCCCCCTTTTTTTTTTTAAAGTTTATTTGTATTTATTTTTAGAGAGAGAGTGAGGGAGGGACGGAGAGAGAGAATCCCATGCAGGCTCCAGGCTCCAAGCTGTTAGCCCAGAGCCCTACTCAGGGCTTGAACTCAAGAACCATGATATCATGACCTAAGCCGAAATCAAGAGCTGGAGGCTTAACCCACCGACCGGCCCCCGGCCTTTGTTTTTCTGTGTGTTCACTGCCACCCTGTGTCAGGAAAGTTGGGACAGTGAGGGCAACTCTACAGAAGTTTGCTGGAAGCCTGTGTTACAATCATCCCCACCCACGAGGAACGTAGTCCTTTGTGAGAAATGTGAAGGCTGAGTCACGAGACACTTGGACTTCGAAGTTAGAACTCTGAAAATAACACCGTGTGCCATTTACACCCACACTGGCTGAGAGAAGGAAGCCATGCACGGTGTCACATTGAAACATGCCCCCTCAAGACCATTTACGGCTTTGATACTTCGAAGTAAAGCTTCTGTTCGTGTGGTTTTTAAATTCTCGACGTTCTCTCTCCCTCACTTTTTCTTGACTCCATTCTGCTCCTTTGTTTTCTTTCTTTTCCCCTGACAGTATGGTGTGGCCTTCTTGGGGGGGGGGGGGTGTCCTAATTCCCTCCTCCGCCTGGTGGTTCGAGGGACTGGGCCCTCCCTCCCACATCCCCTCCAGTTGTCCCGGGCTTGAATTATAGCTAGAAGCAGTGACCTAAAACACACTGCTGGGGCAGATTCACGATGAGCCCAGGAAACAAACACCCGAGTATCCTCACTGTCTGATCTTACAAAGGGCTGTGTGAAGTTGTGCTACAAAATAAAGGGCCAGGGACTTTATTTTTTTTTTTTTAATTATTATTATTATTTTTTTTTACGTTTATTTATTTTTGAGACAGAGAGAGACAGAGCATGAACAGGGGAGGGGCAGAGAGAGAGGGAGACACAGAATCGGAAGCAGGCTCCAGGCTCAGAGCCATCAGCCCAGAGCCCGACGCGGGGCTCGAACTCACGGACCGTGAGATCGTGACCTGAGCCGAAGTCGGACGCTCAACCGACTGAGCCACCCAGGCGCCCCAGGGGCCAGGGACTTTAAAAGGACAGTGTGGTTGTGTACATACGGGTGTCGGGTTTGTGTGAGCTTCGTGGTTGCCACCTTGGACTTCCTTGGTGCTGGCAACGGATTTAGTCATTTGCAATTCTTCCTGTGGACTTTCCTTCAAAAGTTTTCAAGGCACACACGATAATGTTAACAGGCTAAAAAATGTACAGGAAAATATAAAATGATCATTTCCTCACTCGGAGCTTCCTCCGCACCTTTATAAGGCTACACACAGGTCACATTTTCACAGCACACACGTATCTGTTGTGCATAGTACAACTGCACTTCGTGATGACTTCATAAGACGTCTAGTTTTTGTTTGTTTTCAGGATAGTGTGCACAGTTTTCTGTTCTTTGGAAAGGAGAGCTGATTCTTGAACACCCCACCCTCCTCTGCCCTCTCTCTGGAGGGTGGTATGTACTGTAGCTGTGACTATACTTGTGGCTGAGCGTTGGGTTTGAGAGAGTTGGAGAAAGTCCTCTAGAAACATCTTGGTTTTCATCAAAGCGGTCTTTGCGTGCCTGGGACGCCGACCCCACTTTGTCCCAAAGCAGGAATGATGTATTTTCCCGTCTCTGTGTCTGTCTTTCTGTCTCTGTCTCTCTCTCTCTGCCATGACAGGGCAGCAGAAAGGAAGACGTTAAGCTGTCCCAATACAGGGAGACAAGGGTGGCAATATGCCTATGGTTCTGAGCAAACTCCTGTCCTATATATACAAAAATATTTTTTGGTGTTCAAAACCAGAAAGCAGAAATTACAGAGAACATTTATGACTGGATTTACTCAGGTTATTTTTCTTTGAGTAATTTAAACTTCTCTGAAATAAATAAAACTACTTACCCAGGGGGCATCTGCTGTCAGGACAGTGGGTGTGGGGGCAGCCTATGCAGGTGCAGAGGGCAGGCATCTGAACTCGAGACAAGGTTTGGGTTTCCATGATCTCTTCGTGTTCAGAAGTGATTACCATTTCACTTGTAATTGCACCGACAGTGTCTGCAAGGGGAGTGCAGATTGTCAGAAAACCATTTGTTAAATGTGGATATTACCAAATGCTATTAATAAGGACTATGTCGGGGCGCCTGGGTGGCTCAGTCGGTTAAGCGGCCGACTTCGGCTCAGGTCATGATCTCGCGGTCTGCGAGTTCAAGCCCCGCGTCGGGCTCTGTGCTGACAGCTCGGAGCCTGGGGCCTATTGCGGATTCTGTGTCTCCCTCTCTCTGATCCTCCCCCATTCATGCTCTGTCTCTCTCTGTCTCAAAAATAAATAAACATTAAAAAAAAAAAAATAAGGACTATGTCACTATGAGAAGTTAATGGTGGAGATACCTCAGGGAAAACACATCTATGACAAAGGTCATTGGGAACTCAGTGAAGCCTGGGCGGTGAGAGAATGAAGCTGAGCACATGGCCATGATGGGGCCTTGGCAACCCTCAGGCTTTTGTCTCAAAAATGTGATTCCTTTTTATTCTGAAACCAACAAGGCTATGCCCATGCCAAGCCTCTAAATAGAGGCTATTTAGAAAGAGTTGTCAGAACAGTGAAGGGAGGGAGGGAGGGAAGAAATAAAATTAAAAAAAGAAAAACGTTGGGGTAATCCTGTTTATTTGCAGACCTAACAAATGTTCAGTGAACAACTAGTGGGTTTCAGGCACTATCATAGGTATATAGGAGACATCAGGAAACAAGAGACAAAGACCTACGGGGCACCTGGGTGGCTCAGTTGGTTAAGCATCCAACTTTGGCTCAGGTCATGATCTCTTGGTTCGTGGATTCAAGCCCCACATTGGGCTCTGTGCTGACAGCTCAGAGCCTGGAGCCTGCTTCAGATTCTGTCTCCCTCTCTCTCCCTGCCCCTTCCCTGCTCACACTGTCTCTCTTTGTCTCCCCAAAATTAATAAACATTAAAAAGAGAGAGAGACAGAGACCTATGCCCTCGTAGACCTTATTCTTTAATCAAGGAAGACAGAAAACATAAATTTATAAATTATATAGTATGTTAAAGTTTTTATTTCATTTTAGAGAGGGAGAGCACCAGCAGGGGAGAGGGGCAGAGGGAAAAAGAGGGAGAGGGAGAGTCTTAAGCCGGCTCTACGCTCAACGCAGAGCCCAACTTAGGCTTGATCCCACGACCCTGGGATCATGACCTGAGCCAAAATCAAGAGTCAGACACTCAACCAACGGAGCCATCCAGGTGCCCCTAAATTACATAAAATGTTATAATGTCAGGCACAACGGAAAGAAGGAAAGATGAGGGTACTGGAAAGATGGGGGATGGGATGTAACGTTACAAGTGCGATAATAAAGTCTTCCTAAATAAGAGCAATTAAGCAAACAAAGGAGGTGAGATACTGAGCCTTGTGGGTATTTTTGAGAATAATTTCCAGGCACAAGAAATAGCCTTTGCAAAGCAAGGAGTCTCACAGGGTGGAAGCAGGAAAGGGAGGAAGAGGGGGCAGGGAGGTCAGGGCGGCATGTGGCCCAGGCCGCATGAGACAGGGCAATGGTGAGGATTTTCCATCTTATATGAGGTGTATCCCTTGACATATAACTGAACAGGAGGGAGACAGGACCCCAGTAAATTGTTCCCAAGCCAGTTGCTGGGTTGATAACTAACTGTGGAGGCCAGCGCAGTAATCCAGGTGAAAGGGAGGGTAACTGTGGGGGGTGATAGTGTTCTGATTCGTGCTACATCGTGAAAAAAGAACCAAACACATTTCCCACCGGATTGGGTGGGGCTGGTGGAGGGAGATCTGCTTTGGAGTCTCTCTGCAGAATGCCGTCCAAACACAGACACTGAAGAGAGTCAGTGCAAAGGTGGGGAAACTCCCGTGCCCTCATGCAGTCAGAGGAAGAGAAAAATAAGCGTGATTTCTTTGCTCAGTGCTCTCCCCGCTCCTTGAGTTCATATAGGAGGCTGTGCTGGACTTGATGAGGCTGCTTCCGTCTTTCCTCAGACCACTCAGGCCCAGAAGCCGTCCCTAAACAGCAACTCATGAAAGCCGCAGCTGTGCCTGCGCCACCCTGAGGACCCTGAGCTTTTGGAGGTCTCCCTGGGTGAGCTGCAGTGTCGGACTCTCGCAGATCTTTCCCTTCTCAAGTCCCAGCCTGGGGCTTCAGTCAGGTGGCTCCTGACGTCACGAATCGACACTCCCCTCCATCTGGACGCCTCCCCCTGCATTTCTGTTTTCAGATAACGAAGCCACAGCCGTTCTCATTGATTGGGCTGCTGGTGGCCCGGAGCAGCTGGTGATAAAACAGCTCCTGGTGCCCCTCGCCTGGTCCCCCAGTTCCCGGACTACAGCCCTTTCCTGACACTTCTCATTGCCCTTATCCTTATCTGTCTCACGCACCTGTGCGCTTTATCACTGACCGAATCCATGACAGCCCCGAGGTGGCTCATAACAAGAGACGACGACTCATGTCTTGAACCCACGGAAACCGGTGTTTGGGCCAAGCTCATCTTGGAAATAATGAGGCGGGAGGGAGGGAAGGGGCACTCAGGCTCCAGGTCTCATAACTCTTTTCTGCTCCCACGAAGGCCCTGGGGCAGGGAGTGGGCCGGCACCTCACCGGGAGGTACCTCGGGAGTGGGGGTTCGGGGTGGGAGTCCAGCCGCTGCCTCACCTGACGGCCCAAGAACCTGGAGCCAGCCAGGAAGAGCGCCCTCAATCCAGCGCGGGACTCTGCTTACTTCCCGCTCAGTCCCCATTGGCTGAGTGCGGAGCTCCTAACTGGCTCCCGTTGGTTGGAGTTTCTGAGACTGACGGAAGAAAGTGCCCAGTAGTAGAGGAGGAAACAGAGCCTGTGCGAGAGGCAGAGAGCGATTGGCTCAGAGGCAGGAAGCGGCGGGAATAAGAGGTAAGGTCCGCAGGAAGGGGCGGTGCCAGGTGAGATGTAGAGTATTAGGCGGAGGCCCGGGTGTTTCTGGGAGTGGGGAAGGTGGCTCGCCTCCCGACCTGGGGAGGGGGTCGCTTCTGCGCGGCAAGTGCGGTCTTCACCCCGGAGGGCTTCGGGTTCGGCCTCCTCCACCTGGGAAGCGGCCTGCGTAGCCACTTGCTGGACGTGGGTTGGGGGCTTTCTCCCGCGCCCAGCGGGGCCTGGGAGGCCTGGGGCCCCAACCTAGTCGGCCTCCCATCAGCCTAGAAGGCTCGCTGCAGAGATGCCGGGGAGACCTCTCTGGGCTCGGCCGAGTCACAGATCTCCATCCGATGGACTCGCCTTTTCTACCACACTGGCTCTTGGGTTTGATCCCTGCACCGTCAGAATCACCCGGGAACTCGTTAGAAATGCGAATTCTCAGTCCAGATACCTATTGAATTACACGCTCAGGAGTTGAGCCCGACAATTTGTGTATTAACAAGCTTTCCGAGTGACTTCGATGCACGTGCAAAGAAATTACGACTTTGTGCCGTGATTCCTGGGCATGGGGTTCACATGTCTCTTGTGAGTAGTAGGAATCTCATCTAAAACCGAGGCAGTTTCACAGTGAGATTGAAAAAAGCTGTGTACCTTCATTTTCCTAATTCTTTTTTTTTTTTTTTAACATTTTTTATTTATTTTTGGGACAGAGAGAGACAGAGCATGAACAGGGGAGGGGCAGAGAGAGAGGGAGACACAGAATCGGAAACAGGCTCCAGGCTCCGAGCCATCAGCCCAGAGCCTGACGCGGGGCTCGAACTCACGGACCGCGAGATCGTGACCTGGCTGAAGTCGGACGCTTAACCGACTGCGCCACCCAGGCGCCCCTCATTTTCCTAATTCTTAAAATCTAATGGATGTCCAATTTCCTATTATTTAAGGAGTACTACACTATGCATTATAAAATATAAAGTAAAAAGTCTCTAAAAATTCAACGTCCTGGAGAAAATGTTTGCAATATAGTATTGTCCTTTTAGAATTGTGGCAGCGCGATTGTGTGCGTCACTGTGTGTGTGTGTTCAAATGTTTCTATACAAATCATTTTTCTTCATATAAAGTTACTTTTTGTACACCGACCTGCAGTTTGCTTTTCTCACTTATCTTGGACATTCTAAAGCCACCTCCTCATTGTATACCTCATACTTCCTTATTAAGAACCCTGTATTCCTAAAGCTACCCACCTTCTTTTAAAGGCCACATTGCATTCCTTTGCAGGCATCGTGGCTGGTCCGGCTGTCTAGGGGAGCCTGGTTCAGGACTTGCCATCATCATTTGGTTCCTGTAGGACTTCTTCTTCAAAGCCACAGAAAACTCAGGGTTATACACTGGTAGTCTGGCCACTGACCAATCTCCACAGACAGAAAAGCTGGTCAAGAAAAATGCAGACTATCTCAGTGGAACCTCCATGATAACTATGGAAGTAAAGACCACTCAGATGGGAACAAGGGAAGGATACTTATTCTGACCTTGTAAAGCAAGGGAGTTACTCATTATCAATTGTTTTGGGGAGTGACTCCAAGGCAGCAAAGGAGTGGAAAAGCTTTATGCTGGAAAAAATGGGAAGGCTTCAGATGTCCCAGGACTGGAGCCTGTTAGCACAGGAAAAGTGGAGGAGGGCCAGATAGAATTTGGGCGTCTTATGTGATTTATTAGGGGTGTATATTTGGCTTCCTCCACTTGGTCCAAACATGAATGGTGGGAGTATTTACATTAGCGAAATTTCTAAATACAATTCAAGGTTTGCCTTATGTTTTGTTGACTGTGCAGACTTAAAGTAATGAAAAAGAACAGTAACAATGCAGAATTAAACATGTGTCTGTAGCTTTATGTTGTAAATAGCACAAAAAATGAGGACATACTCTTTCAGTATTTAAAAACGATTACCATATTTAGCAAATGAGTCATGTCGTCTGATGAAGGAGTTACATTCCAACAAATGTTTGACAAAAACCTTTTTTTGTTGTTGTTAATGAAAATATCAGTCAATATTCATAACAGTATGAAATACATGTATGAATTTATTGGCATAAAGGGACTCATTCCCTCATTATCCTTTTAATGCCTATAGAATCTGTAGTGATGTCACTTCTAACATTTCTGACATTGGAAATTCGTGTATTCCCATCTTTTCTGTATGATCAGTTTGGGTAGAGGTTCATCAATTATACTGATATTAAGGCTTTGGATTTCACTAATTTTCTCTACAATTTCTCATTTTCTATTGCATCCATTTTTGTTTTGATCTTTATTATTTCTTCTGCTTTCTCCGGATTTCATTTCTCTTCTTTTCTAGTTTCTAAAGGTGAAAGCTGGAGTCCTTGATTTGAGACCTTTTTTTTCTATAAGTGTTTAATGTGATCAACTTTCCTTGAAGAGCTGCTTTAGAAGGCTTCCACAAATTGTCTTACATTGAGGGATTTTTTCCCCCCATTCCATTCAAAATAATTTTAGAGCAATTTTTAAAAATTTATTTTGGTGTGTGTATGTGACAGAGAGAGTCATCAAACATAGAAGGGATCTTCCTAAAGAGCTTCTATAAAAGTGCTATTGCAAATGCCATGCCTCTTTGTCCATTAAAAAAAGTATTCCCCTGAGATTGTGAACAAAACACAATGCCTACTCTCTGCACTTGTATTCAATATTAATATTGGTGTTTTTGTCTAGTGCAATAAAACAAGAAAATGAATATATAACATTTGGAAAGGAATAAATAAGGAATTTATCACTAGCCACCTTAAATTTTTTCCCTAAATAACATCTGCACTGGGTCCTTCTTTGGAGATCCAATCCACTATTGCAATGCTTCCCTACCCCCTGTAATTTTCTTCACTCCTTCTGGTTCTTTTCTACTTCCAAAAGACAGACCTATTACCTTCTAAGATACCATGTAACTCAACACCTTAGACTCATTGCTTATTGTCTGTGTCCCTTAATGAGAATGCAATTTCCATAAGGAAACATTCCTTGTTTATGTTCTGTGCACTCATACATCATATACCTAGAAATGTGCCTGACCCACATAAGGTACATGTCTGCTGAAGCACTAAACAAATATCCTGCACAGAATTCCTGTTCATTTGCAACATTGTGTGTTGTTTCCAACTCTACCCACCCAGTACAGTCTCTCCCTTCAATTTCAGTACCCTCAGATCTCTCAGGAAAGGAAAGAAATGGTATTTTGGATTGACCAAGTGGATAGGATATGCTCAGCTTAGTTCTCTCACTTACTAGATTTCAGTGCCTTCTGTTCAATTTGCATGAGGATTTTTGCCCTCCCCATCCTGTCCTGACACTCCTGTTACATATCTCAATTAATCACTTTTAATAGCATTTGGGGGTGTGCACAGTTCACAAATGTTTTCCACAAATAATCTTCAATCCCCAGTAGACACTGTCAGTGCAATTACAGGTGAAATGATAATCACTTCCCAGCAAGCAGATGAGATCACAGAACTTCAAAACCTTTATCTCAGGGTTCAAAATCCCCCTTTCCGCACCTGCACAGGTTCCATCACCGCAGCCACTGCCCTCACAGCAAACTCCAACTGGGTTAGTAGCTATTTTTTTTTCCCAATTAAATTCTTCATTATTATAACGAGTTTATCTCAGGAAAGCCAGGGATAACTGTTCTCTCAGAAGCAGTAGGTTTTCTCAAGCAGAAACATACAAAACCCAGCCGTGGGGAGACCTCTCCGGAACCAGCTGAGGAAAGGAGAGGCCCTTGCCACCCTCGTGCACCTGCTTCAGGGCCACCCTGGGTGCTCCCTCCAGCCGCCAGTTCCAGCCCCCTGTGAAATGGGCTCTCACCTGTCTGCAGCCCTGACTCACAGGCTGCACCCTGGAGCCGTCACAGCAGGGGCATGTGATCGGCAGTGAGAGACGATGAGTTCCCAGACGGTGAGTGTCTGAGCAGCCATTGCTGGGACGCCCCAATGCTTCTGGGGGTGCTGCTCTGCTTTGCAAAGGGGAAAGGCATGTGGTGCTGACTAAAGCCCAATGATCTGTGTCCAAATTTCTCTCGTTTGTAAAAATTCACATCTCATTTACAGAAAATAAGGTCTCATTTGTTTTCATGATAGAAACAAACATCTTATGGTAAGAAAAATGTGGCCACAAGTTTGTGGGGGACAGGAGCGCCTGGGTGGTCGGTTAAGCCTCGGACTCTTGATTTCGGCTCATGTGGTGATCTCACAGTTTGTGGGTTCAAGCCCCATGTCCGGCTCCGTGATGAGAATGGCTGCTTGGGACTCTCTCTCTGCCCCTCCCCTGCATTCTCTCTCCCTCAAAATAAATAAACGTCAAAAAAGAATTTGTGGGGGACAGACAAGAGGAATACTCAGGACTGTAGTAGTCTCAAAACACAAATGTTACTCCAACAGGTAACCAGATTTTAAAGGTGCTTCAATAGTCTTGTCCTTGTACAAATCTGACATTCTCTCTACCCTTTAGGGACCTCAGCTGTTCTTTGGATCCATTCTTATCCATTTGGATCCATCCTTATCCATCTATCATCTATCTATCTATCATCTATCTTTCTATCTAAATACATACATAGTGTGTGGCCACCCCATCCACTTACCCACCTACCTCATTTTATACACTGTTACTTTCAAAGAGAAAATAATTCTGGCCAGAGACTCTTTAGTGACAGGCTGGCTCGCCTTCCCCTCTCTGAGAGCAAGGGCACTAAACTGAGATTCTCCCTGTGACTCACAAAGCCACTATGATCAGGTGGACGTTGTGAGCCATTATTGCCCTGTGCATTGCTACAATTTTATCAGGCTGGAGTGGTTAATAATCACACTGATCTGAAGATTCATGTGTTTCTGTTCTCTCTCTTTTATGTTTATTTATTTTTGAGAGAGAGAGAGAGAGAGAGAGAGAGAGCGAGAGCGAGCACGAACAGGGAAGGAGCAGAGAGGGAGACACAGAATCTGAAACAGGCTCCAGGCTGAGCTCTCAACACGGAGCCCCACGCGGGACTCGAACCCACAACCCTGAGATCATGACCTGAACTGAAGTCTGACGCTTAACCGACTGAGCCATGTAGGCACCCCTAGATCTCTTATTAAAAAGAGAAAATATCGGGGCGCCTGCGTGCCTCAGTCGGTTAAGCGTCCAACTTCGGCTCAGGTCATGATCTCGTGGTTTGTGAGTTGGAGCCCCGTGTGTGCTCTGTGCTGACAGCTCAGAGCCTGAAGCCTGCTTCGGATTTTGTGTCTCCCTCCCTCTCTCTCTGCCCCTCCCCTGCTCATGCTCTGCCTCTCTCTGTCTCAAAACATTAAAAAAAATTTTTTTAATAATAATTATAATAAAAGAAAAAAATAGTCCTTCTTTGCTCCCTGGCTCTGCCCCTTTCCCGGCTGCCGCTGCCGCTGCTGCTGGGGGAGGCCACCCCTCGCTCTCACCCCGTCCTGGCCCTGTAGGCGCGGCCTGGCGTGGCCTCCTGCCCTGCGCCAGTGAGATGCTGCCCTCTGGGCCCAGCGGCGCCCCCAGTCCCGTCCACCACGCCCCACCCGATGCGAAAAGCAGGGCCGGGTCTAGGCCAAGTGCAAAGCCGGAGCTGCCACGAGTACCGGGACTAGGAGGCGTGCCTCCGGAGCTTAGGTCACCAAGATGATTACCAACTGGTTGGAAAACGTGGTCCGGGAAAGCATAGTGAAGTATTTGAGGCCATTAACATCGCCAACAGCGAGGCAGTGGTTGTAAAAATTCTCAAGCCAGTGAAGAAAAAAGATAAAAGGAGAGGTTAGGGTTCTGGAGAAGCTTCATGGTGGGACAAATATCATTAAGCTGAGGGACACCGTGAAGGACTCTGTGTCAAAGACACCAGCTTTGGGGGGCACCTGGATGGTTCAGTGGGTTAAGCACCCGGCTCTTGGTTTCAGCTCCCGTCATGGTCTGGAGGTTCAGGAGTTTGAACCCTGCATCTGCAGACGGTGTGGAACCTGTTTGGGATCCTTTCTCTCTCTCCCTCCCTCCTCATTCTCTCTCTCTGTCTCATGTGCTCTCTCTCTCAAAATGAATAAATAAACTTAAAAACGATTATACCTGAAAATAATGGAATGTCATTTTCAATTGAGTTCACTTTATTATTTTAGAAACAAGCATTTCATAATTTTACAATGTTTTTACTTCCGAGTATCACCTGTTCATACATTTTTAAAATAGATTATCTAAATGATTAATATCTATAGTGAGATCATGCTATTTGTCCTCCTTTATAATCTACACAGTTAAATAATTTCTTTGTATTTAAGTTTAATTCATTGCTGGTACATCTTTACTTATATCGACTTTCATGTTAATCAAAAAACTGGCCTCTGATTTGGTACGCATGGTAATGATGTGTCAAAACAGATTTATAAAAATATACTCTAATATTTTTACATGGCAGATTTGACATCTTTATGTTAAGATATAGGGTATAATTTAATTCTAAGATGAGAGCAAGAAATTTACCTCTTAAAAAAATAAATTTACCTCTACTATTTCAAATAAATCTCCAAGTAGTTTAACCATGTATTAAATAAATAATTTTCCCAAATATTTGATGATTTACTTTCATCCAACACAGTTTTTGGTTTATTGACTCTGATCTGTGCTACTGATCCGTGTACGTCTTCAGCAATGACAAGTTGTGGTTAATGGTCTTTGTATCTAACACAGCAAGTTCTCTTCATTGAACTTAAGTGTAAATTTATAGAGGGTATATAATACATTATGTAATATGGAATGTATATAATATATAGTATATAATTGGGTATGTTTACATTTTTTGTTTTGTAGTATTAGAAAAACGTAGGGGTGCCTGGCTGCCTCACTCGGTACAGCATTTGACTCTTGATTTCAAGGTTGTGAGTTCAAGCTCTATATTAGGCATGGACACTACTTAAAATAATAGTTAAAAAGAAAAAAAAGAAAAATTTATAAATTTTCACTTGAATTACATGAAAAGGACACTGTGTTAATTAAATCATTTACAATATTAGACTTTCTGTCTTGGAAATACGTCTATCTCTGCTATTTGTTTACTACTGATTTTAAGCTTTTTTTTTTTTTTCAGTTTTTTTTTTTTTTTTTGGAGGGAGGGAGAGGGAGAGAGAGGGAGAGAATCCCCAGCAGGCTCCCCACAGTAAATATGAAGC
>NW_026057588.1:2953382-3018148 GCF_023721935.1 Panthera uncia
CCCCCCCCCCCCCCCCCCCCGCCACCATATGCCACTTTGGCATAAGGATTGTTTGGAGATAAAGGGACAAGAAAGGCCCACTGACGTCCCCTTTTACTCCCGGAAATTAGAAGGTAAAACTCCCATATGAAAAGGGCACCTGGGGGGCTCAGTCAGTTAACCAACCAACTTCAGCTCAGGTCATGATCTTTCAGTTCGTGGGTTCGAGCCCCATGTGGGGCTCTGTGCTGACAGCTCAGAGCCTGGAGCCTGCTTTGGATTCTGTGTCTCCCTCTCTCTCTCTCTGCCCCTCCCCCACTCACACTCTATCTCTCTCTGAAAATAATAAACTTAAAAAAAAAAAAAACCTCCCATATCAAAGATGCCCTTTCTACACTAGGAGGAAAGAAACATTCTTATCACCGGAGATGAGGAGCCAAAACTAAGAAAAAATTCTGTGCAAGCAAACCTTGTTAAGATAACTTTTATCTTCCTTTAGTTTCCACATGTATTTTAGTTACTTTTCTAAAATCACCTCTCTTCGTTCAATCTAACATATAAGCACTTAGGTTTTGCTACTTTTTTGGGTCTTCATTTCCTTATGAAGCTTCGTGTATCAGGTAAAACTTACATTAAATAAATTTATAAACTTCTATTCTGGTAATCTGTTTTATATCAATTTAATTCTCAAGCCCAGCCAGAGCTCCTAAGAGGGTAAAGGTAAAATTTTGCCTCTTCTGCATAAACCAAGAATCTGAAAAGATCATCGAGGAAAAAAAAGAAAAATATGGCCAATTTATAAAAATTTATTAAAAATAGAGCCAAAACATTTAGTTAAAAGTGTTCAAACACACTAGTTCTCAAACAAGTTACAAATAAAGCAATGAGATACTATTGTTTCCAACTCTAAGATTTACAGTGATTGAAAGACTGATAACGTAGTGTGTGAGCAGGTATGAGAAAAAGAGAAAATATGAACAAAATGGAAGTTGCATATTACATTTTTCCTGAAATTAAATGGGAAAATTTTAAATTAAAATCTAAAAACAATGAATATGACAATTTGTTGAAAGAAAAATATACTGATCTGGGGCCAGGTGATAGGGTGGTTCAGTTTGTAAAAATTTATCAAGCTTTGTACTCACACTATGTGTACTTTTCAACATTTACATTATACTTCAATAAAAAGTTAAAATACTGGCAAAGAGGCATTCTATGAGAATGCAAGAAAGAAATCCTTATAAGCGGTAATAATATTATGCTTTTAATATAGCCACAGGGACATAGAATTTGATTAATCATAATCATTGATTATGTATCTGATTGATACATGATACACTGAGTACAGAGCCTGCCTGGGATTCTCTCTCTCTGACCCTTGCCTGCTCTCTCTCTCTCTCTCAAAATAAATCAACATGTTTTTAAAATAAAAAAAATAAAATAAGTGTTTTTTAAAAATATACTGAGCACCTGGGTGGCTCAATGCATTAAGCGTCCGACTTCGGCTCAGTCATGATCTCAAGGTTTGTGAGTTCGAGCCCCGCTTCGGGCTCTGTGCCGACGGCTCAGGGCCTGGAGCCTGTTTCAGATTCTCTGTCTCCCTCTCTCTACCTCTCTCTCTCCCTCTCAAAATAATAAATAAACATTAAAAAAATTTTAAATGCATTCAAATTGACCATTCAATCAGTGATGCTTTTCAGAAGGCTATCAGAAAAGTTCAGTAATTTTTCCAAAGTCATACAGAACTTAAGTAGTAAGGCTAATATTCAGAACCATGTGTCTGGCTCCAGGATCTATATTCATAACCACTTTACTATATTGTCTCCCTAGCGTTACAAATATTTTCCCATAATTATAAAATATTTTATTTTTATCTTTAAATTCTAAGGATTTAAAAAACTTTATTACTGATATGGATGGGATCTGTTTTTATGTGATATATTGTGAGCTAGTTTTATGAGAAAGCTATTAATATTGTAGAAATACGTATATATTATTGTAAGAAAGCTATTAATATTGTACATATATTTATTGATAATAAGAGTGTTCAATATATTGATATATGAAAAATAGCTTAGCAAACTATATACCTATCTAGTGAGAACTACAGAATTCCCAGCAAACAAACCCCTGCACCAAGAGACTTGACCAAACTCTTAGCATAGCTTCTGGTAGATAAGACCTGTGTCCTCAGCATGATCCCAGTTCCCCCCTTAAAATGCCTGCCTGGCAAAGGTCAACACTCCTAGAACTTACTAGCCAATACCTGAGACAGGTCCCTAACCTCCCTTTCTTTGAATATTTACTAAAAAGGGCTTATAATTTTGAATTCTTCCTCTGTCCCTTTGAGATGTGTATGCATCTCCTACAATTCTGGGGTGTCTTTCTTTTTTTTTTTTTTTAATTTTTTTAACATTTATTTATTTTTTGAGAGACAGAGACAGAGCACAAGTGGGGGAGGGGCAGAGAGAGAAGGAGACACAGAATCTGAAGCAGCTCCAGGCTCCAAGCTGGTCAGCACAGAGCCTGATGTGGGGCTCGAACCCACGAACCGTGAGATCATGACCTGAACTGAAGTCGGCTGCTTAACCGACTGAGCCACCCAGGCGCCCCTAGGGTGTCTTTCTTAAGGATCTAAAAGCCATTTCTTGGGGCACCTGGGTGGCTCAGTTGGTTAATTGTCTGACTTCAGCTCAGGTCATGATCTCACAGTTTGTGGGTTCGAGCCCCTCTTTGGACCCTGTGCTGACAGCTCAGAGCCTGGAGTCTGCTTTGGATTCTGTGTCTCCCTCTTTCTCTGCCCCTCCCCTGCTTGTGCTCGCTCTCTCTCTCTATCAAAAATAAATTACTAAACATTAAAAAAAAAAAGAAAAAAGTAATGATATTGACATATCAAAATAAATAAAATAAAAGCCATTTCTTTGAAATGTCATCTTCAGGAAGCTTAGGGACTCTGTCGTCCAGTCTCTGTGGAAGGACAGAATTCTAACTTTGATAACTGCCAGCTGTCAGACACAGCTGGCCTGACAAATTGTTGTAATTTTTCACTTCCCTGCTCTACTTGAGCCCTTCCTGCTCCTCCCGGCTCGGCTTGGCCCCTGCCACCCCAAGATCCAATTACTCTCCTTGCATTTAAGTTTTCCAATTGAGTGGCTACAGTTCCCCCTGTGAGGTGTGGCCGACAGAGAAGAACGATCATGGAGCCCTTCAAGGATACTGGGGCCTCTCTTACAACTGTATTTCCCAAAGTATTGGTGAAAGGTTATCTTACGGCCCCTCTGCCTAGTGTGGGTAAATAGATCTTAAATGACAAACACTCTCTAACATCCAAATCTCCCTAAGCTTTTGAATCCCTTGCTCTACAGTAAACCATGGGAAGTTGGGCTTTCCCAGTTCTTTCCCGGTAGGCCACCTTTTGGTCCATGGTTCAGCCACCAACCAACCAACCAACCAACCAACCAACCAAATTGTTAGAGGGCTAACTCCTTGAGTTACAGATGCAACTCAGAAGCAATTAGATGTAGAATCTCTGTTTTATGGGCCCATATCTAAAAATTCTACCTGACACAAATTTATGATCCCTCCACCATTATTCCACACCCTTAGTTTCCATTCCCACACACGTTCCCTTGATTTCCGCTTGTGTAATTTAGAAAACTCAAGCGGTTCTCTTGGAATGTAGTACACCTCCTCTTGGGTGACATTTTGTCATCTTACCTTTAGGAGCCTGCTGACATTTGAGTCTAATTATGAGTCTAAAAGCAGAGAGGTGGGTCCAGAGGAGAGTCAGCGTTGTCTTGCATGGCAACGGCCTCAGGGAAGGCCATCACCATTTCCTTAGGCAATGCTGTTAATTCCCTCAGAGGTGGATACCACTGGGGGTGGAGATGCCACTGCCCCTGCCACTTCCTCTAGAGGAGAAAAGACCTCTACCACTGGCAAAGAAGACTCACCCGAATTTAGGATCCCAGTGATAGCATTTTCATCAAGGTCTTCCCACACATCCCATCCCAACTTACAGGATCCCATTCTTTCCCTCTCAGTGCCCTCAGTTTGACAGAAGACGCCCTGTGAGGCTGGGAGTTCGATTTGTGTTGTAACTCAGCCAATCACAGGATGAGGTTTTGTATTTTTTGGCAACTTTAGCCCTGTATCTACAGGAGATAAGGGTCTCCCACAGGGCGCACATGGAAGTCTTGGGTCATTTATGTGATGTATGAGCTGGGAAATCAAATTCCTGAGCTCCCCCTTTTCTCTCACCACTTTGTCAAGCAACATTAGGAACAACCAACCAACATCACCATGGCCCTTAATTTTCCAAAAATGTTTGGAAGTATCATAGGCAGGATCACTTAGCTCCTTGCTTCCTCTAGGTGATTGAGTACCAGCAACCAATGTTTTGCATATCTACTAAACCGTGCACCCCATAGACTCTCTGCTCCCTTTACTACTGGAAATACAGTCCTTAGTGAATTTAAATCTAATCATACCCAGGTACCCCCCCTCCTTAAAAATCTTTTAAGATCACACAAACATATATGGGTAACAAAACAAAACTTTCCTAGGGGTGCCTGAGTGGCTCCGTTGGTTAAGCGTCCGACTTCGGCTCAGGTCATGATCTCACGGTTCGTAGGTTTGAGCCCCACGTAGGCCTCTGTGCTGACAGCTCGGAGTGTGGAGCCTGCTTCGGATTCTGTGTCTCCCTCTCTCTCCTCCCCCGCTTCCTCTCTCTCTCTCTTTCTCTCTCTCTGTCAAAAATAAAGATTAAAAAAAAACTTTAAAAAAGCAGTAAAACTTTCACTTTTATCCTGTAGTACTGTGGATTACAGCTGTGAACAATTGAAAGAATCTGTCGACTTCCATCAAGGCTGATTAATGACCCAGAGAGGAAATTGCCAGGGAGAGACCCCGAGAGTCACTGCACGTGGAACGTCACCTGAAACTGCTCCTGCCAGTGTGGGGCAGGATCTTGTTTTTAGTTACATTTTTGTATCTTATAAATGTGGACTTTTTGCAGTTAATTTTTATTTGTTTAAACATTGCATTCAAATATTATTTATTTTGATCACCGCAGTTTTTGCACCCCCTTAAATAGCTCCCGTGGTGAAAGCTACATCTTCCTCACCCTAATCCTGGAACTAATTAAAAAGAACTCTTTTAATTTTTGTTTGGTTTTGTTTGGTTTTGTTTGTTTGTTGTTTAAAGTAAGCTCTACGCCCAACATGGGGCTTGAACTCACAACACCGGAGAGTCTCACGCTCTACCGACTGAGCCAGCCAGGTGCTTCCCAAGAACCCTTTTAATATAAGTAAAGGTCACCACTTCAAAAGATAAGTGTAGAGCATTAAAAAAAAGCAGTTAAAAAAATACATAGGTATAGAATAAACACTGAAAACAAGAAGATGTGTGAATACAGTAGCACTCAGAAGTGCTCTTGTGATGGTTTTGCGGTAGAGATTAGTAGAAATTATTAAATCTATCAATGGAAGAATGGGCGGTTTATCTAGCCCTTCCTAGATTAAGAAGGTCTGTTTGTAAGAAGTGATGTAATTGGTAAAGATAAAACTTCAGAATCACGAAAGATTAAACAAACAGGTGGGGCCATCCAGGCTGATGATATAAAACCGTCCTTGAGGCGGACTGTCTCCCGATCTAACCCTAAGACCTCAGGACTCCACCAACATGGCTCAAGATAATTCTCCAAACAGTAAGTTCCCCGCACACCTGACTGAGGTTTCTGTTTCGTTGGTTTGGGAGGAAATTGACTACAAACTTATGGGTTTGCCACAACTTGTGGGAGTTCCATTTTAAAACTTTTTTTAAATGTTTATTTATTTTTAAGAGGGGGGTGGAGGAGAGAGAATCCCAAGCAGGCTTCAGGCTGCCAGCACAGAGCCCAACTTGGGGTTCAATCTTACTAATTGTGAGATCATGACCTGAGCCGAAATCGGGAGTCGGATGCTTGTCTGACTGAGCCCCATTTTTAAGCTTTAAAATAACTGTACTAGGATTGGGAAAAACTTTCTCTCATATGATATGAAAATATGCTGTTTTCTGTGTATTGTGCGTTGGGAATTTCAGAAAGATACAGGCAATCATGAATTAAACAAAATAGAAGATTTTTGCTTCAGGAAGGAGAGGGAGAGAGATACATTTAAAGAAACTGTGGTGGGGCGCCTGGGTGGCTCAGTCGGTTAAGCGTCCGACTTCAGCTCAGGTCACGATCTCGCGGTCCGTGAGTTCGAGCCCCGCGTCGGGCTCTGGGTTGATGGCTCGGAGCCTGGAGCCTGCTTCCGATTCTGTGTCTCCCTCTCTCTCTGCCCCTCCCCCGTTCATGCTCTGTCTCTCTCTGTCTCAAAAATAAATGTTAAAAAAAAAAATTAAAAAAAAAAATAAAGAAACTGTGGTAAAAAAAAAAAAAGAGGGGGGCACCTGAGTGGTTCAGTTGGTTAAGCATCTGATTCTTGATTTCAGCTCAGGTCATGATCTCACAGTAAGTGAGTTTGAGCCCCACATCGAGCACCAAGCTGCTGGTACAGAGCCTGCTTGGGATTCACTCTCCTTCTCTGCCCCTCCTTCGCGTGCTTTCTCTCTCTTGTTTTTTTTTTTTTTTTTTTTTTTTTTTTTTTTAACGTTTATTTATTTTTGAGACAGAGAGAGACAGAGCATGAATGGGGGAGGGTCAGAGAGAGGGAGACACAGAATCTGAAATAGGCTCCGGGCTCTGAGCCGTCAGCACAGAGCCCGACTCGGGGCTTGAACTCACGACCGTGAGATCGTGACCTGAGCTGAAGTCGGCCGCTTAACCGACTGAGCCACCCAGGCGCCCCGCTTTCTCTCTCAAAATAAATAAATAACCTTAAAAAACAACAACAACAACAAATGGGGCCCCTGGGTGGTTTAGTCGGTTAAGTGTCTGACTTCGGCTCGGGTCATGATCTCACGGTTCGTGGGTTCGAGCTCCATGTCGGGCTCTGTGCTGACGGCTCAGAGCCTGGAGCCTGCTTCTGATTCTGTGTCTCCCTCTCTCTCTGCCCCTCCCCTGCTCCAAAATGAATAAACATTTAAAAAAATTGTTTAAAAAAAACAAAACAATGGGAGGCATGAGAGATTTCATAGACCAGAATATCTTTGGAATCAAAGAAACTTTCAGACTTCTTTCTCAAGACTGAACTTTACTCTTGAACTTTGGATTCATCGGTCTCACTTGTTTGTCTAACAAGTGTCCCAAACTCAGCGTGTCCCAAACTGGACTCCATGTTTACACCCAAACTCTCCCCCACAGAGTTTATCCTCACTGAGGACATGTCAGCTGTTCATGCTAAAAACTCTAGGGAACATCCTTGACCTACTTTTCTCTCATGACCTATATCTAATCAGCCTGGCAGTTCTGTTGATTTTAACTTTAAAATATTTTAGGAATCTGACCATTTCTTGGTCCATCCCCACACGGCCCTGCAAGGCCCTATACAATCTGTCTTCTACCCCCGCCACCAAGGTCTAGGACCTCACCTGTTTCTGCTTTGTTCCAGACTGTGTAGCCCTCTGCTCTCTCTTAAAGAGGCCAGGCAGGCTCCTACTGCCATCCCCAGTCCCTGCAAGGTGGTTCTCCACATGTCAGCATGGGTCCCTCTCTCATCTGCTTCAAGTCTTTGCTTAAGTCATTTGTTTTCTTCCTTTCAACATTTTCAATGTTTTGTTTATTTTTGAGACAGTGCACGTGGGGGTGGGTGGGTCAGAGACAGGGGGACAGTGGATCCAAAGCCGGCTCTGTGCTGACAGGCTGACAGAGAGAGCCCAATGCAGGGCTGGAACTCACGAACTGCAAGAACGTGACCTGAACTGAAAACCAAGAGTCAGAAGCGCCACCGACTGAACCACCCCGGTGCCCCGAATCAAGTCATTTTCTAAGTGAAGTCTTCCCTAATTACTTCGCTTAAAATTGTGACTTTACCCCATGCATTCTTTCTTTTCCCTCCTCCTTTATTTAAAAAAAAAAAAATTATGTTTAGGGGCGCCTAGGTGGCTCAGTCGGTTAAGCATTGACTTCGGCTCAGGTCATGATCTCGGTTCATGAGTTCGAGCCCCGCGTCGGGCTCTGTGCTGTCAGCTCGGAGCCTGGAGCCTGCTTTGGATTCTGTGTCTCCCTCTCTCTCTGCCTTTCCCTCCCTCACACTCTGTCTCTCTCTGTCTCAAATATAAATAAAAAACATTAATTAAAAAAATTAAAAAGAAATTTTTATGTTTATGTATTTTTGAGAGAGAGAGCCCACGCGCACGCAAGTGGGGGAGGGACAGAGAGGGAGGCAGACACAGAATCCGAAGCAGGCTCCAGGCTCTGAGCTGAGCTGTTAGCACAGAGCCCCTTCGGATTCTCTGTCTCCCTCTCTTCTCTGCCTCTCCCCCACTGCTGCCCTCTCTCTCAAAAAGAAATAAACATTTTTTAAAACGTTTAGGGGCGCCTGGGTGGCTTGGTCGGTTGAGCGTCCGACTTCAGCTCAGGTCATGATCTCACAGTCCGTGAGTTCGAGCCCCGCGTGGGGCTCTGTGCTGACAGCTCAGAGCCTGGAGCCTGTTTCGGATTCTGTGTCTCCCTCTCTCTCTGCTCCTCCCCTGTTCATGTCTGTCTCTCTCTGTCTCAAAAATAAATAAACGTTAAAAAAAATAAAAATAAAATAAAAAAATAAAAAATAAAAAGTTTAAAAAATCCAGTTGACATATGCATCTTAGTATAATACAGCATACAACACAGTTCACTGAAATGGTTTCAGACTCCTCGTGGCAGCTAATATCTAAGAAAGTTTATGCCACTTGTTATAGTGGGTTTTTAATTTGGTGGAGTTTTAATGATCTGAAAGGCTATTAAAGTACAACTCTGTGCCCAACTATATACACCTGTCTGAGGCTGTATATGTCATGATTGAGCTAAAAAGAACATCACAAGAGATCAGATGCAGCTGTAAGAATCCAGCTCTCTTCTATATGGCTAAGTATAGACATCAAAGTAATTTCCATAAATGTAAAGCAATGCCACTTACCTCAGTAATCATTTTTATTCCAAGGTGATAATTTTTTTAATAAAAATGTTATTTTTGTTAAGATGTAATGGGTTTGTTGACATTTGAAAGTGAATTAATCAAGGGGTGCCTGGGTGGCTCAGTCGGTTAAGCATCTGACTTCAGCTCAGGTCATGATCTTGGGGTTTGTGGGTTTGAACCCCATGTCAGGCTCTGTGCTGACAGCTCAGCTCAGAGCCTGGACCCTGCTTCAGAATGTGTGTCTCCCTCTCTCTCTGCCCCTCCCCTGCTCACACTCTATCTCTCTCTCTCAAAAATAAATAAACAAAAAAAGTTAAATAAAATGGATTAACCAATGTTCTCACTTTTAATTTTTAATAAGGTAAAACAAACGGTCTTTGGATATTCAGTTTTAAAAGTGCAGATGGGTCCTGAAGCCAAAAACATTGGGATTTAGTGATCTAGGAATACTTTCTAGAGAAAAAAAATTGTGCAATAATTTTCAAGTTTTTTTTTTCTTTTTCTTGTCTTCTTAGTAACGCACAATTGATAGGTTACTGCTCCTCAGCAACACACACTTGCTTCCCCTCCCCGTGCACAGCCGTCCATCTGTTGCATCCAGTGCATTTCATGCCATTTAGAGATAGGTGTCTTGTGATATGTGTGTATCCTTCACAAATACACAACATTGTTTTGGTGGAATGTAACTTATTTAGATTAGTTGATCTTTACTGGAATCACTTGTTTCTCTCCAGCTTTTTATTGAAGTACAACTGCACATGGTAAAATGCAAATCATAAGTGTACAATTTGATTTAATTTACGTGTACACCTATGTAGGTATATACATAATTGCTACATAGAAATATTATTGCTCTGTATAAACTCCATTTTGTGCCTTCCTTTCTTGACTTAATTCTGTGCCTTTGAGACCTATCGATCTTGTTTCCCTTGTCATTTTTTTTTTCTCATTATTTTGGTCTTAAGGCATAAAATTCCATCACGGGGATATTAGCACATTTTACTTACCCATTCGTGTAGTCATGGGCATTTAGTTTGCTCCAACTGTTAATATGAACAGCATTCTGAAAAATATGTCATGGAGATTTGAGTGGGAAATAAATGACGGCATTACAATTACTGCACATAATTTAAGCAAGCAGAGCCCAATTGCCCCACCGACTATCTAGAATAAAGTACATTCCAACCAGTTCTCCAGAAGGGTTTCCATCTCCCCACCCCACCCCCATCATTGCAAGCATCTGACTTTATCTGATTTTCTAACTTTTGAACTGCAGTTTTCAGTTATGTCTTTGGTTCCAGAAATTTTTCCCATTGTGTTTTGGGAAGATTAAATAACTTATTGAACTCTTTTCTATCTCAATGGGACACGGGTTCTTTCGTACATGATTTTCCATTTATTTTTACATTTCACAGGTCTTTAATTTGGCATTTTGAAATATACTGTGTATCATGACTCAACTTCATTTTTCTTCATACAGCAAGCCATTTTCTTTACCCAACACTACCCTTTCCCGCTGATTTTGGAGGCTCTGGCTATCCCAAGTTCTATATAGAACAGACTTTCTGTTCCTCGGCTTTCTGTTGGGTTCCATTTGTCTACTGGTCTGTTTCTGCATGAGTACTGTAAGAAAAAGCTTTTACTACTCTATTTTATCTGGATAATTAAATGCATCATCTTTATCCTTTTTAAACATAATGTATAATCTACTTTGTGGGCTTGTATTCTCCCCGTATGTTTTAGGTGGCCCTCAAAATCCTGTTTGGTCTCTTCTCAGAAAACAGCCATGTTCTCATCATGAGAAAAACATCAGATAAACTCCAATGAGGTTCTACAAAACACGTGCTCAGTACTCCTTAGAACTGTCTATATCATGAAAAACTAAAGTCTAAGAAACTGTCAGGGCCAAAGGGAGCCTAAGGAGATCTGAGGACCCATTGTAATATGGTACCTAGATAGCATCTGAGAACAGAAAAAGGATATTAGATAAAAACTTTTAGATAAAAACTTGGAAAATATGAATAAAGTATGGACTTTGCTTACCAACAATGTATTAGTATCAATTCCTTCATTGTGAGAAATGTACTGTGGTAATATGTTAATAATAGGGGAGGGGTACCTAGTTGGCTCAGTTGGGAGAGCATGTGACTTTTTTTTTTTTCTGAGAACTGGGGAGAGGGGCTGAGGGATAGAGAGAAAGTGGGAGATTGAGCAATCTTAAGCAGGCTCCGTGCTCCATGCCCACTCCCCCTTGGTGGGGACACGGAGCCCTCTGTAGGGCTCAATCCCATGACCCTATGATCATGACCTGAACTGAAATCAAGAGTACAGTGCTCAACCAACTGAGCCACCCAGGTGCCCCTGAGTATGTGGCTCTTTTTTTTTTTTTTTAAGCTTATTTATTTTGAGAGAGAGAGAGAGAGTGAGCACAAGTGGGGAGGGGCAGAGAGTGGGAAAAAGACAGAATCCTAAGCAGGCTCTACACTGTCTGTGCAGAGCCTGATGTGGGGCTCGAATTCAGCAACTGTGAGATCATGACCTGAGCTGAAAGGTGGATGCTTAACTGACTGAGCCACCCAGGTGCCCCAAGCATGTGATTCCTGATCTCTGGGTCATGAGTTCGAGCCCCACATTGGGTGTAGAGATTACCTAGAAAAAAGTACAATGAAAAATAGGGGAAACTGGGAATGGAAGATATGGGAACTCCTCATACCAGCTTTGTAACTTCTCTGTAAATCTGAACATCCTAAAATAAGGTTTACTTCAAATATCCTGTTGGTATTTTTGTTTGGAAATGCAATTCCCTGTTAATAAAATGTTAACTACTACCAAAAAAATGGCAGTGAATATCCATGTGTGTTACCCAGACGTACACGTGTCCGTTCCTCTAGGATAGAGACTCAGGAAGGGAATTACCAAGCTGTAACGGTCTGGAGCTTTGTGCCCCCCAGAGTCAGAGATGAACCATCTTGATACTGATCTCTAGGAACCGTTAGCTTATTGGGCTATAACATGCTCCTAGGTTGATAAAAGAGATCTTCCTCAGATTTTTTTCTTTGCTTTCCTCCTTTCTTATCCTTCATCTTACTTTAGCTCTTTATCTCCTGTTCCTCCCTGCCCACCCTCTACCTGTCAGTGTAGGAATTAGGCAGGAGGCCCTAATTTGCTTATCCTCGCCCCCCCATTCCCTAGGGAGTTGATCTGGGTTAATTAGAAGTTCCTCTATATCTACTTCAGGGCTTAAGCTTTCCTTTGAGCTTTTCACTGTAAAGGAATCTTCCTTTTAAGAATGTATACAGTCAAGGATCTGTGCACAGAGAAGAACCTACTTGAAGGTATAAGATGGGTGGGGTCCTGTGAGGGCTTTTTAACCTAAGGCCAACCTCAGAGAAGATTACTTTGCCATCAGAAAAATTCAATCACGACTATTTGGAGCACAGAGTGTGGGCCTTAGACTGGAGGGTCAGGGAAGGACTCTGAGAAGGTGGTGCTCAAGCTGGAACCTGTCACAAAGGAGCAAGCTAGTCCCTCATCACATGAAGGGCATCGCAGGAAGAGAAGAACAAGTACCAAGTTCTGGAGTAGAAGGAAGTTGGCCTGGTTGTGGGACAGAAAGTTGCTGGTAGTGGCTGGAGGACATATTTATTCCAAGGTATAAGGCAAAGGAAGTCATTATATGTGACTAGCTCAAAAATATTGGTGAGGGCCTGATCAACACGGTAAGATTCAAGAGGACTTGAGAATGATAGTAAAGTTAACCTTCTCCTTTCAGGGTGCCTGGCTCTCTCAGTTGGTAGATTATGTGACTCTTGACCTCAGGGTTGTAAGCTGGCCTCCAAGTTGGGTGTAGACATTACTTAAAAAAAAAATTTAGAACTCTAGGGACACCTGGGTGGCTCAGTCAGTCAAGCTTGTGGCTTTGGCTCAGGTCATAATCTCACAGTTTGTGAGTTTGAGCCTCGCATCGGGCTTGCTGCTGTCAGCACAGAGCCCGCTTTAGATCCTCTGTCCCTGTCTCTCTGTCCCTGTGCTGCTCAGGCACATACACACACTCTCTCTTTCTCTCTCTCAAAAATAAACATTAAAAGGGGTGCCTGGGTGGCTCAGTCGGTTAAGCGTCCGACTTCAGCTCGGGTCACGATCTCGCAGTCCGCGAGTTCGAGCCCCGTGTCGGGCTCTGGGCTGATGGCTCAGAGCCTGGAGCTTGCTTCTGATTCTGTGTCTCCCTCTCTCTCTGCCCCTCCCCCGTTCATGCTGTGTCTCTCTCTGTCTCAAAAATAAATAAAACGTTAAAAAAAATTAAAAAATAAACATTAAAAAAATACAAAAATTTGGAAATAAAAACAAACAAACAAATAAATAAATAAAATTTTAGCCTTCTTTCAATGAAGTACAACAGACCAGGAGGTAGTAGACTGGTATGCAAATGAAGATTTAAACTTGTAGGAGGGACAAACATTCAAGGATCAAAGAAAAAAAAGCATCCCTGTGGTCTGGGAATCTCAATGAATTCTTTATTTTGCCGTAGTTAAGAGTTTTGACTGGATTTTTTTTTTTTTTTGCATAAATGTGGAGTTTGACTTTTTTGAGTCTTGTTTCCTTAGTTGTTAATTTTAGTCACTCTGACCTGTGTGAGGCGGTATCTCAATGTGGTTTTGATTTGTATTTCCCTGATGATGAGTGATGCTGAGCGTCTTTTCATGTGTCAGTTGGCCATCTGGATGTCTTCTTTGGAAAAGTATCTATTCATGTCTTTTGCCCATTTCTTCACTGGATTGTTTGTCTTTTGGGTGTTGAGTTTGATAAGTTCTTTATGTATTTTGGATACTAACCCTTTATCTGATATGTTACTTGCAAATATCTTCTCCCATTCTGTCGGTTGCCTTTTAGTTTTGTTGATTGTTTCCTTCGTTGTGCAGACACTTTTTTATTTTGATGAGGTCCCAATAGTTCATTCTTGCTTTTGTTTCTCTTGCCTCCGGAGACATGTCTAGTAAGAAGTTGCTGCAGCCACAGTCAAAGAGGTTATTGCCTGTTTTCTCCTCTAGGATTTTGATGGTTTCCTGTCTTATGTTTAGATCTTTCATCCACTTTGAGTATTTTTGCGTATGGTGTAAGAAAGTGGTCCGGGTTCATTCTTCTGCATGTTGCTATAAGAACCAAATGATCCTCCCCATAGTGTTTTTAAAAACATTTTGGAAAGTGATCCTGTTTATCTGCTATTGAGGGCAATGGACTTTACCCGGAAATTAAACCAGAAACACTGAAAGGGACTTAATGGTACTTCATTTGCTCTTCATTTCTATGGTTTCAAGTATTCGTGATTGTAATGACCTATTATTACATGCCTTTTCTTGACTCATTCTTCTTAATCCATATGAACAGAACACATAAATTTTTCATGGTTTTTGAAAAATAGAAGACCTTGACTCCCAGTCATGGCATTCAGATAAAATAGAGAAGTTCAAGAATCACCTTTGTGTGGGGCGCCTGGGTGGCTCAGTCGGTTAAGCATCCAACTTCGGCTCAGGCCATGATCTCGTGGTCCATGAGTTCGAGCCCCATGTCAGGCTCTGTGCTGATAGCTCAGAACCTGGAGCCTGTTTCAGATTCTGTGTCTCCCTCTCTCTCTGACCCTCCCCCGTTCATGCTCTGTCTCTCTCTGTCTCAAAAATAAATAAACGTTTAAAAAAAAAAAAGAATCACCCTTGTGTATTTAAGGGATTTATAATTGTGTCAGAGTTCTTTACTACTGGTTTCTGGTAGATTACAAAGGAAAAGAGGAAATCAAAGACTAGCTTGAGGCTGAAGTTTGAAATTTATAAGCTGGCCTATTTAAATGCTTCGTCTTTCCTAATCTTTCCACAGAGACCACACCAGTGAATCACAGACGCAGCCGCACCAAATTCACACAAGATCAATTGAAAATCCTCATCAAAGCATTTGATAAAAACCCTTACCCAGGTTATGCTACCAAACAAAAACTTGCTTTAGAAGTCAATACTGAAGAGTCTCGAATCCAGGTAAGTTACAAATTCTGTATCTCCAAGACTAAAAGTAGACAAGGAGGCAAGGAAACTGTTAATCGAGCACATTATGTGCCAGTGTGCTAAGGGCTTTGCGTGAAGTAACTTGACACCCAGAATGAAGTCACAAGGATGCTGCTCTTTGTCTCACTTCACAAATGTGAGTACTGAGGGTGAAAGAGTGTCTAGGAGTGGCAACGGCATGTGCAGGTGCTTCTTCAGAGAAGAGGAAATACTTGAGCTGGTTGATAAATGCATAATAATTGCAGCATCTATTTCTTAACTTAAAAAGATTACTATAGTCATGTTGGGAACAGATTGTGAAGATGCTAAATGCCAAACCTTGACCCAAGACTTAGTCGGATGTGACAGGTATCCGTAACAGTACTGAGCTTAGACCTATAAGAATCACACCCTTTGAAGACAGGCAGTAATAGGGTGAGATGACCTAGACATACTAAATTCTCTCATTTTCTTTTCCTCACTCAAGATTTGGTTTCAGAATCGAAGAGCTAGGCACCAGAAGAAATCAGAACCCGATGAGGACTTAGAATCAAGCCAAGACCAAGATCACCTTGAAGAGGAGATTCAAAGTAAATAGTCTGTTCCAGTCCTTCCACAACAGAGCTTCTTGGGTACACAAGGTCCTCTCTACTTGGAGCTAACTACTACTCTGAGTGGGAGAGGAATGTTCTTTCTCTCAGGGCCTCCTGTTCAAGGTCTTCTGGTAGCAATGGGGCCAATATGGCCCCTGGAAATTCTTTCCTGCATCGTTCATGGACCTTTTGAGACTTTGCTCTGCTTACCTTCTTTCCACTGGAAAGAACCAGCAACCTAGCCATATACTGTGTCTCTTCTAGAACCTTCTGCCTGGAATAAGCCAGGGCAAGGCCCTCTTAAGGAGATGCAATGTATTAGATGGAGACAGTGTAGGACAGGTTTGGGTTCCTTGTTTGGGAATATGTCAACTGACCTCTGAAATGTTCCGTGACCCTCAGTCTTACACCTATCCTAGGTAGAGAAGACAGACGGAGTCGTACCAACTATACGTCCTTGCAATTACACGCCCTCATTGAGGCATTTTCGAACAATCCTTATCCTGGCTTTGATTCCAGAGAGCAACTTGCTAAAGAAATTGGTGTTCCCGAGTCAAGAGTCCAAGTAAGTGATAAAGAATTTGCCCCATCTCCCAGGATGGAGATGTAGGAGATGGGGAGCCCCGTGGATGGACATGTGAGGCACATTCCCACCCCAGGGCCTCTCATGAGCTATTCTCTCCATCTAGTAGGTTCTTGAGGCTTATTTATTTAGAGAGAGAGTGAACACGAGTACAGAAGAGGCAGAGAGAGAGGGAGAGAGAAACCCAAGCAGGCTCCCTGCAGACAGCACAGAGCCTGATGTGGGCCTTGATCCCACAAACCATGAGATCATGACCTGAGCTGAAACCGAGAGTCAGACGCGTAACCACCTGAGCCACCCAGGCGCCCCTCCATCTGGTTGCCCTAGGGCCACCTATCTCACCCCCTTCAGTTCTTTCTTGCTGTAACCAGTGTTTTATTTTTTGTTTTCTTTCTTTCTTTATTTTCACTGAATTTATTACTAATATTAAAAATATTTTTAAAAATTCTTTCTCAGTTCTGCAATGGCCCTCTTCCCTCCTTCTTGCCCACACTCCTGATGCATTTCCTCAGGACAGGTTGAAAACCGAACCTGTCTGCTGTTATTTTCACAGAAAGCAACCAGTGCCAGGGATGTCAGGGAAGAAGGTTGGAAGAAGGCAACAGTACTGCCCAGGTTCCGTCCTAAGGTTGGCTGGGTGGAGATTCACAGAATTCAGTCAAAAAGTCTGGTGGCCTTGCAGTGACTTAGTCTAAGTAAAGTGGGCTGGAGAGGAGAATAGGGTAGCCCACCAGAGGCTTTAGAGAACACCTCAAAATCTTGTGTCAAACCCAGAAGAACTGACACCAGGAGAAGAATGGGGAGGACCAGGGAGGCAGTCTTGTGGAAAGTTCTACAATTCTCCCATGTTGAGAGGTTACAGGAAGTCTAGAGGTCACCAAGAGCCTCACTCATTTCGGCAGAAAATCTCAACTCTAGCATTAGGATGTCAAAAAGAGACCAACCACATTGAAAAAGGCTACAAAGGGATGCACAGTTTGATAAGCACAGGGATCACAGACCAGAGTGGTGGGGATCATGCTGCTGACACACAGAAACTGCAAAATCCAAAAGCAAGGAGAATGGCCTTTCACTGGTAACTCCACCTGTCATTCAGACTTGACCCCAGGTCACACAACCTGGTGAATTTCGCAGAGCCGCTGGCAACACTGGGGGCAGAGGGTGTCACGTAAAAAGGACTTAAAACAAGCAGCTGGAAGGAGGGAATGATAGAAAACTGCTCCTGGGAATCGAGGGAAGTACTGGGGGCTGGGTGGACAGGTGCCCAAGCAACAGCACCAAAGAGGTTTCCTGTAGAGCAGCCAGCTGGCACAGGGGACGATGACCCAGGAGGCAGATGAAGGGAACAAAGATGGGGTCCTGAACATGAGTCTCTGGAGGCTGGATCAGAAGAAAGACCACATACTGGGCACCAGTGATGACACACAACTCTGGACCAAAACGGGGGGTGGGTGTCACTGACTGAGGGTGGTGGGTGGAACAGCTTCAAAGTAGCCATCACAGAGCCACAGGGGACTATGTGGCCTTCAGGTCACAGGCGGCTCCTCCCCGCCTGGATGGGAAGATACAGTCTCACAGGGTGGTCTGTTGATACCTGGGTGATAGAAGACACAGAGGTCCTCATATTGACACTGGCCCTTTTTGGCAAAGTGTCTGCATACAGGGCAGTTGGGTTTGTCTTCCATAACCTGGAGTCCATCCTTGGGCAGGGAGGTATTCTTGATAAGAGACCAGCTTCTGAGCTTCAAGAGTTTCTCTGCTCTTTGTTGGAAGCCTCCCCTGGAGGGACTCCCACGGCCTGGTCTGGGAGAACAAGGTTCAGCATTGCCCACGCCCTCCCCCAACCAACCACAACGATTTGGGCCTCATCTGGGGCCTGGGCCTCCCCGAATTGGGCCTCTGCCCAGGGGAGGAGGTGGGGCACTCAGCATTGTGGAGTCATTGGTCTTCTTGATTCCGGAGGACCTCCATGAGGAGCTGATTGGGGTCATCAAGCTTTCCATTGGCCACAAGGCCAGGTGGTCTAATGGGACTCCCGTCCTTCTCATTTCTGGTTTCTTTCCTCCTGCTCTGGCAGGGGGAGCTGTTGCTTGGGGTTCTGCATCTTGCGCTTTCGCATTATGGCCAAATGGCTGCAGTGGGATTTGGAGAGCAGCGACTGACGAAGGGATTGTTTTCTACTCTTTGTCTTCTGAATAGCGCCTGCCACAAGGAGTAATAATTTGTTGAACGAAGGCAGGAATGTTTCTTTAGATGCAATACGAGCCAGGCATTTATTTGCCTAAAGTCTTTATATCTATCACAGTTTTCAGCCTTTCTAATTATCCCATGAGGTTGGAATTATTATGTCTAATTTAGAGATTTAACATTTAACCCAGAGAAATGTAGGATCCAGATGGAATAGAATTCTGTCAGACTGGTGTGCTCTGTGTGTGTACTTAGACCAGTGCTCCTTGGGTGCCTGGGTGGCTCAGTCAGTTAAGCATCTGAGTCTTGATTTTTGCCTTGGGTCATGAGATCGAGCCCAGGTTGACTCTGTGCTGACAGCAAGGAACCTGCTTGGGATTCTCTCTCTCCCTCTGCCCCTCCCCCACTCATTCTCTTTCTCTCTCAAAATAAATAAATACTAAAAAAAAATACAGTGTTCTTTCCAGTAATCTGATAATTCCAATAGTATGATTAAATGTCACACAAATTTACCTCCTAGACAAATAGGAGCAAACAATGTGTTTGGTGTTTGGTCAGAAACAGTTTCACGGAGGAAAACTTGATCTGGGGCCTGCAAAGCAGAGAGAGATCCTATGGGGGAAAACCAGAAGAGAGGGGGTTCATAAGGGCAGCAGTTGTGGTAGACTGGATTCCTAGCAGCAGTCCTGTGGCTTCCAGAACATTGTGAATTGTCTATGGGCTGGTGAACTAGGGTGACATAAATATACTTAAGGAGGCCTCAAGTCTAGACCAGTTGTGACCAGCTGATTAAGCTGTTGTGTTCGGGTTTTGTGGACACCATCTTCCATTAGCCTGTGAGCTGTGATAGGGGGCCCACCTCTGATTAACCCCTGTATGCTGAGCAGAGCTCAAAAGTCTTGAAGTGGATTAGACACTTGGAAATACTTGCTATAAGAGTTTATATTTTATCCTTTGTGTGGTAGAGACATGCTCAAAGAATTAAGACAGAGGAGAAAGCATGCTCTAGTTACAACTTGAAATAGCTCCTCTTCCTCCAGTGAAGAATGGACTCCACTATGGAAACAGGAAGTAAGTTTGACAATCAGTGAAAAGTCAAGGAGGCTGAGACATGCAAATGAGTGCTGTGTGAGAAACAGCACGGACACAGACCGATAGCAATCCATAGATGGGGTGTGGAGGACAGGGGTGGCGTGGAGAGGGAAAGAGACGAGATAACGAGGAAGACGTGGTGGGTCTAGCTTGGATGGATGGCTAATCTTGGTGTTATCCAGCAGGAGGATTGGGTTCTAGAGGAGGATGTGCCTCGGTGAGGGTTGGGAGATTCTATGGAGAAGATGGATATAAATGGAAGACTGATTTTTTTGAGTAAATGGTTTGGTGTGATTCTGAAGGAGCGTGTGAGTTGGGAGAGAAGAAAACAGAAGCTGGTGATGAAGTACGAAGCTAATCTTGTCCTAAGGTAGCCATTCCAATATTCTTTGGGCTAGTTTTCTCCTCAGAATTCAAAGCTGAATATATTTTTCCTTAAATTCCAGATATTGTGGGGCACCTGGGTGCCTCAGTCAGCTAAATGTCCGACTCTTGATTTTGGCTCAGGTCATGATCTCGTGGTTTGTGAGATCAAGCCCCGTGTAGGGCTCTGCACTGACAGAGGGGCGCCTGCTTAGGATTTTCTCTCTCCCTCTCTCTCTGCCCCTCCCCTGCTCTCTCTCTCTCAAAATAAACATTTAAAAAAATAGATCTTGGTAGGTGCAGAAATAATGAGAAATCTCTGAATGACTTTATCAACAGGGCACTGGTTCTCATAGGTACCACAAGCAAGGCAGATGGAGAAAATTTATGATTCAGGTGTAGAAACCGAACACAGGGTTGCATTATGTGCAGTTCCTCCAAAACAATCATTCACCTGCAGAGCGGTCTATACCTTCAGGAAGGACATGAAAGTTTTCATGGTATTACGTGACTTTTCCAAAGCCTGGTTTTTGGACTCCAGATCTGTGCCTATTCTATTTGCAACCTCTGTGAAAACCAAAAGCAGTAGTTGTGGAATGTGAGTGTGTGTGTGTGTGTGTGTGTGTGCGTAGTATATAAATACATATACGTTTTTCTAAAGTTATGTTATTATAAATAATATATACATATACTTGAGATATATATATATAATGTGCATGTATGTGTGTAACTTATGGGCAGAGGCAAGGGGTAACAATTATGTCTTGTGGGATGAAAAATATCTCCCTAGACAGACAATATACTATCCTGGGTCATGGAAGAAACATAAGCCTTTTGAAGAGGAAGGAAAAAAAAGATGGGAAAAGAATTCCAGGCAGAGGGAAGAGTGTCAGTATAGGCATGGCACTTTAGGGAAAACCAGCACTGGTAATGAGGCGACCGTGGGGACTTAAGGATTTGAAACCCATCATGAAGGCACTAGGTGTGAGGTTCTGAATTTTGGGCTTTATCTTCAGAGTTGATAGACCGTCCTAGCTGTCATATAGGAAGGCTGGTGATTTTGGAATTAGGCCTAGAACCAACCCCCTCTCTCTTCCTTTTGCCTTGTGAAAGCAATGGTGAAGCTTGCATGACATCATTTGATTGAATTAATTCTTGATGTTTTACCCACTTAGATTTGGTTTCAAAATCGGAGATCCAGATTCCATGCCCAGAGAAAAAGCGAACCTGATGATGGAGACTTAGAACAGAGACAAGACCAGGAACAGGATCTCTGAGATGAGAGAGTTCAAGGTAATCACCCTGTTGTTCTCATGTTGGCTCACCGAGCAGAGCCTCCTGAGTGCCCAGTCCTTCCACATGATGGAGTCAACTCCAACCATCTCTTGGGATACCTCCTACTCAAGTGCCTTATCAGACTCCATGGAGTAAGGGGATTAGTTATAGTTCCTGAAGACTCTTCCCAAGTCAGTGGTCCCCCAAAAGAATTCCACTGGCCACTTTCTAGCTGGAGCCCATAAACCCCGTTAGAATGTGAATTTGGGGGGGGTGTCTGAGAGGCTCAGTTGAGCCTCCAACTCTTGCACTCAGCTCAGGTCTTGATCTCAGGGTCATGAGTTCAAGCCCCACATTGGGTTCTGTGCTGGGCATGAAGACTACTCGAACAAAACTCACATTCTCTCTCTCTCTCTTTTTAATCGATGTCTTCCTGGTACCTGGTACATAGTAAACAATCTGTTGACTTTGTGGAAGGTATGGTTGAAACAATGGAGGAATCAGTCCTTAGGTTTGTTCTGCCAAAGGCCGGCTAGCGCATGGCTTTCCCAGGAGGTAGTAAGTTCTACACCGGACTAGAAAGGTGGGAACGAGTTTACTTCCGTGTTTGAATGTACAAACTGGCTTCTTCCATTTTTCTTTCCTCCTTAGGCATAGAAGCTACACAAAATGGCCCCAGTCTTTCTATCAGCTGTCTTATTTTTCCAGAGCCAGAGCAAGATAGACAGAGACATTCAGTGTATTTGATATCTTCAGCCTGGGCTCTACATTTCTCTCACTTGTCTTGGAAACATGTTTTCCTAAATATACCTCAGCTTTTCCAGAGTTGAGCCTGCCGGAGACACTCAACAGGACTTTAGGAGGCAGAGACAGACACATGGTGCCACACCCTACCGACCGATCCTGGATCCAGAGTTCAGCGGATCTTGAAGACAACGAGAATAAACTTATTAATATCATTTTTCAAGCATCATAGTCATTGTGATTTTTAAGAAAGATTTTGTTTTTAAGTAATCTCTACACTCAACATGGGGCTTGAACTCACAACTCTGAGATCAAGAGTCACACGCTCCACTAATGGAACCAGCTGGGCGTCCCAGTTGTGCTTTTTAATAAGAGACATTTACTTTGTCTTCATCCCCCTTCCCAGCACAGAGCTTCTGAAACTTTTGGAGTTTCCTGTGATGACAGAAATTAGAGGATTGGCATTTTCAATCCTCCTGAACCTCTAAGAAGGAGAGAGGGGATGAAAGTTGAGTCAATTACCAATGGCCAATGATTTATTTATTTTTTAATTCCATTATAGTTAACATACAGTGTTATTAGTTTCAGGGGTACAATTCAGCGATTCATCAATTCTTTACATTATTCAGTGCTCATAAGAAGTGTGCTCTTAATCCCCTTCCCCTATTTCACCCCCCCCCCACCCCCGCTGCCTCCCCTCTGGTAATAAACAGTTTGTTCCCTGTATTTAAGAGTCTGTTGTTTCTTGGCTTGCCTTTTTCCCTTTGTTCATTTGTTTTGTTTCTTAAATTCTACGTGTGAGTGAAATCATGGGATTTGTCTTTCTCTGCTTGATTTTTTACTTATTTTTAATTTTTTTAATGTTTATTTTTGGAAGCAAGAGAGACACAGCAAGAGTGGGGGAGGGACAGAGAGAGAGAGAGGGAGACACAGAATCTGAAGCAGGCTCCAGGCTCTGAGCTGTCAGCACAGAGCCTGACACGGGGCTCGAACCCACGAACCATGAGATCATGACCTAAACTGAAGTCGGACACTCAACTGACTGAGTCACCCAACTGACTGAGTCACATTTTAACATGTGATTAAAAAAAAAAAATTAATGTTTATTTTTGAGAGAGAGAGAGAGAGAGAGAGAGAGAGCACAAGCAGGGGAGGGGCAGAGAGAGGGAGACACAGAATCTAAAGCAGGCTCCAGGCTCTGAACTGTCAGCCCAGAGCCCCACGCGGGGCATGAACCCAGAACTGTGAGATCATGACCTGAGCCAAAGTTGGGTGCTTAACTGACTAAGCCCCCCAGGCACCCCTGCATGTAATTTTTTAAAAACTTATTTTAGGAGTCTCTACCCCCAACATGGGTTTGGAACTCACAACCCCAAGATCAGGAGATGCACCAACATGGGGCGTCTGGGTGGTTCAGTTGTTTAAGTGGCTGCCTTCAGCTCAGGTTCGTGAGTTCAAGCCCCACATTGGGGTCTCTGTTGTCTGCACAGAGCCTGCTTCAGATCTTCTGTCCCCATTTCTCTCTGCCCCTCTCCTGCTCTCTCATAAATGAATGAATGAATCAACAAGTAAGTAAGAGTTGCATACCCTACTGATTGAGACAGCCAGGCACCCTTCGATTTATTATACTTAGCATTATACTCTCCAGATTCATCATGTTGTTGCAAATGGTACGATTTCATTCTTTTTTTTAATGTTTTTTAATGTTTTTATTTATTTTTGAAGGAGAGAGAGAGAGAGACAGAGCATGAGTGGGGGAGGAACAGTGAGAGAGGGAGACACAGAATTCGAAGCAGTTTCCAGGCTCTAAGCTGTCAGCACAGAGCCACATGTGGGGCTCAAACTCACAAACTGCGAGATCGTGACCTGAGCCGAAGTCGGACGCTTAACCAGCTGAGCCAGGCAGGTGCCCCAGATTTCATTCTTTTTAATGGCTGAATAGTATTCTATTATACGTCTATACTACAATTGGCTTAACCATTGATCCAGGGATGGACACTTAGGTTACTTCTATCTTTGGGCTATTGGGAACAATGATGCTATAAACATAGGTTTACAAATATCTGTTTAAATCTCCATTTTGGGGGTACCTGGGTGGCTCAGTCATTTAAGCATTGGACTTCAGCTCAGGTCATGATCTCGCAGTTTGTGGGTTCAAGCCCTGCATTGGGCTCTGTGCTGACAGCTCAGAGACTGGAGCCTGCTTTGGATTCTGTGTCTCCCTCTCTCTCTGCCCCTTCCTTGCTCATGGTCTGTCCCTCTCTCTCTCAAAAATAAACAAACATTAAAAAGAATTAAAAAAAAAAAAACCCTCTGTTTTCAATTCTTTGGAGGTATATATCCAGAAGTGAATTGCTGGACCAAATTTAAAGAATTTTTAAATAGATATTATGAAGCAAGTATTTTTAAAAGTAAACACTATGACCAAGTATGGATTTCTACAAGGAGTGTGGTAATTTAATTTAATTTTATTTTATTTTATTATTTTTTTAAATTAAAAAAAATTTTTTTTAGTGTTTTTGTTTATTTTTGAGACAGACAGAGCATGAGCAGGGGAGGGGCAGAGAGGGAGGGAGACACAGAATCTAAAGCAGGCTCCAGGCTCTGAGCTGTCAGCACAGAGCCCGACGCCGGGCTCGAACTCACGGCCCGTGAGATTGTGACCTGAGCCGAAGTCGGACGCTTAACCGACTGAGCCACCCAGGCGCCCGCCCGAGTGTGGTAATTTTAAATATTCTAAAATTTCATGCCCCGTTAATAGTTGCATTCCATAAAAATTAAAAGTAAAGAACTTATATACTAGATGGAAAACCTTTAATTGATGTATACACATACACATGAAGATGTTGGCTGTACTTTATTTGTAAATAAGTTCACGTTCTAGGTCAGTACAATCCAATAGAAATTTCTGCACTGATGGAAATATTCTACATTGGTGTTGTCCAATATAACAGCCGCAGGCCACAGCTGACTACTGAGTAGTAGAAATATGGTATGGCCAGTACGACAGAGGAACTGCATTAAATAATTTTTTTTTTAATGTTTACTTATTTTTGAGACAGAGACAGAGCACGAGTGGGGGACGGGTAGAGAGAGACACACACACAGAATCCGAAGGAGTTTCCAGGCTCTGAGCTGTCAGCGCAGAGCCCGATGTGGGGCTCGAACCCACGGACCGTGAGATCATGACCTGAGCTGAAGTCAGACGCCCAACCGATTGAGCCACCCAGGTGCCCCAGAGGAACTGCCTTTTGAATTTAACTTATTTTAATTCAAATGTATATAGTCACATGTGGCTAGCAGTTACCCTATTGAATGGTACAGATCTACAAAGTGTTTTGTTACCTATTTCACTCAACATGACATTGGTAGCATCTTGTCAACTTTAAAGATGTGCTCCTCCAAAAGTAGCACCTATTTATTCGACGGTATTGTAGGTTAGAAAGTATAATAATGTAAACCTGTCTTTATCACAGCAAAACTGAAACCATGCCCCATGGGTTAATGAGGCTAAAACTAGAAGAAAGTATTAATCTTGGTTTTTAGGGAACGTCCCCCCGCCCAGTCAGCTATTGAGCCTTTTCAGACCCCGCTCACAAATCACTAGTTGTTTCTACAGAAGCCTGGGCTCAGGGTCAACTGATATGGATCTAGCCTGGGAAAAAGCAAGGCCCTGTGTTCCTCACTCAAGAAAACGAGCCCAAAGTCCCATCCAGTTTATGCCAGCTCCTGGAGCATCACAGCTGCCTCCCCTTATCCTAAGATACACCTGACATCACGTGCTGGGTTTTGCTTCGTTCCGGTGTTAAGTCTTTACTACGAAATGAACATGGGATGTATGTGCTGTATATGTTTGCTCGGTACACACACTCCATCTTTCCTCATGAAAAGTCATGTTTCCCCACCCTTTCCATCAATATGTATGTAACCTCACCCCGTGATTATAAAAAAAAATTTGTTCTCCCCCTTGTGGGAGGCAGATTTGAGGCTTGCCCTCTTGCCTCCTTGTCTCATCTCACTGTATCTGGAATAAATCCTTTCCTTGCTGCCTGGTGTCTTGCCTTGCTTCCAAGCCTGGTCTCTCAGTAACTTGCTGCACGCCAGGCAGACAGACTCGGGTTCAGTTACAGAACCCAAACTATAAGGATACATTTTAAGAAAATGTACTCTATGACCCAGCAATTGCACTGCTAGGTATTTAGCCAAGGGATACAGGTATGCTGCTTTGAAGGGGCACATGCACCCCAATGTTTACAGCAGCACTATCAACAATAGCCAAAGTATGGAAAGAGCCCAAAAGTCCATCGATGGATGAATGGATAAAGAAGATGTGGTTTAGGGGTGCCTGGGTGGCTCAGTCGGTTAAGCGTCCGACTTCGGCTCAGGTCATGATCTCACAGTCCATGAGTTCGAGCCCCATGTCGGGCTCTGTGCTGACAGCTCAGAGCCTGGAGCCTGCTTCAGATTCTGTGTCTCCCTCTCTCTCTGCCCCTCCCCGGATCACACTCTGTCTCTCTCTCTCTCTCAAAAATAAATAAACATTAAAAAAAATTTTTTCAAATGTGGTATATATATATAATGGAGTATTACTCAGCAATCAAAAAGAATGAAACCTTGCCATTTGCAGCTATGTGGATGGAACTAAAGGGTACTATGCTAAGTGAAATTAGTCAATCAGAGAAAGACAAATATCATATGACTTCACTCATACGGGGACTTTAAGACACAAAACAGATGAACACAAGGGAAGGGAAGCAAAGATAATATAAAAACAGGAGGGGAGCAAAAACATAAGAGACTCTTAAGTGTGGAGAACAACAGAGGGTTACTGGAGAGGTTGTGGGACAGGGGATGGGCTAAGGGGCATTAAGGAATCTACTCCTGAAATCATCGTTGCACTATATGCCAACTAACTTGGATGTAAATTAAAAAAAAATAAATTAAATAAAAATTTTTAAAAACCTATGGGATTACAATGCGAAAAAAATAAAATAAAATAAAATGTACATGACCCAAATGAAAAAAAAAAAAAAACTAAAATATTGCACTAAGGCACCTAAAAAGAGGACATGAATATTAGGAACGGTGGGGCTGGCATAGAACCCAGACGTCAGAAAACGAACTAACTAAATAAAGCAAAAGCATAAACACTTAATAAAGATAAAACAACCCGGGTGGTTTGGGGGCAGGGCCTCCTTAAAATAATTGAGTGGGAAAACACTCCTGGTGAGGTGATATTTTGAGCAACATTTATGGGAGGAGAATGCAGGGATTCTGTGAGGGTCTAGAGGAGAAGATTCCAAGACAAAGCAGTTCAAGAGTTCTGAAGTGAGAAAGAAACAAAGTGTCCAAGGGCCAGGAGAGAGGCTGTCTGATAAGACGCTGCTGAGGAAGGCGGTGCTCAGCGAGGTGGGGGAAAGAAAGGGGAAACAGTGAGCCATCCAAGGGTTTCCAGTCGGCCTTGGGTTTAAAAGGGCATTGATCTGGAGAACAGATAGCTCCAATAAGTGTTGAGAGGCTCATGAAAGAGAAGTGGGGCCGTGTGTTAGGGGATAACACAGTCCTGGACGCTACAGGGTTATGACGAATGTGGAATTTCCCCTCCCTCGTTCGCTGTGCAACCCCTGAGCTGGGGGGACAGCAACTTCCTAAACAAAGATAATATGCAGTTACTTTGTGCTGGGCGCCCTGCTGCGTTCTTTCCGTGTCTTAGACCATCTAGTCCTCACTACGTTGTGACTCCCTTCACTGCGACCATGGTAGGTGATAGGAGGCAGCTGAGGCCTGGGGTGATCGTGTCATTCGTTGGTGGTCTCACGGCTGGTACAAGGTGGAGCAGAAGCGTGGCACCAGAGTTCGCCTGCTTAACCGCTTAACCCAGCTCCTCCCGGCCTGGTGGAGTTTTTCTGAGTAGGCAGCCTTTAGTTCAGAGAAACGCTCGGTGCTGGAGGGGCAGCAGCCCGAGGACCGTGAGCTTACACATGGCATGGGAAGGACACGCAGGGGCACGTTCCTCAGTCACGACTCTAAAGTGTTAGGATATAATTACTTTTCCCATTGTTTTTATTTAAGAAAGATGCTTTGAGGGGCGCCTGGGTGGCTCAGTCAGTTAAGCGGCCGACTTCGGCTCAGGTCATGATATCGCGGTCCGTGGGTTCGAGCCCCGCGTCGGCTCTGTGCTGACCGCTCAGAGCCTGGAGCCTGTTTCGGATTCTGTGTCTCCCTCTCTCTGACCCTCCCCCGTTCATGCTTTGTCTCTCTCTGTCTCACAAATAAAAACGTTAAAAAAAAATTTTTTTTTTTTAAATAAAAAAAGAAAGATGCTTTGATTACGGCACCCGGGTGGCTCAGGCAGTTGAGCCTCCCACTCTTGACTTCAGCTCAGGTCATGATCCCAGGGTTGTGGGATTGAGCCCCACGAGCACAAGACATCACGGTCACTTTTAGGGAGCGGATTGGGGTTAGCAGAGATATTTTCGAGTGAATTTCCATGCAGACAGTAAACCAGCATTTGATGCTTCTGCATGAGGGGGACCAGTTCAACTATATCACCACTGTTACCATTTAAATCAATCTGAAATTCCTGTTCTTGCCATGTGGGAATAACAAGGATGCTGTTGAATTAGATCTCCAGGCTCTAAACTCCACATTGGAATATTTCTGCAGCCTCCACCCCCATTTACTTTTCAAACCATTGTCTTAAGAAACGCTGCCCGCTAACACGAACACTGAACCCACATCCTAACACTTGTGAAGGATGACAGAGCAACGTTCCCGTGCCAATGCTCACCTTTGCCATAGTTACGGGGCAGGGGAGGGGGGGAAGTGATGTTAATGGTACCTTTCATTTCACCCCCCAAATCAGGGCTGATAGTGGAATCAATTCATGTTTTAGAAAGACAATTTTTTTTTTTTACGGTTTGGTAACATTTTCCTTTTTTTAATTTAAAATTTAGTTTATCGGCTAAAATCAACAACACAGAAAAAAACAGGTGTTGGCGAAGATGTGGAGAAAGGGGAACCCTCTTGCACTGTTGGTGGGAATGCAAACTGGTGCAGCCCCTCTGAAGAATAGGGAGGTTCCTCAAAAAACTAAAAATATTGGGGTGCCTGGGTGGCTTGGTCGGTTAAGCGTCTGACTTCGGCTCAGGTCATGATCTCACGGTCCGTGAGTTCGAGCCCCGCGTCGGGCTCTGTGCTGACAGCTCGGAGCCTGGAGCCTGTTTCGGATTCTGTGTCTCCCTCTCTCTCTGCCCCTCCCCTGTTCATGCTCTGTCTCTCTCTGTCTCAAAAATAAATAAATGTTAAAAAAAAAATAAAAAACTAAAAATAAAGCTACCCTACGACCCAGCAATTGCACTACTAGGTATTTACCCAAAGGATCCAAAAATACAGATTCAAAAGGGCACATGCACTCCAATGTTTATAGCAGCACTATGAACAATAGCCAAACTATGGAGAGAACTCACATGCCCATCGACTGATGAATGGATATAGAAAGATGATTTTTTAAGATAAGTTTTAGATTCACAGCAAAACTGGTAGAGAGGTACAGAGGGTTCCCATATACCCCAATCCCTCCCCCCCAACATACCCTTCCTCCATTATCAACATGCCCCACCAGAGCAGTACATTCATTGCAATTGATGAGTCTACATTGACCGATCATTATCACCCAAAGACCATCACTTACATTAAGGTTTGTCCTTGGTGTTGTACATTCTCTAGGCTTGGGCCAGAGGGATGGGACAAATGCTTTCCACCCATATAGCATCATACAGGGTTTTTTTCATTGCCCTAAAGGTCTTCTGTGCTCTGCCTCTTTATCCCTCCCCTTCACAGTCAAGATGGTTTTACAAATAGCCATCTTCGGGTATGTTTGGGAGGATATCAAGTCTCTTGAAGCCTAGCTCATAAAATCTGCTGCGATCTTTCAGAATTCAGTTGGCAAGTTGCTATGTGTCTAGGCAGGGGTTACATAACAAGGATTTAAATTCAAGACCCAGACTATAGTGTAATCAATTGATATCTTGGTTTCATTTTGAGAGCATCAGGACAGCTGGAGAGCCCTTGCTAGGAGCACGTACCTTCTGTAAGGGTGGAGGACACTCCTTTTTTCTTTATCTGTGGCCCAACTTCACCCCAGGGCTGTCATCTGCTCTCTTCTGCTCCTCTTCCTGCTTAAAGAAATTCCAGTAAAGCATTTTCAGTTTGCAAATTATTTTCAACCAGAAGCAAAGATAGTTCATGAATGTAGAAAGTTATTTTTGACATTCATTTTCACAACACAGTTGACGTAATGTTGAGAAGGTTCAAAAATATAACTTCTTATAAGATTTTTTTGTTGCTGTTTTATTTCATGGGGTCTTCAGGTATTTTTTTTAGGCTTATTTATTTTGAGAGAGAGAATGAGTGGGGAAGGAGCAGAGAGAGAGAGGGGGAGAGAGAGAGAGCGTGAGCAGGAAAGGAGCAGAGAGGCAGACAGAGAGAATCTCAAGCAGGCTCCATACTGTCAGCACAGAGCCCAACTTGGGGCTCGAACTCACAAACCGTGAGATCATGACCTGAGCTGAAGTTGGACACCCAACCGACTGAGCCACCCAGGTGCTTCTCAATAACTTTGTTTTTAAATTTTGCTTTGCAACACCCTCCTTTTCAACTCCAGAGAAAAATGAAAGATGAAAATAAACCATCTTCAGAAATCGAAGTTACTAAGGCGAAGGGTATTTTTTTAATGTTTATTTATTTTTGAGAGAGAGAGAGAGAGAGAGAGAGAGAGAGAGAGAATCTCAATCAGGCTCTGAACTGTTAGTGCAGAGCCTGACTCAGGGCTGGAACTCATGAACTGTAAGATCATGACCTGAGCTGAAATCAAGAGTCTGTCACTTAACCGTGAGCCACCTGGTGCCCCAAAGGATATTTGTTGTTCTCACTCAGGCTCCATTTGTCTGGATTCTTGCCACCCTTGTGAACCCAGCCTCTGTAGGTGACTGTGTTTCAAGTACCTGTTTCCTGCGTGTTGCTTCTGTAGCTGGGAGAAGACTATGGTTTGGGAGACTTTTGGAACAGCTCAAAGTAACACAGGGACCATGCCTTTCCTGATGAGGCAGGAATTTCAGGAAGACACCATCTCAGAACAGTTCCTTCTTGAGTCTCCTCTGAGCCCGAGTTTGGGTTCTGAGAGCGTGTGGCTTCCCATCCCACCCACACCGGCAAGTTTACAAGGACAAGTGGGAATCAGTCAGGCTGAATTTTCACTGAGAGACAACTGTGCCTTTGACACACATGTGAGAAGCACACGAAGCAGATTCCTGGAGCGATTTGCATGTGGTTGACATTTTGATCCCCCTTGAACCCTAATTTCCTTAGGTGACCATTTATCAACGTTTTTTATTTATTTTTGGGACAGAGAGAGACAGAGCATGAACGGGGGAGGGGCAGAGAGAGAGGGAGACACAGAATCGGAAACAGGCTCCAGGCTCCGAGCCATCAGCCCAGAGCCTGACGCGGGGCTCGAACTCACGGACCGCGAGATCGTGACCTGGCTGAAGTCGGACGCTTAACCGACTGCGCCACCCAGGCGCCCCTAGGTGACCATTTATCATTGCACATGTTGCTTTCAGTTGTGAGATGGGAAAATGAGTTGATAATGAAATGTCTTGTACTTGACTTTTTTTTTTTTTTACACTTTGGTAATTATTTTTTTTAATTTTTTTTTTAATTTATTTTTGAGACAGAGAGAGACAGAGCATGAACGGGGGAGGGTCAGAGAGAGGCAGACACAGAATCATAAGCAGGCTCCAGGCTCTGAGCCCTCAGCACAGAGCCCGACGCGGGGCTTGAACTCACGGACCACGAGATCATGACCTGAGCCGAAGTTGGACGCTCAACCGACAGAGCCACCCAGGCGTCCCATACACTTTGGTAATTATTTAAGGCAAATTGTGAGAAGTAGAATTGCAGGATCCGAGAGCTGCAGGAATTATGAAGAGTCACGGGAACCCCATACATGTGTAGCACTGCATGGAACACAGGGACATGGGCAGTAAAGTCAGCATTTGTTCAGATAGGGACCACCGAGGTAGAAGTGTGGGCTCTTGGGTAAATTGAGTGCACAGAACTGTCTATGCTGGATGACCAGGCAGCTCCAGAGAAATTACGCTTTTTCATGGCTCTTTTCCATTTCCCCTCAGACCTTCCTTCCCAAGACTGTCTTGGCTCGAAATGGACAGGAAATGAACGGTTTCCAGGTGTGTTTGGTAAAAAAATTAAAATCATCATAACAAACAAAATATGTCACCCATATTCCCATCACTTAGAATTAACCTCTGCTAACATTTTGCCATATTCTCCTCCTACATGCCTTCCTTCCATACCTTTATTAAAAGGTACGACACGCTCTGATTTTTTTCCTTTCCTATCAAAACCAAAACATTTCAAGGAAAGCGAAAACATCTCTGCACAGAGCCTGACGGGGGGCTCGAACTCACAAACTGCAAGATGACTACCTGAGCCGAAGTCAGATGCTCAACCAACCGCACCACCCAGGAGCCTGCACCTGTGCTAAATTTACGGAGCCCTCAGTGTCAGGGTTGTGTACACACTGCACAAATTTTTAAATTGTACTGGGGGGGCCCTCCCTCCATCCTAATCTTGGCTCTGGTTTCTTGAAAAGCTTGATCCTAGGGGCGCCTGGGTGGCGCAGTCGGTTAAGCGTCCGACTTCAGCCAGGTCACGATCTCGCGGTCTGTGAGTTCGAGCCCCGCTTCAGGCTCTGGGCTGATGGCTCGGAGCCTGGAGCCTGTTTCCGATTCTGTGTCTCCCTCTCTCTCTGACCCTCCCCCGTTCATGCTCTGTCTCTCTCTGTCCCAAAAATAAATAAAAAACGTTGGAAAAAAAAAAAAAAAAAAAAAGAAAAGCTTGATCCTTTAAGGAAAAAAAAGCATTTCTTTGTTGTGTTTGGATTGACTGCTCTGGGCGATCCTGGAAGCTGGGTATTCCCCATTCACCCTTCCGGCAGGGGCGTATACGCACACTCCCACACACGACACTCATAAACACACACACATTCGCAGGGATATCCACACACGAATACAGAAACACACAAATACCCACACGCAACAGTCACACTCACATGTGCAAACACACACAGCTCTCGCCGACATCAAGCTCCATGGTGGTTTCCACGAACGGGAGGAGAAGAAACCCTCAAACCCGATGTCATCTTGAGATTGGAGATAGGAGAGGAGCCATGGATGGTGGAAGGAGTGGTGCTGAGGAGCTCAAATCCAGGTACATGACCGGGAGAGTGTGGGTGGCCCAAAGTCGCATGGAAGCCAGTAAGTTATATATATAAATTACATAAAATAAAAATAATTATATATATATAATTATTATATATAATATATAAATATTTTCTATTTTTAACCTGAATTTCCCTTTCCAGATAAACTCTATTTCTTCTCTCTCTCACTAGTGTCCTGGGGCTCTCACCTGCTCCAGGGGTGCGTGTACTAGATTTGCTTCTCAAGCAGTCTTCCAAAAGCATTGGCTCGTTTCTTTCAGTTATCCTTTCTCCTCATGGTAAGAGATCTGACGTCCCCAGTCTCGCCCCAGAGCCTCTCCGTTATCCTGGCCATGAAACTGGCCAAGAGCAGCCGGCCTGGACGTGATAACTGGCCATGGGTGCAGATAGGTTGAGGTGGCTTGAAGTTCTAAGACCCTTTATCAGAACATGCACGGACTAGAGTTTTAGGAAATTTAATGTCGCTTCAGGATATGGGAAGCCAACCTGAAGGGAAAGCGTCAATAAGGGATGGCTAAGGATCATTCCACGCGTGTCAGCATGAACCCTTTATTTTTTTTTTAAGTTTATTTATGTATTTTGAGAGAGAAAACGTAAGTGTGGGAGGGGCAGAGAGAATCCCAAGCAGGCTCTGCACTGTCAGCATGGAGCCCACCGTGGGGCTGGATTTTCCCAACCACGAGATCATGAGCTGAGCCCAAATCAAGAGTCAGACGCTCAACCGACTGAGCCACCCGGGTGCCCCACAAACACTTTAACTCTGAGGTGCAGTGAAACCTAATCTGATTGGTGATAAGGTCGCATACCATTACTGTCTGTTCACCTAGAACTCTTCTCCTGTCCATTTCATACGCTTCTTCTTTAATTCCTTTGACACTTGCTTCTTGTTGATTTTCTTTTTTCTATTCTTTTCTTTTTTTTTTTAATTTTCTTTTCTAAAATGTATTTTTGTAGTTTTTGGTCACTTGTACCCATACATGTAAGCTTCCAGCCCACAATTTCTTCAGAAATAGTTTTATTCTCATAGCCCCTGGCCCTGGGATTTCTTTTATATTTCGATAGCTTGAGGAAACGAGAAATGGAGACCCAAAGGAACATGCCAGTTTATAAATATAGAATTAGCTACATTATTTAGGGGGAAAAAAACCCAGAATACACACACTGTAGGTAACCTCCAAATGACTATACATCTACAGTGGATGTTAAGCCTTGTTGATCTGAGATTAAACCTACAGTTGTTACACAGCATCGTATTTTTAGTAAGTATTTTATCTTAAGCTCATTCTGGCATCCTGTTTTCGATCATTCTTGATCAATACCACATGAAATGGCTTCTATTCCTTCAGTATCACTCAATAAGGTTAGGTTACGTTCAGTTACCCATACAATGATCACTGCAGTGGATTATTTCTGACATTTCATTTCAATTATGTGAGTGGGATAATTCATGCAGGACATTTCTTCATGTTCTGCTTTAGAAAAAGACTGGGACATTGGAGAGCGGATTTGGAGATTCTAGCATGTGGGGCAGAGTCTCAAGAGGGGCGTTGCATCAACCAACAAGGAAATCTTGACGAAGCAAAAAAGCGTTGAATGGGACAAATTTAAAGAAATATTTCTACTGAGTACAGACAATGTTCCTTTAAGACTCAGACTCCTTGGGTCACCTGGGTGCCTCAGTCAGTTAAGCGTCCAATTTCAGCTCAGGTCATGATTTCATGATCCATGAATTCAAGCCCTGCATCGGGCTTAGTGCTGACAGCTCAGAGCCCGGAGCCTGCCTCAGACTCTGCGTCTCCCTCTGTCTCTGCTCCTCCCCTGCTCACATTCTGTCTGTCTGTCTCTCTCTCTCAAAAATAAACAAACATTGGGGCGCCTGGGTGGCTCAGTCGGTTGAGCGCCGACTTCGGCTCAGGTCATGATCTCACGGTCCGTGAGTTTGAGCCCCGCGTCGGGCTCTGTGCTGACCGCTCAGAGCCCGGAGCCTGTTTCAGATTCTGTGTCTCCCTCTCTCTGACCCTCCCCCATTCATGCTCTCTCTCTGTCTCAAAAATAAATAAATGTTAAAAAAAAAAATAAACAAACATTAAATTTTTTTTAAAAAGACTCAGACTCCTTGAATGGGACCCATTTGGAAAAGATTTGAACATAGTTTATGAAAAGCTAAAAAAAAATTCATTCTTATATACAGAAAATTAGTTGGCTATAATGCACCCAAATTTATGGAAAAATGATTTGAAGGTAATGCCTCTTGAAAGTTATTCAGTCCAAAAATAAATAAATAAATAAATAAATAAATAAATAAATACTCTTACACTTTAACTGACAAAAAAAAAAAAAAAAAAGGAAAGTTATTCAGTCCAAAGTCATGGTTTCAGTGTTACTTAAGAATGTACACTGGTGGGAAATCCTTTGAACATGGTAAATGTGGAAGAGAATCCAAGGATGAGTTGAGGATCAATAAATGTCAGAAAACTGATAAAGAAAATCCTATAAATGTGATAAATGTAGAAAAGTCTACAAGCAGAAGCCAAATCCCATTCAACTTCAGAAAACTCATACTGAAGAGGAATCCCAGGAACGTAAACATATGAAAAAGCCTTTTCCAGGAAATCATCCCATATTAATCATGAGAAAATCCATGATGTAGAGAAAGCCTGTGAATGTACTGAATGTGGGTGATCGTTCAAACAGAACTCAGTCCTCATTCAACGTAAAAAAAACTTCACTCCAGACAAAACCCCTCTAGCCTGCTCTGGATTCTGTCTCCCTCTCTCTCTGCCCTTCCCCTGCTCGTGCTCTGTTTTTTTCTCTCTCAAAAATAAACATTAAAAAAAATTTTAAAAATATGGGGATCCCTTCACTTATAGGTTAGCCTGCAATGGTCACCCAGGAATTCATACAAAAGGGCCTGTAATTTGAAACCTGTAGCTGAGGGCATGAGGTCTTAATACATGGAGTTTCCTTTGAAGGTTGATTTGGCTTCTTCAGAAAATATTTATTAAACGCCGTTTATATACCAGGAACATTTTTTTTTTCTTTTTAAGGTTTTACTTTTAAGTAATCTCTACACCCAATGTGGGGCTCAAACTTACAACCCTGAGATCAAGAGTCATAGGCTCCACTGACTGAGCCAGCCAGGCACCCCACGAATGTTTTTAAACATTGGAGAGGTAGCCAGAAACCAAACGTGCCAAAAGGAGCAGAAGGTATTTGTTGGGAATAAGAATGTTTAAGCGGCGCCTGGGTGGCTCAGTCGGTTAAGTGTCGGGCTCTTGATTTCATCTCGGGTCATGATCTCACAGTTGTGGGATCAAGCCCCTAGTCAGGCTCCGTGCTGGGCTCTGCCCCTTCCCGGCTTGCACACATATTCTCTCTCTCTCTCAAATATAAAAAGGAAAATAAAAAAAAGAATGTGTCAGCTTATGTGTATAGTGTGGACCCAGGTGACAGGAGACTGGGTTGCCAGGCCACTGTCTCTGGCCTTTATCTCTCATATTTGCCGCGTTGGCCTGAACTAGAGGAATGGTGGGTTTGAGCTGGAGAGAGAAATTATCGCTTTGTATGTGGTCGACAGCAAGAGAAAATAGAAGTATGAGAAACTTTGAAGTCTAGAACTGAGATTCTGGTCTTTAATGTTCTCCCAGTTAAAGGAAGCCAGATGTGGGAACCAGTAAGTAAAAAATATTGTTAGGAGTGGGGCAAGTTGTATGGGGCAAAAGAAGAGTATAGGCCCACCAAAGACAGTATGTCAGAAAGTTTCATTTCACAGCATACTGGTTGGTGGGAAGATTCACAAGTGATGAATTCTGATTTCCACTTTGGGATGTGACGGGGTGGTGCAAACAAAATAGAGCTCACCAAGAAAATAAGGAGAGGCATTTGAATCAAGAGAACTTCATCAATGATAAAACACCGACTAAGCAGAAAGGCTATGCATATGAAGCTTTTGCAAACATATTTAATCTCCACTCAAACGTTATTCTATCAAGTCAAAAACTATGAGCACGTTTTAAGTGGAAAGAGTTTGAAAAATAACTCAGATTTATTTAATTGTAGAAGAAATCTATGAACTTAATGGAGATGAAAAAATCATTCAGTTATGATTAATTTCCAGTGAAGCATGAGAAAACTCATACAGGTAAGAATACCCAGGAATATGATGTATGTAGCTGTGTGCTGTCTAAAGTCACACCTGACTGGGGGCGCCTGGGTGGCTCAGTCGGTTAAGTGCCCGACTTCGGTTCAGGTCATGATCTCACGGTCCGTGAGTTCAAGCCCCGCGTTGGGCTCTGGGCTGACAGCTCAGAGCCTGAAGCCTGCTTCAGATTCTGTGTCTCCCTCTCTCTCGGACCCTCCCCGGTTCATGCTCTATCTCTCTCTGTCTCAAAAATAAATAAACATTAAAAAAAAAAAAACTTAAAGTCACACCTGACTGGACACCAGAGAGTACATTCTAGAGCGAAACCCTATGGATGGAATGGGTATGGGAAAGCCTTTACTGATCCGTTGCTCATCCCTTACTAAACATCTGAGATCTCACACAGGTGAAAGACCCATTGATGCTTATAAATTCTGCCAGAAAGCCTTTAGGAGAATTCACAACCGTGAGAAACCCTCTAAATATAACGAACGTGGGAAGCTATCCAGAGGGTGGCATTTCATTATGTAACACCAACAGGCTAAGACATTATCATTTCAGATAATCTTCAAATCATCAAAACACTTGGGCAAGAGGAATTCTGAGACTTTTCCTCTTTTCTAGATTTGCATCAGTTAGGACTCCTCGTGTTGGAAGTGACAGAATATTAAAAACCAGCTTCAGCAATAAAACAGAGTTCATTGGTGCATATCACTGAACAGTCCAGGATACCTCCTGGAAGGGAAGAGAAAGAGACAAGGTTTGGTGATTGAATCACTATTTAGAAAACCAAAGAGAGGGGCGCCTGGGTGGCTCAGTCGGTTAAGCGGCCAACTTCGGCTCGGGTCATGATCTTGCGGTCCGTGAGTTCAAGCCGAGTTCAAGCCCCGCGTCAGGCACTGTGCTGACAGCTCAGAGCCTGGAGCCTGTTTCGGATTCTGTGTCTCCCTCTCTCTGGCCCTCCCCTGTTCATGCTCTGTCTCTCTCTGTCTCAAAAATAAATAAACGTTAAAAAAATTAAAAATAAATAAAAATAATAAAAAAAAGAAAACCAAAGAGAAACAAACAAACAAACAAACAAACAAAAAATGAACTCAGTAAGATGATCGAATGCACAAGAAAGATCTTTTTTAAAACCAGTGACATTGGGGCGCCTGGGTGGCTCAGTCGGTGGGGTGGCTCAGTTGGTTGGGCGGCCGACTTCGGCTCAGGTCATGATCTCATAGTCTGTGAGTTCGAGCCCCGCATCGGGCTCCGTGCTGACAGCTCAGAGCCTGGAGCCTGTTTCGGATTCTGTGTCTCCCTCTCTCTCTGACCCTCCCCTGTTCGTGCTCTGTCTCTCTCTGTCTCAAAAATAAATAAACGTTAATAAAAAAAAATTTAAAAAAAAATAAAACCAGTGACATTGCAAATGGCCTCCAGGAGTTGATTAAAATAAAAATGGGCAAGTATTCTATTCAGAATAATGTTTATATAAAATACTTAGAAGTGAGTGCAACCAAAAATAAAGTGTCTTTATTACTGGACAGAGCAAAACTGACAGTAAATACTTCAGTGTCCTGGGTTCAAATAATGTTAGAAATAAGTGAATAAGAACCTGAAGAAAAAGAGGCTCACAAAAACGCTATAGAGATGATGGGGGGAAACCCCCATCATTTTAACACTAACAGGTTTCTATCAAATACCACTGAAATTAAAGTCTGGTTCTTTCCTGTTTGCACTGCTGATTAATGACCTGGTTTACACACACGTTGATGAAAACCAAGCAGCATGACTGTTATCACCAAGGAAGGCTGAGAACAGGGTTTCCCCAGGCACGGGAATTGGTGGGAGACAGACATCCAGATCTCATCTGAATGTGGACATTGGAGGGTCTCGCAGCCACCCGGAAGTGATCGAGCAACCCCAGGTGGGTCCTGGGAGACACAGGAGTCAGAAGGAGGAACAGAGAAGATCTTGATTTACGATGGACACGTTAATCAATGCACGTGGTTACTGAAACTCCTGGGTACTGTCCCCCCTGCCCAGCTCCCCACGAGGTGGTCGGTCCATGTAAACAGTAAGGATGAATATTTACATCGTTCTCAGCTTATTCTAAGTACTTTCCACAGACTGAATTAGTTCATTGAATCACTGCAAGACCCCACGAAAGAGATTTCATGCCTAAGCCCTTTTCCAGATAAGGAGGTTAAGTAATTTACCCCAGGTCACACCCGAGCTGAGAGACAACGCCCAGATTTGAACCCTGGCGATCTGGTCTGGTGTCCTAGCTCATCTATTCTGGCTGGTCATGAGGTTCGGGGTCTGGGGAGTTCACTCATCAGGGCTGCAGGAACCCCGACAGCCATCAGCTCTCCTACTGTACTAGCATTACTAAGAGTATCAGTTTTCTATTGCTGCGTTGCAAATCACCACAAACTTAGCAGCTGAAAACAACCCTCGCCCAGGAGCACCCGGCTGGCTCAGTCAGAGGGGCGCGTGACTCTTGATCTCAGGGTTGTGAGTTTGAGCCCCACGCTGGGTGTAGAGATTCCTTGAATAAATAAAACTTAAGGAAGCTTTTTTTAAATGAAAAAACAGCATTCATCTATTAGCCCACAGTTCAGTAGGTCACAAGCCCCGGGACAGTGTGGTTGACTTTTCCAATGCTGGTTCTCACAAGGCTGAAATCAAGATGTTGGCAGGGACCTCTTCCAGATTCATTGTGGTCGTTGGCCGAATTCTGTTCCTTGGTGGGTGGTGGCCGGGGATCACGCCCAACTTCCAGAGACCACTCTTAAGACCTTCCTACACGGCCCCCTCAGTTTTCAAAACCAGCAATAGAAAACTGTGTCAAATCCCCCTAATGCTTTGAAGCGCTTGGATTTCAGGATAGGCTCCATCACTTTTTAAAGCTTATTTATTTATTTTGAGAAAGAGGGAGGGAGAGAGAGAATGAGCCAAGGAGGGGCAGAGAATCCAAAGTGGGCTCTGTGCTGACAGCAGAGAGCCAGATGCGGGGCTCAAACTCACTAATCGCAAGATCATGACCTGAGCCGAAGTCCTACGCTTAACCAACTGAGCCACTCAGGCGCCTTGGGCTCCATCACTTTTAAAGGCTTTCATGATTAGACCAGGCCCACTGAGAATAATCCCTCCCTTTTAAAAACATAAAATTATATGTGCCACGTAATGTAACCTGATCAACAGAGTAAAATGCCACATTCACAGTCCTGGGGGTTTTACAGAACATATTCACCAGGGAGTAGGGATCTCGGCATCCATCTCTGGTTTCTGCCCAGCATGCTACGGAACACTTATTGAATATTTACTCTGTTCCAGGCCCTGTTCTGAGCACTTGACATGTGTCAGCTCACTGAATCCTCACAGTAGTTCTATGAGGTAAAGATGAAAAATTATCCCCATCTCACAGATGGGAAAACTGAAGCACCAGGAGGTCATAAATGTGCCCAAGGACACAGCTAGCACACTGCAAAGCTGGGATTCAAACTGGGCAATAGGACTCCAGAGCCTACGCTGTTAACAATGAAGAAATGAGTCCCCTCTGGCATGGCCGCCATGTACAGTTGTACAGTCTGTGTACTGCACAAAAGCTCCTGCCTGGGACAGAAGTAGGAAATCTAGCCCTCTGTCTGCTCACCATGCCATGGTCACTACTTTCCTTCTCACTGTGCCTGGAGGAAGGGATGTCCTTTTCTTCCCACAAAAGTGTCATCCATAAGCCCAGCCATGAATCTTTGGGTCTGTCTGACCAGAAGGTACTTTTCCCCTAATTTGCACACATTTATTCTAAATCCCAGGAGCAGCTTGGTTTACGGGCTCTGGACACACTGGTTTCCCTGTAAGTAGGGCTCTTCCTTATCTTCACCCAAATCCCACCTTGGCTCCCAGATTGAGGATTTCTTTTCATCTTGGAGCTTTCAAGCTTCCTAGGCCTCAATATTTTCCTAGCAGCCCGTGGTAGGACATGACCCAGAAAGAACGCACCTTTCAGTGGTTCGGCCACCCGTGCCCATCACTGTCGGGCCATCCGTTCACTGCTCAGTGCAGAGAGAGAGGCAAAAGAACAAAGTTGGGTTCTTGTGGGGAAGACAAGATTTGCACATAATAAAATATTTACCAATATTATTTTACATAAAATAGCTTTTGCAGGGGCGCCTGGGTGGCTCAGTCGGTTAAGCGTCTCATGGTTTGTGAGTTCAAGCCCAGTGGCTGGGTTCTGCACTGATAGTGTGGGGCCTGCTTGGGATTCTTTCCCTCTCTCCCTCTCCCACTTGTGCTTTCTCTCTTAAAATAAAAAATAAGAAAACAGCTTTTGGCAATTTTTACGCCCCCCAGACACATACACACATGCACATTTTATATATCGCATATTATATATATAATTTTATATATAATATATACATAAATAAGTTCTTTTACTGTTTATTTATTTTTGGGAGAGAGAGTGTGCAAGTGGGGGAGGGGCAGAAAGAGGGAGACAGGATCTGAAGCAGGTTCTTCACGGACAGCACACAACCTGACGTGGGGCTCAAACTCACAGACCGCGAGATCACGACCTGAGCCAGAGTCGGACACTCAATAGACTGAGCCACCCAGGTGCTCCTAGATATATAAAATTCTATATATATATCTGTGATTAAAATATCACATTTTATATATAATATATATAATATCTGTTTCTCATAGATATTTGAAGCCAAAATACCCCCAATAGCCAGAGAGATGTGGTGTTTGAGCGCATAATACACACATACACATCCATGCATTCAAATACCGCATCTCTCTGGCTATTTGAGCGGCACCTAACTTTCAAGAATCCAATATTTACCGCAGGACTCTCCTGTCTCCTCCTCCCTTCAGTGGGTTGTAAAACCAGATAGCTGGGAGCACTCTCATGGATCCCCCTTGTCTCGCATCACCCGTGAACAGCTGCTGGCCTGGCCTGCTACTCTATCACCTCAGGACACACTGCTCATCCAGAGCACCACCTCCTTTGTTCAGTATCTCCTAAGTGAGCTCAGACTGGCTTAAACAATAATAGGAATTCATGGGTGCACGTAATAGAGATGTCAGAGGGAGGGCTGATAGGTGGGAATCAGGCGAGGCTCTATCCAGCAGCTTAAATAATGTTGACAGTAACCCAGTTTCTCTATCTGTCCATGCTACTTGCAGTATGTTGACTTGATCCTCAGTCTCTACCTGGTGGTCTCCCATGTGCCCCAGGCTCCATCTTCCGAGCAGCAACATACCATATTATCTAGGGGACAAGAGAGCAAGCATCTATTTTCCAGAAACCCTAGTAAATGGCTCTGCGTGGGATATGTACCAATGGAGGGGTTGCAATGGAGGTGGTAGCAATGGAGGGGGGCGGTGCACTGACTAGTTAGACACAAGAACATTCTTAGAGTTAATCAGAGAGGGAGGCAAACCATAAGAGACTCTTAAATGCAGAGAAAAAACTGGGGGTTGCTGGAGGGCAGGTGGAGGGGGGATGGGCTAAATGGATGATGGGCGTTAAGGAGGGCACTTGTTGGGATGAGCACTGGGTGTTACACGTTAACAGATGAATCACTGGGTTCTACTCCCGAAACCAATACTACACTTTATGTTAACTAACTTGAATTTAAATAAATTTTTAAAAATTAAAAAGAGAAAAGGACATTCTTAGGTGTAGGGTCAATTCTATCCAATTCTATCCTATCCAAAGAGAAAGGAGTTCTAATGGAAATTTTGCGCAATCTCCTTGATGCTCCTTGAACTGGTCAGCAATCCAGTGGCTCCGTTTTCAAAATATCCAGAATCTGATCACTTTTCCACACTGCTCTCCTGATCTGAACCACCATTTTCTCTCCCTTGGATTTTACACAAGTCTCACTACATCCACCTTTTCCCCCTTACAGACTCAGAACAGTTACAAGAAACTGGAAACAAACCCAATGGCAATCAACTGGCAAATGGACAAATAAATTGTGGTATAGCCATCAAGGAAATACTCCTTCAGCAAAAAAAGGAATGAACCACTGATAGTTACAGCAACATGGATGAATCTCAAAATCATCGGATGCAGAAAAGAAGCCAGACACAAAAATGTAAATATTGTATGATTGCACTTATATAATACTTTAGAAAATGCAAATGAATCTGTAGCAACAGGGCACATGGTGGGGGACTTTTAAAAAGGGGCCGAAGGAAACTTTTGGAAGTGATGGATAGGTTCACTGTCTTGATGGTGGGGACGGTTTCACAGGGATACATATATCACAAAGCATCAAATTGTTTGCTTTAAGTATGACTCATCTATTGTAGGTCAACTTTTTAACGTTGTAAAAATTTTTTTTAAATCTAGGAAGAAAATATAAGGCAAACATCACCAATAAGTATAAAAGCAGCAATCAGGTAAGCAGAAGATAGAAAAGAAGAGACAGGGATATACAAATATCAGAGACTGAACCTCGAAAGTAGTCCAAGAGTCGGCAAGCCTAACGAGGGAAAAAAGACAGAACACACACAGGATCAGAGTCTTGAATGACCAAGAAGCAGCCACATATACACATTAAGTTCCCAGGGTAAAAAGACAGTGTATGCTAATTTATGGTAATATATTTGAAAATCTCAGATGAGTGCTTTTCTAGGAAAGGCTGAGCAGAGTTCTTTGGGTAAAATTTTCAAATACTTGAGAAACATGTAGTTAATAGAAATGTTCCAGAACATTAAAAAAGCAGACTAGTTCTGATACCACAGAACACCCCTAGTGCACACCCTATAACCTGCAGGGTCCCCGTTCTGTCCATTGTACCCGAGGCCGGGGATAGGACCCTGCGCCTTAACCTTGACTTCTCCCACAGGCTACTTCCTCACTGCCAGAAAGTCCTGGTTATTCTCCCTCAAAGCTCCTCTCTCGTTAGTCACCCCCTCTCGCTTTCCATTACCAAGTTCCGATCATCTCTTGTATGGACCTTTTAAGTTTATTTATTTGAGAGAGAGAGAGAGAGAGAGAGAGAGAGCGCGCGCGTGAGCACAAGCAGGGGAGGAGGAGGAGGAGGAGGAGGAGGAGGAGAGAGAATCCCAAGCAGGCTCCACACTATCGGTGCAGAGCCTGACATAAGGCTCAAACCCAGGAACCATGGGATCATGACCTGAGCTGAAATCAAGAGTCAGACGCTCGACCAACTGAGCCACTCAGGCACCTCAGCATGAAAGCCAGCTTAAGGCCATATACGGACAAACTATATAGTATTATTAAATCATATTAACTGCACCAAAAAGAAGGCTCAGGTTGGTGTCAGTATGTTGTTAAAATGTCTAATAATTACCCACTTAGTATTATTTTCCATTTACTTGTTATTATTCCCTTTCAAGGACAGTGCCGAAGGAAAACGGCTCCTTTCTGGGAATCTTCTAATAGCATGCTCCCCTCCCCCTCCCTCTCCCCCTCCCTTCCTCACCCCCTCTTTCTGGCTTTAATCTTGTATTTCTCAGAGGCGCTGTCAGCTCCCCACTGAAAGTGATGTACAGCTTACATTAAAATGTCTATATTTGAAAATGCATTGAAATCTACTTAAAGAGGGGCGCCTGGCTGGCTCAGTCGTGACCTTTGATCTCCGGGTTGTGAGTTCAAGCCGCGCATTGAGTGTAGAAATTACTTAAAAAATAAAGTCTTTAAAAAATCTATTTAAAGAAAAGCTGTCAGGCAGAGCTGGATAATGTGGAAAACCTTGCGGCGGTGGAACTGGAGTGTCTCAGTACTGGGTGTTCTTTTTTTTTTTTTTTTTTTTTTAACACCTTTCTTTTTTTTTTTTTTTGGGACAGAGAGAGACAGAGCATGAACGGGGGAGGGGCAGAGAGAGAGGGAGACACAGAATCGGAAACAGGCTCCAAGCCATCAGCCCAGAGCCTGACGCGGGGCTCGAACTCACAGACCGCGAGATCGTGACCTGGCTGAAGTCGGACGCTTAACCGACTGCGCCACCCAGGCGCCCCAGTACTGGGTGTTCTTGATTTAAACGGGGAATGTCTCCTTAAAAAGCGCCCCCCCCCCCCGCCCCGCCCCGCCCCGCCCCGCCGCCCGGACCAGAATCTAGTTTCTGCGGAGATTGGGCGGGAGCGACCATTTTATTACTTGGCTTCCAGCGCCATCTAGTGGCGACATATAGCAACTGCCACAGGAATTTACAGGCACAGGCTCGCAGGTGCACAGCAAAGTCCCGAAACAAACCCAAGGACGCCTTTGTGTCCCCAGGAATGCAGAGTCATTGCTCCCTCATGGGCTGCACGTACCTTAAGGCTTAACACAATGCAAACGTCCCTCTGGGCTCGCCACTCACTCCCATGTGTGTTGATGGCGTTAATATTTCCCTGCAACGTGAAATAAATCTTTACGTCAAAAAAAAAAAAAAAAAAAAAGGAGGGGGAGGAGGGGGGAGGAGGAGGAGAGGGAGGAGGAGAGGGAGGATAGGGAGGAGGAGGAGGAGGAGGAGGGGAAGGGGAAGAAAAGCCAAAGAAGAGTCAGAGAAATCTTGCTTATTTAGAGCAGGGGTTTCTCCAGGTATGGCTCCTAGACCTCCTAAACCAGAAACTCGAGAGGTGGGGCCCAGACGCCCCCCCCCCTTCCCCCACCACCTCCCTGGGATTCTGTCGCAGGCTCAAGGCTCAGTCCTTCCGTTTAGAGCAGGGGTTCGCAACCAGAGGTGACTCTGCCTCCTAGTGGACGTTTGCAGACGTCCTGAGACATTTTGGTTGTCACGACTGGTGCGGGTGCATGGTAGGAGGTGGTGCTATTGGCATCTAGCGGGTAGAAGCCAGGACACAGAACATCCGGCTACAACAAGGAATTACCAACCTTCAAATGCCAGTTGTGCCCAAGCTGAGAAACCCCACGTTACAGTCTGGCATTTCCCCCACTGCCCCCCGACCGCCCCTTCCCTCCTCCAGCTTGACTCGTCCCTGTGCTCCTGCTCCCTGTGCCCAACTCTGACCGGCACGGTAGATATTCCGAGTATTTAACTGATAGGGCGCCGGCCAATCCCAAGGAGACCCTGACCAATGACCTGGGCTCCAGCTGGGAGCGGTTGGTACAGCTGCTCTACCAGCTCTTGCTGCCCAGACGCCCAACCCCCTGGGCCTTTGCAGCTCTCACTCAATTGTGAGCCGGTCTCAGACTGATAATGTTATCATGGTCATTGTTTCAAGTGTATCTATTTATTTTTCTGTGACGTCTATACCCAACGCGGGGCTTGAACTTACAACCCCAGGACCGAGAGTCACATGCTCTTCTGACTGAGCCAGTCAGATGCTCTGATTTATAGGAATTTTCCCTCTAGATTTATAGTTTTGTTTTATTTTAATGTTTTCATTTATTTTGAGAAACGGAGAGAGTGCGAGTGAGGGAGGGGCAGACACACACACACACACACACACACACACACACACACACACACACAGAGTCCAAAGCAGGCCCCAGGCTGTCAGCAGAGAGCCCAGTGCAGCGCTGAAACTTACACACCATGAGATCATTCCCGGGGCCGAAGCCAGACGCTTAATTGACTGACTGCCCAGGTGCCCGGCATATTGATTATTCTAAGTTAAAAGTTCTTAAGCAAGAGCAGGTGAAAAAAACAAAAAAAGCCCAAACACTCTGACCTCCCTCTATCTCCAGAAAACAGGAAATAAATCTCTCATGTGAAAGGTACCCTCCGTCTGCCAGGGGGTAAAGAGACATCCTTATCGCCAGAGTTAGAAAACGTAGAGCCAAGAACTCTGGATATAAACCACCCTTATTATTTTTACTAATTTACTACCTCAGCTCAAATCCTGTTTAGAATCCCTTACTAATTGAAACTCCCAAACGTAAGTTTTCTCGGTCCTGCCGAGATTTATTGTCACTTTGCCTAAAAAGCATAAAAACTGCTTGTTTTGGTCATTTTGGGGGGGAGGTCTCAGTTTCATTACTGGGCCTCCTCTGTGTGCACATAATTAAACTTCGTGTTTTTTCCTCCTTTGACTCATGTCAATTCCATTCTTAAACCAGCTGGAAGAATCTTGAAGGGTAGAAAAAAAAATTTCTTCCCCAGTATCACCATGCTGTACATTAGATCCCCAGAACTTATTCACCTTATGACTGAAGGCTCTTACCCTTTGACCAACATCTGCCCGTTTCCCCCACCTCCAGCCCCTGGAAACCACCATTCTGTGAGTTTGACTCTTTCTTCTCCTTCTTCTCCTTCTCCTTCCTCCTCCTCCCCCTCCTCTCCCTCCTGCCTCTCCTCTCCTTCCTCCCCCCTTCCTTCCCCTCCTCCTCTTTCTCCCCGCTTCTTCTTTTTAAATATTCCACATAAGTGAGATTTTCTGGTATTTGTCTTTCTCTGACTTTTCTCACTTAGCATAACACTAAATTCTTCTGCGTTGCTACAAATGGCAAGACTCTCTCCTTTCTCCTAATATCCCATCATACGCTTTATTTTTAATCATATAAATAATTATACCTTCAGCCACTGGCTCTTTCAACAGTGCTGACTAGAACCTGGGGTTTCTTTAGGCATCTGCAAAAGACCACAGAGCCATTCTCTTTCTTCGTCCTTGTATAAGGACTCTCAAGTTTCCACTTTAATCCCGGCAAAAACGTACCTGACAGCCTTCTTGGGGCAACTGGAGGTTGGAGCCCTCGCTCAGCCCTTCCTTGGCCAGCCACACTGGTCTGGCATCCGTGCCTGCAACGGACAGAATGTCTGTGTGTCCCATGCTCATTTGTTGGACTCTAACCCGCAGGTGATGTCTCTCGAAGGTGCGCCCTCACACGGGCACCAGTGCCCGCATTAAAGGGACCCCAGGGGGCCCCCTCCCCCTCTCCCCCACTCGAGAACACAGAGAAGACGCAGTCTGTGAACCGGAAAGCAGGTTCTCACTAGACAACAAATCTGCCAGTGCCTTGTTCTTGGACTCCAGCCTCCAGACTGCGAGATGCAAACCGCCCCATCTGTGTAATTCTGTGACAGCAGCCCGGTGACAAAGACACCCTCGCCCTTCTTCCCTTCACAGGGACTCCCACCTGTGTGAGGAAGGAGGTGGCTCAGGCTGTTGCCATGGAAACGGAGGGGGGCAGGGCGGGGTGTGTGCAGGGCTTGGGGGGGGGGGGGGGGGGGGAGGCTGGAGAAGGGACGGTGCCCAGAGGCCGAGCTCTCCCAGGCTTTGCAGTCGGCCTGTGTGTGGGATCCAGATTCCGACCCAGCCGCACAGGAAAAAAACACGGAAACTGGGCCTGTGATCTCTCCTCTCCACGCCCCAGTCTCCTCTTCTAGAACACCAGTTATAAGCACTCCTGGACCACAGGGTTGGTGAGGACGTAAAGCACATTACCCTGTAAAATGCTCAGCACCAGATCTGACTTCTTTCGGCCTGTGTTTCTCAAAGTGGGGCCCAGAGACCGCAGGCCTCAGAGTGCCCGGCTGGAAGTCTTGTTAAAAACACAGAATCTCGGGGCCCCAGAAACTAAGGAAGCAAAACCTTTGGACTTCAGTTCACTCTGAAACATCACCCTGCCTTGTTTTCTTCAGAGTGTGTGTGTGTGTGTGTGTCCATATCCGTAACGATTTTTTAAAATCTGCTAATGATCTGCCCCTCTGCCCTGTGGTGTGAGCTCTCTCTGGGTCTGTCCCTCTAAGGAGGGCGGATCCATGGGATGCCAAAGTCAAAGGAGGGGAGGGGGAGGCGTGGAGAGGCTGCAGATCTGCAGCAAAGAGGGAGGGGACGGAGCCTCCTGTCGACAGAACGTCTCCATCCAAACCGGAACCAGCCGGTGGGGACAGCAGGTGGGGAGACGGACCGTTGGAGGTGCCGTCCTCTGTGGGGTGAGCTCACAGATTCTCGGTTACTTCTGGGGGGCGGGGCAGGAACTACGTGTCAAAAGGCCCGGGCTGGCAGCTCACAGACAGAACTGCCCTCTCCCCATCTCTTGGTTCAGTTGCTTTGGGTTAAGACCTCGCACATGGGTGCCAGAAGCTCGCCAGCAATTGAGGCCAGTTGCCAAAAGATGGCGCTACTGGAATATTGTCTAAAACGTCCTCAGTCGGGGAAGAAAACGAAGGCTCTTGTTGCTTCAGATTCATTTCAATCCACTTTTTTCCCCAAAGAGGGAACTACCTCCCCAGAGGGGAAACGGGTGAATTTGGAGAGGGGGAAGGCAGGGGAGCAAACTGCACCCACGCCCCGGCGTCCCGGTCCCAACCCAGCAGCCGGGCTCGGGAGCAAGGGCTCCCAAAGTCGGCTTCACAACCGGCTCCACCGCGTCGTGACCGTGTGCCCTTGCCCAGATGCGCTCGTCGAGCCGGTCACCGTGCCAGGCAGCATTTCCGCCCTCTAAGAATTTGCGTTCTGATGGGGCGACAGACGGTGAATATGGTGACAGGGTAAAATATATAGGGTGTTAGTGTCAAATACTAAGGAGTGTCCAGGAAGACACCTTGGGTTAAATAGAACGGTTTGGTTTGAAATGCGGGAGAAGACACATAGCAGGAGGCCAGCGCGGAGGAAGGTGCCATCGAAACTGGCGTTGGGAGGGGCGCCTGGGTGGCTCAGTCGGTTGGGCGGCCGACTTCGGCTCAGGTCATGATCTCGCGGTCCGTGGGTTCGAGCCCCGAGTCGGGCTCTGTGCTGACAGCTCGGAGCCTGGAGCCTGCTTCCGATTCTGTGTCTCCCTCTCTCTCTGACCCTCACCCGTTCATGCTCCGTCTCTCTCTGTCTCAAAAATAAATAAACGTTAAAAAAAAAAATTAAGAAAAAAAAAAGAAACTGGCTTGGGAAAAACCTATTCTAGAATCTGGATTCGCTCTGGGGGTTTCTGGGGAAGAGTCTCAGGAAGCTGGGCTTTGTTCTACGTTGGATGTGGCCAGGAACGGAGGGTGATGCAGTGACCGAGAGTCTCTGTCCACCATCCGGAGCAGGAGCAGGGCTGAAGCTGGGACTGGCGAAGAGCGCTGGCCAGGACAGAGGACTTCTTGTTCGTTTTTGAGTCTCGGGCGACGTTCAGGTCTGGGTTCGGACCTGATTAGAAAGTGGGTTGCCGGAGTCCAGCTCCAGCAGGTCCAGGGGTTCCCGAAGGAAGAACGGCGTCGGTGAAAATAAAATAAAACTAAAATAAAAAACTGGAAAATAAAAAACTAAAACTAAAATAAAAATGGACACAGACAACAGCAGTGTGTTGAACTGGCCGATTTATTGCAGTAAACGTGGCATTGTATTTGCTAGTGATTTGCTAGTGTAACATACGTCATCTATGTTTTTCTAACATCACCTAATTTTGAAAATGTTCCTATGTATAAACGACCTTTAAGAAATAAATAACATGGTGATTTTCCCCTAACTTTCCCACATACCCTTTGATTATAGATTAATTTCTTACATTATTCCATTATGCATCTGCGTTTATCTATAATCTACAAAGCATTTGCTTTGCTGTTCTCGTGAAAGGCCCTCCGTTTCTCAACACCTCAAGTGGGACAGTTACAGGGACATGACCTCCTAACCACATGAGGCCAGAAGAACAATGTGTCTGCCTCGGTCTGAGGTGCGAGAAAGGGGCCGAAAAAGCCTTTAGAAACCCATGCCTCACACATTCTCAGAGAGACCATGCACCTAGGAACCAATGAACCGTTCTGTAGCTTAACCCACTAGGTTCAGTCATCATCTGGAATGCCTCCTGGGGGGCCAGGTGGGCCTAGGGGTTGAAGTCACCCGTGCCCAGAGATACACTCCTTAGTTGCCGGAGTGAGGCTTTCAAATCCATGTCTCTCCTTTACGGGCCCTCTTTGCTGGCAAAGGCGTGAGGCTATCCTTCCTGTAAGTAGAGGAGTCTCCATAGGGGATGGCGAGGGCTAAACGGAAGGCCGCTCAATTTCTTGCGGGGCGTTATTTTCTTCCCTGATGGTTCTTTTCCCAGGGGGGGGTCTGCCGAGGGCAATTCCCCAACAGACAATACCCCAGGTAGTTTTTTGGGTTTTTTTTTAATTTTTTTTTAAACATTTATTTATTTTTGAGACAGAGAGAGACAGAGCATGAATGGGGGAGGGTCAGAGAGAGGGAGACACAGAATCCGAAACAGGCTGCAGGCTCTGAGCTGTCAGCCCAGAGCCCGACGCGGGGCTCGAACTCACAAAACCGTGAGATCGTGACCCGAGCAGAAACCAAGAGTCAGATGCTTAACTGACTGAGCCACCCAGGTGCCCTGAATATATATCTATTTTAAGTTTATTTACTTGAGAGAGAGATTGTGTGGGAAGGGCAGAGAGAGAGAGTGGGAGAGAGGAAGAGAGAGGGAGAGAGAGACTGTTTATCAGGTTTCTCTCCCATAAAATTACTCTTTTTTCCCCTTCCCACACTGTACTCTATACACGGGGCCCACCAGGCACAGCCCACACCTGAGAGTAAAGTTACGCTCCAGCTACTTGAGGCCAGAGAATCTAAAAAAAAATTGCATGGAGCTTTTCTGTATGGGAAATTTCTCTTGTTTCCCCCTGCAAAACTAATAATTGTTTTATTTTATTTATTTATTTTTTTAAGGAAGCTCTAGACCCAACGTGGGGCTTGAGCTCATGACCCCAAGGTCAAGAGTCACATGCTCGGCTGACCGAGGCAGCCAGGCGCCCCACTAAGAATTGGTTTTTTTTTTTTTTTTTTAATTTTTTTTTTCAACGTTTTTATTTATTTTTGGGACAGAGAGAGACAGAGCATGAACGGGGGAGGGGCAGAGAGAGAGGGAGACACAGAATCGGAAACAGGCTCCAGGCTCCGAGCCATCAGCCCAGAGCCTGACGCGGGGCTTGAACTCACGGACCGCAAGATCGTGACCTGGCTGAAGTCGGACGCTTAACCGACTGCGCCACCCAGGCGCCCCAAGAATTGTTTTTAAGTAGGGGCGCCTGGGTGGCTCAGTTGGTTAAGCGGCCGACTTCACCTCGGGTCATGATCTCGCACTCCGTGAGTTTGAGCCCCGCGTCGGGCTCTGTGCTGACAGCTCAGAGCCTGCAGCCTGTTTCGGATTCTGTGTCTCCCTCTCTCTGACCCTCCCCCGTTCATGCTCTGTCTCTCTCTGTCTCAAAAATAAATAAATGTTAAAAAAAAAATTTAAGAATTGTTTTTAAGTATAAGCATGTTTTATGTAATGTCTGAGCCAAACTTACATGAAAAAGTTACACGTTGTTTATCTGGATTCGAACTTAAATGAAATCCTGCATTTCATTTGGCAACCATGCCCCAGCCCCATTTATCTATAGGCATTCTTGACGTCCCCAATATTGGACGTCCAATAGGCATCTCAAAATAACAAACCAAAATCTAAGCCACTGGTTGCACCCTCACCCACCCAGCCAGCCGCTCCCGCAGGATTCCCAGAAAGGCATCTCGTTCCTCGGCTGCCCAGGCCCCAGTACCTGGGAGGATGCTGACTCCTCTCACTTCTCATAGCCAGTCAGAAGATCACGGCCAATCCTCGTTCAAGCAACAAGGTACTGCCACCAGTTCATTAATTGCGACAAATCACACTAATTTAAGGGGCTAAGAATAGAGGAAACCAGGTGTGGGGTATAACGGGAAATTTGGTGCTAGCTTGTAACGTTTCTCCCAATCTAAATCTTTTCTAAAACAAACACACGTATTAAAGACTACTTGTTGGGGCGCCTGGGTGGCTCAGTTGGCTAAGGATCCAACTTCGGCTCAGGTCATGATCTCACGGGTTGTGAGTTCAAACCCCATGTCGGGCTCTGTGCTGACAGCTGGGAGCCTGCAGCCTGCTTCGGATTCTGTGTCCACCTCTCTCTCTGTTCTTCCTCGGCTCATGCTCTGTCTCTCTCTCCTTCAAAATAAATAAAACATTAAAAAATTACTTGTTGTTTTCCGAAATTCATATTTAACTGGGTGTCCCGCATTTTCATCTGTGAACTCTGGTAACTCTGTTCTGTTATCTCTAACCCAGATATGGATTCTGGTGCCATCGGCATGTTTGCGAAGGAAGTGAGCGCGGTTAACAAGCAGGAGGTGGGGCCACGGCCAGCGCGGGGTGTCTGGGTGTTCGCTGTTGGGGCAAAGTGGTTGGCAGCATTCCTGCTGTGTGACAGCTATATCTCTCTGTGCCTCAGTTTCCCATCTGTTAAAGTGGAGATTACACTCATGCCGCCCCTTGGGCTCTTTGGGAGGGGAAGTGAGTTGCGCTGGATAAAGCATTTGTCATCACATCGGGTATAGACCCCAAACCGTGGAGTCAACTTCCACCTGAATTTACCAATTCAATCTTCTTTATGGATATGCCTGTATATATGCCCATATAGACATGTACTTGGGTAAATACAAATTATATCTCCAGGTTTTTTTTTTTTAATTTTTTTTCAACGTTTTTTATTTATTTTTGGGACAGAGAGAGACAGAGCATGAACGGGGGAGGGGCAGAGAGAGAGGGAGACACAGAATCGGAAACAGGCTCCAGGCTCCGAGCCATCAGCCCAGAGCCTGACGCGGGGCTCGAACTCACGGTCCGCGAGATCGTGACCTGGCTGAAGTCGGACGCTTAACCGACTGTGCCACCCAGGCGCCCCTCCAGGTTTTTAAAAAGAGTGGACACGTTAGGTTCTCGTGGAACGTTCCATTCTTTCTGACTGTGTTGGAGAAATTGATTCCAGAAGAGCTTCATCGAGCACTGACTGTGCCAGACACCATGGTAAACTCTTTCAAATAAATAAAGCGCTCAGAATACAAAGCCCAGTGTTGTCAGTTCCTAACATTTGGATGAAAACTGCTGGAGGATGGAATCCGGGGGTAATTTGCTCAACAAAGTGGGTATTCAGACACATGTGATTTTAAACAGATGTCTCCAGAATGCCGTCCACACTGTTTTGTGTCTAAGAGAAACCTTCCCCATCCTTGATTACATGGGATGCATTTAATTCTTGGAATCCCGCCTGGCCTTTAGCTCAATGGAAAATTCTGTTGATGATTGTCATCTGGCTGTGGGAGAGGCAGTAAACGTCCTCGCTATCTTTTCTCCCTGAGCGCAAGCCCTCAATGCCTTTATCCTTCTCCCGCTGTCTCTCTCCAATGTCCCTCCAATGCTCTCCCCATTCCCGCTGCCCCCAGCCTCCCTATATCCTCGATGACTGGCCTACCTACCCCTATCTCTCCCTCCTGTGTTGCAGGCTGGCCCCCCTTGGCAAGAGCCATTGCGATCCACCAAGCCTCTCAGGATGAAAACCCAGAAGAAATCCCCCCGTTGGTCCCCTTCTCCGGGACCCCTTTGGCCAAGCCACCTGCCGGCCCCACTGAGCCGGCACCCTCCCCCGTTGCCTGCACACCCCATCAATGTACTGTGAATGTGTTTCTCACCCCTAGACTGGATCGCCAGCAACTCTGGCCTGGGAACCAGGCTGGCACCCTTGCTTCGGGCCTCCCAACATGGCCACTTTTGCATTAATCAGTCTCTTTTGGTCCCATCGAGATCATTCATTTGGGCATCATCCCATTAGAATCAAAATGTATATTTTTTTCTCTGTCAGAGACGTCATTAGAGTGGCAAATGGCAGGCCTGTCTCATCATAAATAGATACATAAAAGTTCTAAACAAATTTATATACCCAACAGTATATAAAAGGATGCACATCATGTCCTAGCTGACTTACCAGACAGGAAAAAAAGAAAAATAAAAAGAGTTTGATGCATCCATCTTCTTCCTCTCTCAGAATCACGCACAGATCTGAAGCTCTTTCTGGGGAGTCCGGCCGTCTTGGTCCATCTAGGCTGCTGTGTCAGAACCACACACACGGGGTGGCTTATACACAACAGTAACTAGTTTCTCACTATCTGAGGCTGGAAGTCCAAGATCAAGGCACCAGCAGATTTGGTGTCTGGGGACAGCCCTTGTCCTGGCTCCCAGTCGGCCATCTTCTCGCCATCACATGACAGAGGGCGTGAGGAGGCTCTCTGGGACTTCTCTGTTGTTTTCTTTTTAAAGTTCATTTATTTATTTTGAGAGAGAGAGAGAACATGAGTGTGAGCAGGGGAAGGGGAGAGAGAGAGAGAGGGAGAGAGAGAGAGAGAGAGAGAGAGAGAGAGAGAGAGAATCCCAAGAGGCTCAATGGTGTCAGCACAGAGCCCAACACGGGGCTTGAACTCACAAACCTTGAGATCATGACCTGAACTGAAACCAAGAGTCGAATGCTTAACCAACCGACTGAGCCACCCAGGCGCCCCTCTTGGTTGTTTTCCATTGAGGTATAGTTGACATATCACCTTATATTACTTTCAGGTGTACAACATAATGCTTTCCTATTCTCTTATGCTGTGAGAAGATCACCACAATATGTCTGGCTAACATCTGTCACCACACAGGGTCACCACTTTTTTTTCCTTGTGATGAGAACATTTAAGATCTATTCTCTTAATAACTTTCAAATATGTAATGTGGTGTTAGTAACTATCCTCACCTCTTACAAGGGCACCGACCCCATTAGTGAGGGCTCCACCCTCACAGCCTCATCACCTCCCAAATGCCCACCCCCAAATACCATCACACTGGGGATTAGCTTTCAACATATGAATTTTGGGAGGATACAGCGTTCAGTCTATCCCATCAACCAAGGACATCACCCCGGTCCACTAGCTACCCAGTGCCTTCCACATGGTGTGACAAACATAGTCTACACATATACTTATTTTTATATATTTTGTATATTATTATATAATGCATGTTTTATATATTATTTATTACATATATTTTATTTTTATTTTATATTTATATTTTATATAAATGTTTGTTTATTTTTGAGAGAGAGAGAGAGGCACCAGCAGGGGAGGGGCAGAGAGAAAGGGAGACAGTGTAGAACCCGACATGGGGCTAGAACTCCTGACCCGTGAGATCATGAGCCAAAATCAAGAGTTGGATGCTCAACTGACTGAGCCACCCAGGCATCTCTATTCCATATATTTTATGTATTGCAATACATATACAATGCATATACATATACATATGCAATACATCGTGTTGCATTATATATATATATATATATATATTTATTTTTTTTTATATGTTCCTTTCCCCCTTTTCTACACAATGGTGGCCACCCTTCCCATTATTACACACCTTGCTTTCCCTTCACTGTGTATTTTGCTCTTTAGTCCATAAAGAATATCCTTAGAATTTTACACAGCTGCATAGAATTCCATTGAATGCGTTCATTACAATTTAGCCAGGGGGCGCCTGGGTGGCTCCCATGGTGGATCCAACTCTTGATGGCAGGTCTTGATCTCAGGGCCATGAGTTCAAGCCCTATGTTGGGTGTGGAGCCTACAGAAGGAGAAGGAGGAGGAGGAGGAGAAAGAAGGAGAATTTAGCCAGTCCCTTCTTGAAGAACACTGAATTTGTTTGTTTCCAAAGTGCGTTATTACCAGCTATGGTACAACACAAACTGGAGTTGGTAAAAACTTGAGTTTGTGGATGGCCAAGCAGAGGGACGCCCGCAGGAATAATTAACATGCTTCAGTGTCTCTGGCTAACACCAACTCCCTCTTTCTCTGTGTATTTCAGGATATCTGCCTGCAGGGGTGTTTGTCATAATCTCCAAATTCTTCATTCTCTGTCCCTTCTGCTTAGGATCATGAAGATAAACACTTTAAGTTTATCCTTCCTTCTAAACTGCCGTCATATACTGAGGACCATGATACTTCAGAGCCCGAATGGCCATGCTTTTGAAACAAACAACATCTGTGAAAAGACCCATAATTATTAGAAGAAAATACTAGCAGTTTCTACAGTTTCACGGCCAAAAACAAGCCAACACTAGCTCAAGCAGATGTTCAAGGCTTTGTCCCTCAGCCGTCTGCTTCCCTTCCTGAGGCACGAATTTACTGAGAATTTCCCAGCCACCCAAAGCGCCACTGAGAAGCCCCTGTCCTGAGATTTTATTCTATTTTATTTCATTTTGTCCTGAGATTTTAAATCATGCCTATAACATAAGAGCAGCATCTTGACATTAATAGCAATTATTTATTTATTTATTTTTTAATTTACAGGTTTTAGTTTTAAGTAATCTCCACACCCAACATGGGGCTCGAACTTACAACCCTGAGATCAAGAGTCACACGCTCCACGGACAGAGCCGGCCAGGCACCTCAGGAGCAATCAATTTCTGAAAGCCCTGCCCCAAACAATCTCCATCGCAAGCCCCCCACCCCCTCCCCTTCCACTGACCTTGAAAGTAATGTCATTTGGGTTTTGAGTTGTGGTTGCTTCTTCGGTTTTATTCAAGTTACTGTTTCTCAGGGGTGATTGTGTGTTGGCAGTGCTAGAAAATGGGCCCAGCGTCCTTTGAAAGGACGATAAATGGAACCCTCGCCCTTTCTCTCAAGGAGAGAAAGATCCTTGAAGCTTTTGTAGCTCTGTTTCCATTCCTTACTTTTTTGTGTGTGTAACTATATTCAAGTGTCTACAGTGCTCCGGGCACTCAATCAACTTGTGTGGAAGGAAGAATGAGATGCTGTTGAGCGGGGAGAACAGGTAATGGGTATGTTGCTAACACCCACAGCTGCTGCAGACCTGTGATCTCTTCAAGACGAAGCAGCAACTTGCTTGGCCAATTTTTTCTTTCTTTCTTTCTTTCTTTCTTTCTTTTCCTTCTTTCTTTCTTCTTCCTTCCTTTTCTCTTCTTTCTTTCTTTCTTTCTTTCTTTCTTTCTTTCTGCAGTGACCCCATCTAAAGAGACCTTTTAATGAGCACCAAAGGCTTGAGTGACCAGTAATGTGGGGTGGGGTACGGATTGCGGGATTTAACCGCCCCCCGCCCCCCCACCAGCCACACCATCCCCAGCCCAGGCTGTTGCGATGTCGCCCATTCCCTCAAGGGTACTTAGCTGATGTTAGGCACAGCCCGTTGCCGTGGAAACCGCCGTTGGAGGGGGAGGCAGGGGTGTGAGCAAGATACTGTGAGGGACTCGGAGACTGGAATTTTCCGGTCCTGCAAGACACACGGTGTGTGGATGCGAGATCCTGGTCTCAGCACAGAGCAGGTGGTCTATAGACATTCATATTTACTATTTGTGAAAGGCATGGAAATACAGGCTCTTTGGTAATAACTTCACCTCTCTGAAGCCTCAGTCTGTTCTTCACAAACGGGTATAATCATCATTCTTACCTACTAAGGACTGTTGTTGGGGGGATTCCGTCACTTCCGGCCTACCCAGCCTTTCCTGCCCATGTGTGCCCTGGGGACCACCTGGCTCAGAATCACCTGGGCAGGTGCAGGCGTGTGGAGTTGCAAATTCCTGGGCTCCTCTCTAGACTTCCTGAGGCGAAGGATTTTGTCCAAAGTATCCATCCGCCTTCAAACCCATCACTCTTTTCCTCTTTACCCTGATGACTTCCTCACAGCGGTGTGTACATCTGTGCCTTCCAATAGAGTAGCCACAACCTCTGGCTACCGAGTGCTTGAAATGTGGCTCATCTCATTGAGAAATGTTGCACATGTGAAATAAACACCAGGTTAAATTTTTTCTTTTCTTTTATATATAGAGAAAGTGAGAGTGCAAGCAGAGGAGAGGGGCAGAGGGAGAGAGAGAGAGAGAGAGAGAGAGAGAGAGAGAGAATCTCAAGCAGGCTGTATGCTCAGCACAGAGCCCAACATGGGGCTCGATCCCAGGGGATCATGGGGTCCCAGGATCCCAGCCCTGGGATCATGACCCGAGCTGAAATCAAGAGTTGGATGTTCAACTGACTGAGCCACCCAGGCGCCCCTAAACACCAGATTTGGAAAATCTAATAAAAAATTGATATCTCATTGATCACTTTATTGCATTGGTATCATTGGTTTAAACAGTAATATTTTGCATATACTGGGTTAAATAAAACCTGTTAAGATTAGTAAAACCTGTTAAGATTAATTCCATCGCTGTCTTCTTACCTTTTTAAACATGGCTCCTGGAAAATTTTAAGTGAAAAATGCATGGTGTGCATTCAAGGCTCGCATTATATTTCCATGGCACGGTTTTAGAACCTGCTTCAGAGTGCGAAATGGTCTTGCTATATTTATTTCTTACTCGTTTGCTTTCTGCATCCCACATGATGGCGAACATTCCATGAAAGTAAAGACCTTCTCTCTCCATCTTGTTTATCCTGCATTCCCAGAGCTTAGGACAATTAAATGCACATAACTAGCCCCCAATATGTATCTGTTTAATGACTGCTTGAGAGATCAAGTAGATGTTTGGGAAGAGGGCAGAGATACCTGACAGACAGTCACGGAGGAAAACTCTCCTTCATTGATCAGCTGGGGGGTGGGGGGGGGTGGGTGTTTTCCTCCAACAAAAGGGGCCTCCTTTTTTCTGGCATTCTTCTGCTGGCTAAACCTGGATCTCATCCGATTTGCTAACTTTGGGTCCCGGAAAATCTAAATTCTTGTTGAATGAACAAATCAGTCAAATAACGAATTAGTATTGGTAAGAACAAAGGCCGTTTACATCAGTGCCGGGAGCTGCCAGGGAACAGACACCTGTGATTTCTATCTGCAAAGGCACACACAGCCAGATTCGTTTTTCCCCCTTCTGCAAAGACACCATTTTAAAGGTGCCCATTTTCAAATTGTGATGTGCCCCAAAGACGTGCTCCAATCCCAGACGTACCCAGATGGGGGTACCTCAGGTCTGTGCCCACCTCCCCCCCAACCCACCAACTCAACTCTTCTGGCAACCAGTGGTCTGCCCTGGTCCTTAAGAGAATTCACCAGGCCTTGATGATGCGGGCAGGCTCTGCCTGTCGCCATGGAAACCGCAGCCAGAGTGGTGATGGGGAGGAGGCTAAAAGACACTCAGAGAATGGAACTTTCTAGACTGTGTGTGGGTTAGAATCCCAGCCTGCCATACTAATGGCTCTCAGTGAATATTTGTGAGGGGTGGGGGGTTGGATGAAAACACAGGGTCGTGGGAAAGTGACTTCACCTTTCTGGGACTCAGTTTCCTCTTCTAAAAGTGGGGAATTTTGTCCTGCCCGGAGCCCTGGACAGGGCTGAGGGTTATAATAGGGGCTGCTTTGAAATTACGTGGCAGCGTGCCTGTCATGATGTGGCTGGGATTTTTAAAAACTGTGTTGCAGACTTGCTCTGCATCAGAATACGTGTGTGTGTGTGTGTGTGAGTGTGTGTGTGTAGGGGACGGGCACATGATTAAAAATGCAGAGTCCTGGGCTGCCCTCCAGACCAGCAATAGCAGAAGAACCCATCCCCCTTCTCCCCGCCCTCACTTCTACTCTACCCCCACTGGCTTTATTTAATGCCCGTCATCTCAGCACCGGAAATTAGCTTGTTTCTCCCCCTTCCCGGCTTTACTGAGGTATAACTGACAAATAAAAATTGTATGTCCATTTACAGTGTTTCGATACATGTTTGGACACACGTATACCCGGTGAATCAATCACCACAATGAAGCTAATTGCTGCATACCAATCAGCTCACGTGATAATGATTCGTGCATGAGTGTGTGTGTACGTAGCAAAAGTCAAGGACACAATACAATACTATTAACTGGAGTCACTCATGCTGCATATCAGATCCCGGAACTCACTCAACCCGCACGACTGAAACTTTGCGCTCTTTGACCAACATCTCCCCATTTTCCGCACCCCTGTTTCTTTTCCACTGTCTTTCCCTCACTTTGGAGTAAGTTCTGTTCCGGAAGAAGGGGGATTCTGCCTTTCTTGGTCTCCTCCTGCACCCCCAGCCCGGCTCAGGGCCTGGCACATAGTAGGTGCTTCACGCATGAATGTTTGTAAATCTGTGGGAGCGTCCGTGACTTGTTTGGAGGGAGGAAAGGTTTATGAGAGGCAGAATGACCTGGAAATGGAGGGGGGTGGGACAGAGGATGATTCTGTGGAGGGAACACCACGGAGGACGGCAGGCCGGGCGAGGGGGCGAGGCTGGCGTTCAGTATTGGGGCAGGAGGAGAATCGAGAGAAGGGAGCGGTGGAGCGGGGAGACCAATCCACGGAGCATGGATATCGGGTTGGTGCTTCCCTCCCGAGCTCTCAGGCCCCTCTGACGTCCACAGTGGAGCCTCCACGTCAAACGCTCTCCAGGCCACAGAGGGAGGGAAGCAGACGTGGCTTGAGCACATCTCGCAGCTTGGAATACTCTTCCTTTTCTGTAAAGATGAGTCCTCCCTTCCCCGACTCGTAAAACAAAAACGAAAACATGACCACCACCTCACACTCGCCAGAATGGGGGAAAAGAAAGAGACTGACAACATCAAGTGTGGGTGAGGATGTGGAACAATGAACGGAAAGGTTCGTGTGCTGTTGGTGGGAGCGTAAGACAGCACAACCACTTTGGAAAAGGTCTGGCATTTTCTTAAAAATAAGTGATCCTGTCAGTCTGGCCTCGGTGTCCTCGAGGGTCCTCAAGGGCACCCAGGAATGTCTCCTCTGGAAAGGGAACCACTGCCTCCAGCACAAAGCAAACTGGACACTGATGGCATCTGGACGCTGGGGTAAGAGAGCGTGGTGGGGAGTGTGGTAAAGGGGAGAGACTGTGTTTTTCTGAAACGGACAGGGCCTGCAGACCCGTGCAATGGCTCCCGTGCGTGAAGTTGAACCCAACATTGTTCAGCCCTTCCGGATTTCCCAGAGAAATTGGAAAACCGTATTTCCATGTTGAACCCTCTTCGGCGCTCATCCGTTATTGGTGGGTGTGGAAACTGACACAACCTGTATGGCGGCTACTGGGCATTCTCGAGGTCAGACCGGAACGCTGCACCCTCTGAGCCAGAAATCCCACTTCGAGGACTGTGTCGCACAGCTGCCCTCACACATGTGCACACGCTGCATCTCACGGCAGCATCGGTTATCACAAAGGACTGGACACAACCTCAGTATCCATGAGGAGGGGACGTGTTAAATCAGCCAGAAAACACCCATGTCACCGGATACTCCGAATCTATACGAATAAGGAGTAAGTTGCTTCCGCACCAGTATGGAATGATCTCCGTGATTTATCTACTTTATTTAACTTCTACATGTATCTTAGTAGACACCCTCTACCCATGCTCTCCCCGGGACAATCCCCACTTTAGAGCTGAGGAGCCAGGCAGAGCCCCGAGATAGCAAGTGGATAAGTGGGTTCAATCCACGCTTTTTTATTTTTTATTATTTTTTATTTAAAAAAATTTTTTTTTAAGTTTTATTTATTTTTGAGACAGAGAGAGACAGAGCATGAATGGGGGAGGATCAGAGAGAGGGAGACACAGAATCTGAAACAGGCTCCAGGCTCTGAGCTGTCAGCACAGAGCCCGACGCGGGGCTCGAACTCACAGACCGCGAGATCGTGACCTGAGCCGAAGTCGGCCGCTCAACCGACTGAGCCACCCAGGCGCCCCTCAATCCACGCTTTTACCCACCATGCCATGCTGTCTTCACATGAAGAGGAAAATAGGAAGTTGGAGAAAAATGGCAAAAATTACTATTCTGTTAAAAAAAAAAAGTGGGGGTTGACAATGCCTTGTGCTTGGAATTACACATTAAAGAACGTGTGGGGCGCCTGGGTGGCTCAGTCAGTTAAGCATCCGACTCTTGATCTCAGCTCAGGTCATGATCTCACGGTGTTGTGGGTTTGAGCCCCATGTCAGGCTCTTTGCTGACAGTTCAGAGTCCCCTTTGGATCCTCTGTCCCCCTCTCTCTTTGCCCCTCCCCTGCTGTGCTCTCTCTGTCTCTAAATATAAAATAAACATTAAAAAAAAAAAAGAATGTGTAACAGATGTGAAGGTGGAATTTTTACCGCACAACATCCCCCATACGATTATTATGTTCACTGAGTTAAGATGTAACCACCACTCAAAATATGCTACGGTTTAAAAAGGGAGAAAATGAAATTGAAAGCCATATCGGTGGCTTTGTCTTTCGAAACTTACCAGTGCCTGCCATCATATTATATGCTTATTTCCGTGTGGGCACAGAATAAGCATCAGGAAAGGAGGCCCTTTAGGCTTTTCCTTCATCTCTAGAACAAAGCCTGGAGCTTAAAATAGGCGTGGATTTAGTATATTCATAGAATCATCTATGTTCATCGTCTATTTAAAGGAATAAATGTTTGTGAACTAAACTAGTGGTTTGGTGAATCAATGAATGAGTTGGAAGACGGATAAGGTTTATATCACCTGCTCTTTGGGGCGCTTTGGGATTTCCAACCGAGCTGCAGAGACCTGTTTTTCCCCTTCTGCAAAGACCCAGTCTGAGGATGCATTTTAATTACACAGAAGTTGCTAGCTGACTGCTAATGGGAACCCCCCCCCCCCCCCCCCCCGCAGGCTGGCGCCTGCACCCCACCTCCCACCTGGCGACTACGACCACTGCTGCCGTGGAAATGTGGAACCGTAGAAACGTAGAAACGTAGAAACTTAGAAACGTAGAAACGGCAGCCAGCTGGGCACGAGGAGGGGGCTGCTCGGGGGTCCAGGGAGGGATGCGGAGCCTGGAAAATTCCACGCTCGGGACTTAAACTGTGGGCACCCGCACATTCAAATCCCAGCCCAGACTCCAGGAGGGGCCCCGCGGAGCTGGTGGAGGGGTCACTGAGAGGGGTGGCGGGCAGGTGGCTTCTCCCTGCAGCCTGCACCCCCTTGCCTGGTGCAGAGGACCCTGGGGTCAGGGGCAGGAGAGAACCACCTCAGACCCACTCCCACCCTGGCCAGAGTCCTGGCAGATGTTTCCCTAGGGGGCTCCCCATGCAGGCCTGTAGGCTCCACCTTAGAAAACCACTTTCTAGAATCTCCCACTGACCTCGCCCCAATCATCTTCCTGTCTTATTCCCCCATATCGCCTTCATCTGCAATCTTATTCTTTGTCTGCTCCTACTGTGTGGTCCCTGTGCCACTCAGGAAGAGTGCATCCCTGTGAGCGCACCCCAGCAGTGAGTTACCTCTGGACCCCTGCCTTTGGGGGGCGCATAGTAGGCCTGTAGCTCAGGTGACCCCACCTGGACGATGGATGAATGTGTGAATCTGTGCTGTCTTGTTACACCACAGTCTCATGGGGGTGACTGTGTTGGAGCCTATGTTCTGGATTCTTCTGGCCTCCTGGGGCAGGGTGGGGGCGCATGTTGTAGTCCTGGCTCTCACCTCCTTAACGCCCCCTCCAATGGGAGGACTGATTCCAGGACAGGGATGGGGCCCATGGAGCACCGGATGCAGATCCAGAATTATTTTTGTTGTCGTTCCAGTTCTGTTGAAGTATAATTGACGAGTTAAAATTGTATACATTTAAGGTGTACAATGTGCTGATATGATAGACATGTACCTGGTGAAACAATCATCACGGTCAAGTATCTGCCTCCTCACGTAGTTCCCTTCCTCCCTTCCTTCCTCCCTCCTTCTCTTTTCTAACTTCCTTCCTCCCTCCTTCTCTTTTCTTTCCCTTCCTCCCTCCTTCT